>NC_089580.1:118870565-119197231 GCF_019320115.1 Miscanthus floridulus | reverse complement strand
AGGGGGAGCATGGTAGCTCGAGAAATTGATCTTGAGGAGAAACAGGTGTATGCACCCACTCCGATGGTTCAGGAGCCATTTTTCGAGTTACCTGCTGTTGCTACACCTACAATGCAAGATGTTGTGGTGCCAGCACCTGTTGTTATTCCTCCTATGGCAACAACGAATGAGGATGACGAACCCATGGTTTAGAATCCTACAGAACCTATTGGCACACATGAGGGGGAGCAACAACAGCCTCAAACAGAAAATGTGCCAAATGTGGAGGCCCTTAGAAGGTCTCAAAGAGTTAGAAGATCAGCTATTTCTGATGATTATGAAATCTATAATACTAAAGAGTTTCATATGGAGGGTGATCCCACCTCGTATGAAGAAGCCATGAGAAGCGAACACTCATCAAAGTGGTTGAAAGCTATAAAAGAGGAAATGGAATCTATGAGTTCCAATGGTGTTTGGGATTTAGAACAAATTCCTAAAGGAGCCAAAACAGTAGGCTGCAAATGGGTCTACAAAACAAAATATGACTCCAGAGGGAATATAGAAAGGTTTAAAGCACGACTTGTGGCGAAAGGTTTTACACAAAGAGAGGGGATAGATTACAATGAGGCATTTTCTCTAGTCTCATGTAAGGATTCTCTCAGAATTATAATGGCACTAGTGGCACACTATGATTTAGAATTATATCAGATGGATGTGAAGACGGCATTCCTAAATGGAGATTTAGAGGAAAATGTTTACATGGTACAACCAAAAGGTTTTGTTGTAGAAGGAAAGGAAAGAATGGGTTGCTGCCTAAAGAAATTCATTTATGGATTAAAGCAAGCTTCAAGACAGTGGAACTTAAAGTTTGACAGAACAATAAAGAATTTTGGGTTTAAAGAGAATGTTGAGGACAATTGCATTTATGCAAAGTTTAAGAATGGGAGATTTATTTTTCTTGTTCTATATGTGGATGACATTCTACTTGCTAGTAGTGATGTGAGTCTGCTGCAGGAGACAAAGAAGTTTTTGTCCTCAAAGTTTGATATGAAAGATCTTGGTGAAGCTTCATTCGTTCTAGGGATCGAGATTCACCGAGATAGAAGTAAAGGGGTATTAGGACTGTCACAAAAGGCATACATTGAAAAGATTTTAAAGAAATTCAGTATGCACAAATGTAGTCCCTCACCTGCTCCTATAGTCAAGGGCAACAGATATGGGGATTTTTAGTGCCCCAGGAACTAGTACGAGCTCGATCAAATGAAAGCAGTTCCATATGCTTCAGCTGTCGGAAGCTTACAGTATGCTCAATTATGTACGCGCCCTGACTTAGCTTTTGTTACCGGGTTGCTTGGTAGATTTCAGAGTAATCCAGGAATGGAACACTAGAAATTGGTAAAGAAAGTCTTGTGATATTTGCAAGGTATGAAAGGCCTCATGTTGATGTATAGAAGATCAGAATCTCTCCAATTGGTGGGGTACTCGGATTCTGATTATGCGGGAGATGATAGAAAATCCACGTCTGGATATGTATTCACTCTCGCAGGGGGAGCTATTTCATGAAAAAGCTCAAAACAAACCGTCACTACATCATCCACAATGTATGCCAAGTTTGTAGCATGTTATGAGGCAACGGGGCAGGTGAAAGCTCTAGTTTGGTTTTGGTGAATTGATGAAACCCTAAGTGCTAACCTAGTTTATCAAGTGATCATGAGATAGGTAGCACACTTCAAGTGGAGAAGCTAATGAAAATCATAGCATGACAATGGTGATGGCATGGTGATGATCAAGGGCTTAAACTTGAAAAGAAGAAAGAGATAAACAAAAAGCTCAAGGCAAAGGTATAATTTGTAGGAGCTATTTTGTTTTGGTGATCAAGACACTTAGAGAGTGTGATCACATTTAGGTTTGATAGCCGTACTATTAAGAGGGGTGAAACTCGTATCGGAATGCGGTTATCAAAGTGCCACTAGATGCTCTAACTCATTGCATATGCATTAAGGATCTAGTGGAATGCTAACACCCATGAAAATGTTTGTGAAAATATGTTAACACATGTGCACAAGGTGATACACTTGGTGGTTGGCACATTTGAGCAAGGGTGGAGAAGTTAGAAGTGAAATGGAGTTGGTCGCAATGATGCTAGCGTCGGTCTACTGACCGGATGCTGGGTCACTTAGCAACCGGACACTAAAAGGCTACGTCCGGTCGTATTGTCAGACGGCACAGTGGTTAGAGTAAAGCACCGGATGCTGAGCTGTGTCCGGTCGGCAAAAATAGGATTTGGACCCTTACTGGAAATGACCGAACGCTGAGGGTCCAGTGTCCGGTCAGCTTTGTCGGAGCGTCCGGTCAACATTTTGACCATTGAGATCAAACATTCATAGTTGAACGCAGAAGTCACGTGGTCGCCATCGGGCGACCGGACGTTGAGGAGCAGCGTCCGGTCAGTTCGACCAGAGCGTCCGGTCAGCCCGATCAGTGCCTAGTGAAGGGGTACAACGGCTCTATTTCGTGGGGACTTCTATTTAAGCCCCATGGCTGGTTCAAGCTCACACTCTTGGCCATTTGCATTGACATAGCAACCTTGTGAGCTTAGCCAAAGCCCTCCCACTCATCTCTATCATTGATTCATCATCATAGTGAGATTGGGAGTGATCCAAGTGCATTGCTTGAGTGTTTGCATCTAGAGGCGCTTGGTGTTCGTGTTTCGCTGTGGGTTTTGCTTGTTACTCTTGGTGGTTGCTGCCACCTAGACGGCTTGGAGCAGCGAGGACCATCGAGCGGAGGTGGTGATTGTCTTCGACTCCGATCATGGTGATTGTAAGGGGTTCTTGACCTTTCCCCGGTGGAGCGCCAAAAGGTACTCTAGTGGATTGCTCGTGGCTTGTGTGATCCTCATCTTGTGTTGGTTGTGCGGCACCCTATTGAGGGTTTGGCGTGTGAAGCCAATTAGCGCGTGAACCTCCAAGTGAGTGAATCACCACAACGAGGACTAGCTTGCCGGCAAGCAAGTGAACCTCGGTAAAAAAATCATTGTGTTCATCCTTTGTTTCCGAGGCAATTGGTCTTCATTGATATTGATTCTTGTGATTGATTGGTTCACTCCTCGACACGGCGGTATAACCTTCTTGATCACTCTCTTTACTTTACCGCAAACTAGTTGTCAAGCTCTTTAGTGTAGCTAGTTGTGAGAGCTTGCTTGCTTGGTTAGTATGGATCTTTAGTTAGCCTTTGAGAGCACACTAACATAGGGTAGTGTCTTAGCTATTGAGTGAATAGATACTATCTAAACTAGAATTGTAGTAGGTGCCTTGCATTTTGAGTAGGCTAGCACAACACTTGCTTCACCTCATAATTGTCTAACCATTTTGTTAAGTGTTGTTGTAGAAATTTTTATTAGGCTATTCACCCCCCTCTAGCCATTAGGACCTTTCAAGTGGTATCAGAGCCGAGGTCACCGTTATTTAAGGCTTAACAACCTTTGGTGTTAAAATGGCTCAAATCAACAACACCAGGAAGCCACCCCAATTTGATGGCTCAAATTATCCCTATTGGAGGGCTAAGATGACAACATATATCAAGTCAATCAATAGGAAAATTTGGAAGGTGGTAGAAACAAAAATTGAGATAGAAGATGAAGAGGCTCCCACCGCCACTGAAGAATTGCTACTCCAAAACAATGACATTGCTCTTAGTGCCATCCATGATGCTTTGGATGAGAGAACATTTGAGCAAATCAAGAACATTGAGAGAGCTCATGAGGCATGGAAGAAATTGGAAGAATCATTTGAGGGCACCAAGGCAATCAAGGGTGCAAAGGCATACATTCTCAAGGATAAATTTGCTAGTTTCAAGATGAAGGAAGATGAGAGTGTGCCGGACATGTTCCATCGGATGGAAGTGATTGTAAATGATCTCAAGGCACTTGGTGAGAAGATAGAGGACAAGGAGTTCTCAAATAAGTTCTTGAGATGCTTACCCTCAAGATTTGGTACATTGGTCACTATTCTAGTGAGGTCCGGTTTGGATACAATGACACCAAATCAAATCTTGGGAGATATCATGACCGATGATGCTTATAGAGATGATGATGAGAAGGAAGAAAAGAGAGAGAAGAAAGAAGAGAAGAAAGATGAGAAAAAGAAGAGCATGGCATTCAAGGCCACATCATCAAAGGGCAAAGCTAAGCAAGAAACATCAAGTGAGGATGATGATTCATGGGATGATGATGATGATGATGAGAAGATGGCTCTATTTGTCAAGAGATTTGGCAAGTTCATGGTGAAGAAGGGCTATCGTGCTAGAAGAAAGAAGTCTTCATCCAAGAACAAAGAAGAGTCAAGAAGATGCTTCAAGTGTGGAAGCAAAGACCATCTTATTTCTCAATGCCCATATAATAGTGACAATAATGATGACAAGAAGAAGAACAAGAAGAAGGACAAGAAGGACAAGAAGGAAAAGAGAGACAAAACAATCCTCAAGAAGAAGAAAGGTGGTTCATATGTAGTCACTTGGGATAGTGATGCATCCTCAAGTGATGATGATGATAGTGATGATGACAAGACCACCAAGAAGAAGGTGTTTGCTAGCATTGCAATCAATGAGAAGCCTTCTCTCTTTGACTCTCCATCATGCTTCATGGCTAAGGCCACAAAGGTACAATCTTGTGATGATGGAAGTGATGAGGAACATGATAATGAAAGTGATCATGAAAATGATAGTGATAGTGATAATGATGAACCTACTAAGGATGAATTATTTGACATGCTAGAAGATGCTAGAGAATACTTTGACATCAAGAGAAGGGAATGCAAAAGCTTGTGTAAGGAGATAAAACCCCTTAAGCAAGCCTTTGATGAGCTCAATGCATCTCATGATAGGCTAGAGGATGCCCATGAGAAGCTTGGTAAGGCTCACAAGAAGCTTGAAAAAGCTCATTCCTCTTTGCTTGATGAGCAAACTAAAAAGAAGCATGTTGAAACTTGCGATATAGGTTTAACTTGTGATTTAATTGATACATCACTATCTATGCCTATCATTGTTCCTCCCACTAACCCTTCTTATAGCACCTCTACTTCCACCTCATCTAGTAGTGATGGTCTCATTTGTGACCACTCACAAATGGTTGAGAATGAGAATCTCAAGAAGGAGGTAACTAAGCTCACTCACACCTTAGCCAAGGCTTATGGTGGTGAGGACCGCTTGCTTATGTGCTTGGGTAGCCAAAGAGCTTCTCTCTACAAAGAGGGATTGGGCTATACCCCCAAGAAAGGCAAGGCGGCCTTTGCTCCTCACAAGACTAGTTTTGTGAAGAACAATGGTCGATTTTGCACAAGTTGCAAGCAAGTTGGTCACAAAGAGCAAGAGTGCAAAAATAAGAGCAAAAATGCTAATGTATCCTCCCTTAAGCTTGATTCTTGCTATATGCTTACTAAGGGTACAAATAGTGTGAAGGCTAAGTTCATTGGTAAACCATGGATGGGCTCAAAGAAGAAAGCCATTTGGGTGCCAAAGAGCTCGGTTACTAACCTTCAAGGACCCAATCAAGTTTTGGTACCTAAAAAGAATTAATCTTCTTTTGTAGGTCAATTACAAAGCCAAAGAAAGGCATTGGGTTCTTGATAGTGGGTGCACTCAACACATGACCAATGATGCAAGAATGTTCAACTCAATCAACACCAATGGCAATGATAGTATCACATTTGGTGACAATGGCAAAGGCAAGGTCAAAGGGCTTGGTAAAATTGCAATATCCAATGACATGAGCATATCCAATGTGTTGCTAGTAGAGAGCTTGAACTTCAATTTGCTATCCGTGGCACAATTGTGTGATCTTGGATTCAAATGCATATTTGGGGTAGATGATGTAGAGATCATAAGTGTAGATGGCTCTAACTTGATCTTTAAAGGCTTTAGATTTGAGAATCTATACTTGGTTGATTTTAATGCTAGTGAAGCTAGATTGTCCATATGCTTGTTCACTAAGTCTAGCATGGGTTGGTTATGGCATAGAAGGCTTGGTCATATTGGAATGAAACAATTGAATAGATTGATTAAGCATGACTTGGTTAGAGGCTTGAAAGATGTTGTGTTTGAAAAGGATAAGCTTTGTAGCTCTTGTCAAGCTGGCAAACAAGTTGGAAACACCCATTCTAAGAAAAGCATGAGGAGCACTAGTAAAGCATTTGAGTTATTGCATATAGATTTGTTTGGGCCAACATAATACACTAGCATTGGTGGTAACAAATATGGCTTTGTGATAGTGGATGATTACACTAGATACACATAGGTATTCTTTCTAGTGGACAAAAGTGATGTGTTTGCAATATTTAAATCATTTGTCAAGGGCATTCACAATGAGTTTGAAACAACCATCAAGAGAGTTAGAAGTGACAATGGTAGTGAGTTCAAGAACACTAGAATTGATGAGTTATGTGATGAATTTGGAATTAGACATCAATTCTCGGCCAAATACACTCCACAATCAAATGGCCTTGTTGAGAGGAAGAATAGAACACTTATTGATATGGCAAGGTCTATGCTTAGTGAGTACAATGTGAGTCAATCTTTTTGGGCCGAAGCTATCAACACAGCTTGCTATTGTAGCAACCGTCTCTATTGTCACAAATTGAAAGAGAAGATGCCATATGAGCTCTTGAATGGTAGAAAGCCCAATATTACATATTTTCGGGTCTTTGGTTGCAAATGCTATATCTTAAAGAAAGGCACTAGATTGGGCAAGTTTGACAAGAAATATGATGAAGGATTCCTACTTGGATATTCCACTACAAGCAAGGCATATAGAGTTTGGAATTTGGATAGTGGTACTCTTGAGGAAGTTCATGATGTTGAATTTGATGAAACCAAGGGTTCACAAAGTAGAGAATGAAAACTTGGAAGATGTTAGGGGCATTTAACTTTCAAATGCCATGAAGAACATGGATATTGGTGAATTAAGGCCTAGGCAAGTAAATGATGATGAAGATGATCAAGTGCAAGTACTCTCTAACTCAAATAAGCAAGATGATACAAATCAAGCTAGTGCAAGTGACTCTCATGATATTGATCAAGATCAAGTGGCTAGTACATCATCTCAACCCAATGATCTAGCAAGTGCAAGCAATCAAGTTCCATTGCTCCAACCAACAAGTATTGCAAGAGATCATCCTTTGGATACAATTATTGGTGATATTTCAAGAGGTGTGCAAACAAGATCAAGATTGGCATCATTTTGTGAACACTTCTCATTTGTGTCATCCATTGAACCAAAGAAGATAGATGAAGCATTGAAGGATGTTGATTGGGTGAATGCTATGCATAAAGAATTGAACAACTTCACAAGAAATCAAGTATGGGAATTGGTAGAAAGACCAAAGGGACACAATGTGATTGGAACCAAATGGGTCTTTAGAAACAAGCAAGATCAAGATGGGATAGTTGTAAGGAACAAAGCAAGATTGGTAGCACAAGGCTATACACAAGTTGGAGGTCTTGACTTTGGAGAAATATATGCCCCAGTTGCTAGATTGAAAGCTATTAGAATCTTGCTAGCCTATGCTTGTGCCCATAACATCAAGCTCTATCAAATGGATGTTAAGAGTGTATTTCTCAATGGCTACATCAATGAAGAAGCATATGTTGAGCAACCTCCCGGTTTTGAAGATGACAAGAAGCCCAACCATGTGTACAAGTTGAAGAAGGCATTGTATGGTTTGAAGCAAGCACCTAGAGCATGGTATGAGAGATTGAGGGATTTCCTACTCTCTAAAGGGTTCACAATGGGCAAGGTTGACACCACTCTTTTCATCAAGAAGATTGGAAAAGATCTATTTGTATTGCAAATCTATGTTGATGACATCATATTTGGATCAACCAATCAAAACTTTTGTGATGAGTTTAGAAAGATGATGGCTAATGAGTTTGAGATGTCCATGATTGGAGAGTTGAGTTACTTCCTTGGTCTTTAAATCAAGCAATTAAAGAATGGTACATTTGTGAGTTAAGGCAAGTACAACAAGGACATGATCAAGAAATTTGGCATGATTGATAGCAAAGTCATTAGCACACCAATGGGAACCAATGGCAACTTAGATAGTGATGCAAGTGGAAATATGGTGGATCAAAAATTGTATTGGTCTATGATTGGAAGCCTACTCTATGTGACTACATCAAGGCCAGATGTCATGTTTAGTGTATGCATGTGTGCAAGATTTCAAGCCTCATCAAGAGAAAGTCATTTAAAGGCTACAAAGAGAATATTGAGGTACTTGAAGCATACACCAAATGTTGGTTTGTGATATCCCAAAGGAGCAAAGTTTGAGCTAATTGGGTACTCTGACTCAGATTATGCGGGATACAAGGTTGAAAGGAAGAGCACATCGGGCATATGTCAATTGTTGGGAAGATCACTTGTTTCATGGTCATCAAAGAAGCAAAATAGTGTTGCATTATCAACCGCCAAAGCCGAATACATATCCGCCGGTAGTTGTTGTGCACAAATACTTTGGATGAAAGCCACCTTGAATGACTTTGGAATCAAGTTCAAGAAAGTGCCATTGCTATGTGACAATGAGAGTGCAATCAAGCTAACCAACAATCCGGTGCAACATGCAAGAACAAAGCACATTGATGTCCACCACCACTTCATAAGAGATCACCAACAAAAAGGGGATATTTGCATTGAGAGTGTAGGCACCAAAGATCAACTTGTCGATATATTCACCAAGCCATTGGATGAGAAAAGGTTTTGCAAGCTAAGGAATGAGTTGAATATATTGGATTTCTCAAATATGTGTTGATGCACCCCCATTCATATGACATGCCTCTCCTTCGGGCAATCCAAGATAAAAGTTGATTGGCATGACATACATCTTTGCTAAGGACATGATTAGTGCATCTAGTCACATTTTCAATTTCATTAGAACCTTTCAAGTGGTTCTATGTTATTAGGCTCATTCATGAAAATCAAATGATTTTGATGTCTATATGGTATCACTATTGCTTCTATGCTTGACTTGATCTAGTGATAGCATATAACATGTTCATGGGCTTGTAAACCTAGTGTTTAATCTAGAAAATGAGCTATGAGTGTTTAACTCAACATGGTACACGATAACCCTTATTTGGAGGTGTGAAGAAGCTTGTCCTTGGATCAAACCGAGTTAAATATCTTTGGCAAATAATCTAGATTGGACCAAATTTGGGAAAATGATCCTCACCCTATTGATTGACATTGATAATCTCGACCCTACAAGTAATACTATCTATATTTAGAACCTTTGTGGTCATTAATGACAAAGGGGGAGAGAAACAAAGATAGTAGTAGAAATAGTGAAAAAGGGGGAGAAATATCATAAAGGGAAAGAAACATAAAGATATACTTGATATGTGACATAGGGGGAGAGATATGACAAAGGAAAGGAACCAATTAAAATTTTGAGCACACAAGTAGGGGGAGCAAGCTCATGAACTTGTATGGTGCATTTGAATGTGCATTTCATATGTTTGCTTGCATGGCATAAGTTCGAAATTTAAAAATATCCATGCTTGTGTGATGTATGCTAGTTGTTAGATTGAATGATGAAATGAAATCACTAGATAACCTTCATTTCCAAGTATTTCCAAGTGATATCTAGCTATCAAGTGTTCAAGTGGTATCTAGCTAACCATGATGCTAAGGATGGTATAATGGTGCACTCCGATTGGTATCACGCTTCAAAGGTCCATCTTTTATACCTTAGCATCATTTGGTAGACATTATCTCCTATATTTCCTATCTAAGCATATGTGCAAGCTTCAATCCAAACTCTTAGCACATATGTAGGGGGAGCAATTGCTACCATTTGGAGTTCATGAAACTTGTCCATATCCTTTTACACATGGTAAATATGCTTGGGCAAGCAACATGGATTCATTTGAATCTTAATTCATATCTTTGTATATGGGTTGTCATCAATTACCAAAAAGGGGGAGATTGAAAGCTCTAGTTTGGTTTTGGAGAATTGATGAAACCCAAAGTGCTAACCTAGTTTATCAAGTGATCATGAGATAGGTAGCACACTTCAAGTGGAGAAGCTAATGAAAATCATAGCATGACAATGGTGATGGCATGGTGATGATCAAGGGCTTAAACTTGAAAAGAAGAAAGAGAAAAACAAAAAGCTCAAGGCAAAGGTATAATTTATAGGAGCTATTTTGTTTTGGTGATCAAGACACTTAGAGAGTGTGATCACATTTAGGTTTGATAGCCATACTATTAAGAGGGGTGAAACTCATATCGGAATGCGGTTATCAAAGTGCCACTAGATGCTCTAACTCATTGCATATGTATTAAGGATCTAGTGGAATGCTAACACCCTTGAAAATGTTTGTGAAAATATGCTAACACATGTGCACAAGGTGATACACTTGGTGGTTGACACATTTAAGCAAGGGTGGAGAAGTTAGAAGTGAAATGGAGTTGGTCGCAATGATGCTGGCGTCGGTCTACTGATTGGATGCTGGATCACTTAGCGACCGAACGCTGAAAGGCTGTGTTCGGTCGTATTGTCAGACGACACAGTGGTTAGGGTAAAGCACCGAACGCTGAGCTATGTCTGGTCAAGCATGACCGGACGCGTTTGGTCGGCAAAAATAGGATTTGGACCCTTACTAGAAACGACCGGACGCTGAGGGTCCAGCGTCCGATCAGCTCTGTCGGAGCGTCCGGTCAACATTTTGACCATTGAGATCAAACGTTCACAGTTGAACATAGAAGACACGTGGCCACCATCGGGCGACCGGACGCTGAGGAGCAGCATCCGGTCAGTTCGACTGGAGCGTCTGGTCAGCCCGATCAGTGCCTAGTGAAGGGGTACAACAGCTCTATTTTATGGGGACTTCTATTTAAGTCCCATGGCCAGTTCAAGCTCACACTCTTGGCCATTTGCATTGACATAGCAACCTTGTGAGCTTAGCCAAAGCCCTCCCACTCATCTCTATCATTGATTCATCATCATAGTGAGATTGAGAGTGATCCAAGTGCATTGCTTGAGTGTTTGCATCTAGAGGCACTTGGTGTTCGTGTTTCACTATGGGTTTCGCTTATTACTCTTGGTGGTTTCCGCCACCTAGACAGCTTGGAGCAGCGAGGATCGTCGAGCGGAGGTGGTGATTGTCTCCGGCTCCGATCGTGGTGATTGTAAGGGGTTCTTGACCTTTCTCCGGCGGAGCACCAAAAGGTACTCTAGTGGATTGCTCGTGGCTTATGTGATCCTCATCTTGTGTTGGTTGTGCGGCACCCTATTGAGGGTTTGGCGTGTGAAGCCAATTAGCGCGTGAACCTCCAAGTGAGTGAATCGCCACAATGAGGACTAGCTTGCTGGCAAGTAAGTGAACCTCGATAAAAAAATCATTGTGTTCATCCTTTGATTCCGAGGCGATTGGTCTTCATTGATATTGATTCTTATGATTGATTGGTTCACTCCTCGACACGGCGGTATAACCTTCTTGATCACTCTCTTTACTTTACCACAAACTAGTTGTCAAGCTCTTTAGTGTAGCTAGTTGTGAGAGCTTGCTTGCTTGGTTAGTGTGGCTCTTTAGTTAGCCTTTGAGAGCACACTAACATAGGGTAGTGTCTTAGCTATTGAGTGAATAGATACTATCTAAACTAGAATTGCGGTAGGTGCCTTGCATTTTGAGTAGGCTAGCGCAACACTTACTTCACCTCATAATTGTCTAACCATTTTGTTAAGTGTTGTTGTAGAAATTTTTATTAGGCTATTCACCCCCCTCTAGCCATTAGGACCTTTCAGCAGGTGAACTGGCTAAAGAAGTTTATACCTGGTTTGAAAGTGGTTGATGACATCTATAGACCACTGAAGTTATACTGCGATAATAATCCAGCAGTACAGTATGCTCACAACAATAGGTCAAGTGGTGCTGTCAAACACATTGACATAAAGTATTATGTTGTAAAGGATAGAGTCCGAGATCAAATGATAAGTCTTGAGCATATAAGTACCAAAAAGATGCTCACGCATCCACTTACAAAAGGCTTACCACCCAATGTATTCAGAGAACATGTAGCCGGCATGGGTTTATGTGGCAGAACCTCCTAAGTTATAGGGCCCACCTACACCTGTCACTATCCGATGACCTTTGACATTTATGCATATATTTCCATTAACTTAAAAAGACTGTCGGGTGTCCATGGGGAACCCCGAATCATCCATGATTTCTGAGCAGGATCACGTTATAGAGTCATTGTAGTATTACAACATTTATTCAAACATCAATACTAGAGTAAAAACAGCGAAAGTCTTACAATAACATAATTTACAAAACAGTAGTTTCAAACCTCGCAACTAGGTTCGATGTTTATTACAAAACAAAATAGTGGAGTGGCATTATAATATAATACAAAACACACAATGAAACTGCCCTGCCCAAGGGCCACACATTTACTTCTCATCGTCATCACAAGGTACAACTATCATGCAGCATGATCCAAAACAGATCTGCTCATGAGGCTCACCTACAACAAGGGTCAATGAACCCTGAGTACAAAAGTACTCAACAAGACTTAACCGAAATAAAACTGATAGAACTTAGGAATGCCGGTTCATGGGATTCAAGGTATGGCTTTAACAATAATCAAAGTTCTTTTGCGTAAAAGCTCTTTAAGAAAATTCTTTATATAGAAAACTTCATAAAATCATATACAAAGCTGACACGATCCATGTTGAGATCATGAAACTTCATATCCAACACCTTCACAAGCCTTGTTCGAGTTCCGGTTATTAGTACTACGATGATGAACAGAGAAGTGAGTCTCCATAACCGAAGAGCAATGACGATTTGAACTGATTAAACCCAGTTAGGGATTCCAGACCACACGACATATGCAGGTCCCCGACCTATATATATCAACCTACTCTCAGATCTTCTAAAGCAAGAATGGGTCCGCGCCACCCGAGAATACAGTACTCCACTAATCCAACCCATTGCCATGTGGGTACACACTATTCCCGCCATCTCTCCACTCCCAGTGCACGAGTAGCCATTCTCGTAATAGAATCACCAAGTTCAGGCTTACCAGAGTATGTGGTTAGTACTACAAAGTCTCACCGCACACAGTTCAACAACGGACGTGCCTTAATCGACACAGACGGAAAGAACCTACTCATAAGACCTCCATGTCTTGTGGCTCACACACACCGAGTCCGCCCGGTCTAGATTTATTACTCCACATTCCCATATCACATGATAACATAAGTTAATCAAATCCCATTTAAAGTTCATAGGTGACAGGTAATCACCTGACTTTCATCGTTCTATGCATAGCTAAGCATAACTAGGCATATACGAATTTAAAACGGGTAATATGGTAATTATGGAATAACAAAGTGGATAATGTACCAATTTGACTTGTACTTGACTCCTAATCACTTAATGCAGTAAAAAGAAGCAAAAGCGAAATCAATTTATAAAATACAAGATAGGGTTGTATGCATCTGGGGCTTACCTTCGTTGACGGAAAAGTCTGGTTCCTGCGACGTTTCACAAGTATTCGATCCGACTTCAACAGATGGATTAACTTCCTGAACAACTTGATTAATTACCACGTGTTCACCTTCGTTCACTACACGTAGTAACAATGCCATGTTTAACATGATGCGGAATACGAAACATATGCTCGATGATGGATGCAAAAATTAAGAATTTGAATACAACTTTCCTTCGTGGTACAGTGGCAAGTCAAACTAATCAAACCTTTTTTGCAACACCGAAATCAATTGCCAAGGATCATTATCAACTAATCACCCAAGGACATCACTCAATCAAAAATTCAAACAAAACCTAATTCATTAAAGGTTACAATTTGCTTTTATGAATTAATTATTTAATTCAGAATTATGAAATAAATCAACTTATTCTAATTGAGCTCAAAATTTTTGTAAATGTTCACTACATAATAAGTAAGTGGCAAAACAATTTTCATAATTTTTGGACAATTAACTAAGCCTAGAAAAATCATGCAAATCCCTTTATTAATAAATTGAGTAATTTTTATCACATTCAAAAAGTACTGAAAAACATTATTTCATATTTTTCTTAAATACTATACATCACAGAGAAGTCACACAAAAATTTTCATAATTTTTGGAGCTCTAAATAAATCTACACAAAAATAACAAAAATAGACACTATTCATTCAAATCTGAAAATAGAAAAATTCCATTTGAACGTTGAGTCACTGACAACCCGACCCCACCTGTCATCCCTAACCTCGCGCGTTTGACCACGACGGTGACGGCGCTGACCGGTGTAAACTCGTCGACGGTGAGTCCAACGGCGATGGCCAAAGTACCAAAATGATCACCAAGACTAGGCGCATCGATTGACGTCCCTATCAGCACTGATTACGGCCCTATACTAGCTCGTCGTCGGCCATGGCGGACGCGGTGGCACGGCAGCGCTACGCCGGCGACATGAGACCTATAAAGCTTAAATAGAAGGCCTAGGAAGCATCAGCAGCTCACCCCAAACGCGACTGAGTAGATCACAAGGCCGGAGGAGGAACGGAGAGGTGGATCGACGTTCCGAGCAAGCACGACAGAGCAGATCGTCGTCGGTGGCGATGTTCCGGGAGCTGTGGTGGTCAAAATGAGAAATCAATGGGTCATGGAGGACTACAGCATTGTGGCGAAGCTGAAACAAGACTCGGCAGGGGCAGAGGATCACCGTAACACGCTGGCCACGGCGAAGCGCTTGCGACGGGGACACTGCCGGCCACGAGGAAGAAGAGCGCGCACCGCGAGTTTTCGGTGAAGACAAGCCACAAGGACTGGTTTGTTGGACGCGCAAGGAACTAGCGGAGCTAGGACACGCTTTGCTACGATGGCGCGGGCGTTGGTTCGATGGCAAAAGCTCAACGGAGTTATGGCAACGGCGCCAGGAAAATAGAGGAAGGGAAACGGCGAAGAACGGTGAAGAACGGCGATGGCTTAGGCCTTAAGGAGCGGCCAGAAGCGCAAGGAAGCCATGCAGGAGCCTTTCCCACGCCAGCGCAAAGCCAAGGACATCCACGCGCGCGTCTGGAAGTGAACCGAAGGTCGCCGGCGGTGTAGCTACGGCGGTGAACACTGTTCACAGTATTTACAAGTTTGCCATTCACCAAAATTCACAAATTACTCTCAAATTTTCATAACAACTCAAAAATCTCCAAAAATAAAAGTTGTTCAAAATCAAAAGTTCTACAACTTTTCTTTTATAACCAACTCCTAATTCAGTTTAGATTTTGAAATGAACTTTTGAATTCAAATGGGGAAATTTAACAAATTACGCCTTTTTGAATTACTCCAAATTTTACTACACAACTTGAAAAACTCCAAAAACAAACTTTGCTTAACTTGTCAAGCTCTACACTTTTGCTTTTGGACTCAACCCCAAAATATGCATAGATTTTGAAATGGATTTTCAGGGTAGGATTTAAATGCTGAAAACCGGGGTTTTCACGAAAAATTCAAAATCAAACAAACTTTGAGCTTGAGTCAAACAATATAATTCAACACATACCACATGAATATAAACTTGTTTTAGTGTATGCATCTCAAAGTTTTTAATATGGCCAATTGCCTTGCAATGCATATGATGATATGGCAGTTTTAGTATTTAAACACCCGGGGTGTTACAATCCTTCCCCCTAAAAGAAATCTCGCCCCGAGATTCAAAGCCATAGAGTAAGTAATGGAAAAGAAAATGTGTGAGTCCAAAAACATCCAGGTCTTGTCCATAAAACAGCTGAGGTTCCTTTACAAAACACAATTTGTAGCAACCGAGCTCAACTAACATTACTCTATTCTATACTGACGCTAGAAACTCTAGAAACTTTTCTAACAAGTAATCTTCTGATTCCCAGGTAGCTTCCTCTTTTGAATATTGATTCCATTGTATTTTATAGAACTTGATTGTCCGTCTTCGAGTAACACAATCTTTCTGATCTAACACTCGGAAAGGATATTCGGAGTAAGTTAAATCCGGTTCTAGTTCCACTCCTTCAACTTCAACATTCTGTTCAGGCACTCGAAGACACTTTTTCAATTGAGAAATATGGAATACATTATGCACAGCTGCGAGATGTTTAGGTAATTTCAAGTGATATGCCACTTTTCCATACCTCTCCAAAATTTGATATGGTCCAATGTATCGGGGTGCCAACTTTTCTTTAACACCAAAACGGTTAACTCCCTTCATTAGTGATACTTTTAGATATACAAAATCTCCTTTGTTAAATACCAATGGTCTCCGTCTTCTATCCACATAACTCTTTTGGCGGGACTGAGCTATTTTCAAATTACTCTGTATTTGCTTAACCTTGTCTTCTGTTTCTTTCACAAGGTCAACTCCAAAGAATCTTCTTTCTCCAGGCTCAGACCAACTCAACAATGTTCTGCATCTACGACCATAGAGTGCTTCAAATGGATCCATTCTAATGCTTTCCTGATAACTATTATTGTATGAGAACTCGGCCAAAGGTAAGCACTTATCCCACTTATTGGAATAGTTAAGGACACAACACCTTAACATATCTTCAAGTACTTGATTGACTCTTTCAGTCTGTCCATCAGTCTGTGGATGATAAGCTGTACTATATAGAAGTTTGGTACCTAATGAAGAATGCAATTGTTTCCAAAAGTTGGAGGCAAACTGTGTACCCCTATCTGACACAATAGTCTTGGGTACTCCATGGAGACTCACAATTCGCTCTAAATACATCTTGGCATACCGTATAGTGGGATATGTATTCTGGACTGGAAGAAAATGCGCTGATTTGGTTAGTCGATCTACAATAACCCATACTGAATCAAATCCCTTTGATGTCTTGGGTAGACCAACAATAAAATCCATACTTATGTCCTCCCATTTCCAAGATGGAATAGGTAATGGTTATAATTCACCAGCAGACCTCAAATGTATAGCTTTCACCTTTTGACAAGTATCACACTTTGCTATATATCTAGCAATCTCTATTTTCATTTTAGTCCACCAGAATCTTTGCTTCAAGTCCTGGTACATCTTGTTGCTTCCTGGATGGATAGATAACCTAGTAGCATGTGCCTCTTCTAGAATTGACTGCCGCAACTCAGGAACCTTTGGTACCACCAGCGATCCTTGAACCATAACACATCTTCATCATCTATGCTGAAGCATTCTGCTTTTCCATTCTTGACTCTTTCCTTGATATGTGTTATATCCTTGTTTTCCTTCTGAGCAACAATAACTTGATCTCGAATAGTGGCTTCAACAATTATGTTGGTCAAACCACCTTGTTGAATTACTTCTACATTCAACTTCTCCATTTCTTGACATAGCGTCAAACCCATTGTTCTCACTGCTAGACAATTGCAATAACTTTTGTGACTGAGGGCATCTGCAACCATATTTGCTTTACCCGGGTGATAATGTACTTCCAAATCATAATCCTTAATCAGTTCTAACCATCTTCTTTATCACATGTTCAATTCTGACTGAGTAAAGATATACTTTAAGCTCTTGTGGTCTATATACATATGGCATGTATTACCAAGTAGGTAATGCCGCCAAATCTTCAGAGCATGAACCACGGCTGCTAACTCCAGATCATGAGTCAGATAGTGTTCTTCATGTTGCTTAAGTTGCCTGGATGCATAGGCAATGACTCGGCCTTCTTGCATCAACACACATCCAATACCAATACCTAAAGCATCACAATAAACGTCAAACGACTTCTTGATATCAGGTTGGGCTAACACTGGTGTAGTAGTCAACAGCCTCTTCAAAGTCTGGAAAGCCTCCTCACACTCTGATGACCAGACAAACTTGACTTGATTCTTCAACAACTCAGTTATGGACTTTGATACTTTAGAGAAATCTGGAATAAACCGACGGTAATACCCCGCCAAACCCAGAAAACTCTGAACTTGATGAACTGTGGCTGGCGGTTTCCAATCAAGCACATCCTTCACTTTGCTAGGATCAACTGCAACTCCTTCGGCTAACAAGACATGTCCAAGAAATTACACTTCCTTAAGCCAAAAATCACACTTGCTGAACTTGGCATATAATTGATGTTCTCTCAAGCGGGTCAGAACAATCCTAAGATGTTCCGCATGTTCTTTCTTATTCTTGGAATATACTAAAATGTCATCAATAAACACCACTACAAACTTGTCTAGCTTAGGCATGAATACTGAGTTCATCAGATACATGAAATGAGCGGGAGCATTTGTCAAACCAAAAGACATTACCAAGTATTCATATAATCCATATCTTGTGGTAAATGCCGTTTTGGGAATATCTTCAGGCTTTATCTTAATTTGATGATACCCTGATCTCAAATCTATCTTGGAGAAAACTTTGGCTCTGGCCAGTTGATCAAAAAGCAAATCTATCCGAGGTAAGGGATACTTATTCTTGATGGTCACTTCATTCAATGAACGATAGTCAACACATAACCTTAGGATCTCATCTTTCTTTTTCACAAATATTGCCAGACATCCCCAAGGTGAGGAACTAGGTTGGATAAACCCCTTCTCAATCAATTCTTGTAACTGAGTCTTCAACTCAGCCAATTCCTTAGGTGGCATCCTATAAGCTCTCTGAGAAATTGGAGCTGTTCTAGGTTGCAACTCTATGTTAAACTGTACATCCCTATCAGGTGGTAGACCGGGTAGATCTTCTGGAAACACATCTAGAAATTCACACACTACCGGAATATCTCTAATCTCTTTGATAGCAGTTGCACAAACCTTGCCCACTGATCTTCTTAGGGTTGGAAGTTGGATGAGAAGTTGAGAATTACTATCAGGCAAACTTACTCTTAATGTCCTATTCAAAGCATCTATAACAGCCTTATGCTGATACATCCAATTCATTCCTAAGATTACATCTATATCCTGATCCTTAAGGATAATCATGGTAGTGGGAAAAATATGCCCACCTAGGTTTATAGGTACCTGGTATACCATTTCCTTAGTACATAGACGTCCCCCGGGCGACTGTATAAAGAAACTTTCCTTCGTTGCCCCAATTGAAATTTCATACTTCACAACAAATGTTCTATTGATGAATGAATGCGATGCGCCAGAATCAAAAAGTATAACTACAGGATGATTGGCAATAGGAAACATACCCATCATCACTGGCCCCCTTCTAGAATTTCTCCAGCTTGAATATAGAACACCAGTCCTATCTTCCTCTCATCTTTGCCCTTCTGAGCATTCTGATTGGGGTTCTTGTTTGGTGCCTGACCCTATTGTTGATTGGCAAGGGCCTTCTGATAATTTTGATTAACCTGCCTAGGATATGGACATTCCCTAGAGAAATGACCAGTCCTTCCACAATTGTAACACGGATAGTTGTGACCCTAGGACATTGGAGCATTGCCACCAGGAGCATTGGTTGACTGTGAGTTTGGATAGGTTATAGCAGGACGGACATTTGACTGCTGCCCGGTTTGAGACTGTGGCGGATGGTAAGGAGGATGATTATGATGTACTGGATGATAAATCACCCTCTGCCTCTTCTAATTTCCCCCAAAAGATCCGGACGGCATACTCTTTTTCTTTTTGAGCTCCTTATGCTGCCGATACTTTGACTCTGAAGCAATTGCAATATTTACGGCCTCATGGTAAGTGACATTGGTACAAGTTGTCATCATTGTTTGCAGCTTGGTATTCAAACCTCTCATAAACCACCTCTTCTTCTTGGCATCAGTATTGACATGTTCTGATACATATTGTGACAGGTGATTAAATCTTCCCACATACTGCATCATGGTTTGATCTCCTTGCTTCAAAGCAAGGAATTCATCTAACTTCATTGACATCACTCCTTTAGGGATATAATGGGCTCTGAAGGTAGTATGAAACTCAGCCCAAGTTATTGGAATGCCAGCTGGTTGCATAGCCACTAAGTTCGCCCACCAAGCACTCACTGCACCTCTTAGTTGCTGGGCAGCAAACACAGGTTTTTGATATTCCGTGCATGGAATAAGGTCAAATTTCTGCTCCATAGTTCGATGCTAGTCATCAGCCTCCAATGGTTCATATGCCTTGATGAACACTGGTGGTCTTGTGTCTATAAAATCAACATATGTAGCCTCCTGTCTGTTATGGTGACGACCACAGTTTCCTTGCATCTGATTCTGATTACTTAGAGCGATCTCATGAAGCAAACGGAAATTTTCAGCCGTCACATTGACAAGTGCGGTTATAGCATCAGCTAGATTTGTTGGAACTAGTGGCGGATCTGGATTACTATCCTCATCTTGCAAAGTTCCAGGAACATACGAACCCCACGTACGATGCATCTGCTCATAACAAACCAAACTTTATTCACAAGCCTTTATTGAATTGCACAAAAGCTTACTCCAGACACATTACATAGGGTTCACTAATATAAACACCAACATGTAAGTACTAAAACAAAGATACATAGCTTAACTATAACTAACTATTATACAACTCTACTCTTTTCCGTGATTATTTCAAACTTCAGGCTCGGTATCCATTCCGGAATTATTACCGCCTTTATCATCACTTTCATTGATCATTACTAATTCTTCAGGATCTTCTTCTTCTTCCTCTTCTGATTTGTTATCATCGGCAAAGATAACACCGGGGTCCATGGCATCAGCTTGGGGCTCATGATTGGGATTTAGCAGATTACTAAGCCTATGAACTTCCTCATGCAGATAAGTATTATGTTCTTCTAAATCTTCTACATAGAATTCTAGCTCATGAGTTCTAGCTCTAGCTACATTTTCCCTATGCCAAGCCTCATTTCATCCCTCCACTGTATGAACTAACATGCTTTTGTAGTTCCTGTGTGCGGTAGTGAGACGCCTCAATTGATCCTGTAATTCTCCTACCTGTATAGCATCCAAAGCCCTATCTCTAGTAGCTTGTGCTAACTCTACAGAAATCCTCTATATCTCTGCTTGGGGATTAGGCCTAGAACTGCTACTGCTAGCACCATCATTTCTAGGGGCAAGTTGGTGACGAGGAACTCCTTTGGGTCCAGTGGACTTACGAGGCGTCATCTTGGCACGAGCCATACTGTAGGAAACCAATTTAATCCAAGTAAGACCATTTGATCAAAGTCTAAAGAGCAGCTATGATGGATTACATTACTCAATCCAGTCTCACTACTCAACTCCAGACTAAAAGGTGAAGGAAGTAACGAGTGAATTAATAATGATGCATGAATCGTTCTTACAAACCAAAAACATCAAATTTTATAATGCACATAAACAACATTTATTTTTATATAGGGCATAGTAATATTACTACTCCACCACACAAAACCTTTTTAATCAAATACGGAATAGGGAGAAAGAAATAAGATAAGTTAGAAGCAATTTGAACCAAATTATCAAGTTAAATTTAGTCATCTCAAATCAATTTGAAGTTTTTGTAAAACAATACAACAAAACCCTTGCAACGATCGCTCTGATACCATTCTGTGGCAGAACCTCCTAAGTTATAGGGCCCACATGTACCTGTCACTGTTCGATGACCTTTGACATTTATGCATATGTTTCCATTAACTTAAAAAGACTGTCGGGTGTCCTCGGGGAACCCCGAATCATCCATAATTTCTGAGCAGGATCACGTTATAGAGTCATTGCAGTATTACAACATTTATTCAAACATCAATACCAGAGTAAAAACAACGGAAGTCTTACAATAACATAATTTACAAAACAGTAGTTTCAAACCTCACAACTAGGTTCGATGTTTATTACAAAATGAAATAGTGGAGTGGCATTATAATATAATACAAAACACACAATGAAACTGCCCTGCCCAAGGGCCACACATTTACTTCTCATCGTCATCACAAGGTACAACTGTCATGCAGCACGATCCAAAACAGATATGCTCATGAGGCTCACCTGCAACAAGGGTCAACGAACCCTGAGTACAAAAGTACTCAACAAGACTTAACTAAAATAAAACTGATAGAACTCAGGAATGCCGGTTCATGGGATTCAAGGTATGGCTTTAACAATAATCAAAGTTCTTTTGCGTAAAAGCTCTTTAACAAAATTCTTTATATAGAAAACTTCATAAAATCATATACAAAGCTGACACGATCCATGTTGAGATCATGAAACTTCATATCCAACACCTTCACAAGCCTTGTTTGAGTTCTAGTTATTAGTACTACGATGATGAACAGAGAAGTGAGTCTCCATAACCGAGGAGCAACGACGATTCGAACTGATTAAACCTAGCTAGGGATTTCAGACCACACGACATATGCAGGTCCCCGACCTACATATATAGACCTACTCTCGGATCCTCTAAAGCAAGAACGGGTCCACGCCACCCGAGAATATAGTACTCCACTAATCTAGCCCATTGCCACGTGGGTACACGCTATTCCCGCCATCTCTCCACTCCTAGTGCGTGAGTAGCCATTCTCGTAATAGAATCGCCAAGTTCAGGCTTACTAGAGTATGTGGTTAGTACTACAAAGTCTCACCGCACATAGTTCAACAACGGACGTGCCTTAATCGACACAGATGGAAAAAACCTGCTCACAAGACCTCCATGTCTTGTGGCTCACACACACCGAGTCCGCCCGGTCTAGATTTATTACTCCACATTCCCATATCACATGATAACATAAGTTAATCAAATCCCGTTTAAAGTTCACAGGTGATAGGTAATCACCTGACTTTCATCGTTCTACGCATAGCTAAGCATAACTAGGCATATACGAATTTAAAACAAATAATATGGTAATTATGGAATAACAAAGTGGATAATGTACCAATTTGACTTGTACTTGACTCCTAATCACTTAATGTAGTAAAAAGAAGCAAAAGCGAAATCAATTTATAAAATACAAGGTAGGGTTGTATGCATCCGGGGCTTGCCTTCGTTGACGAAAAAGTCTGGTTCCTGCGACGTTTCACAAGTATTCGATCCGACTTCAACAGACGGATTAACTTCCTCAACAACTTGATTAATTACCATGTATTCACCTTCGTTCACTACACGTAGTAACAATGCCATGTTCAACATGATGCGGAATACGAAACATGATGCTCGATGATGGATGCAAAAATTAAGAATTTGAATACAACTTTCCTTCACGGTACAGTGGCAAGTCAAACTAATCAAACCTTTTTCGCAACACCCAAATCAATTGCCAAGGATCATTATCAACTAATCACCCAAGGACATCACTCAATCAAAAATTCAAACAAAACCTAATTCATTAAAGGTTACAATTTGCTTTTATGAATTAATTATTTAATTCAAAATTATGAAATAAATCAACTTATTCTAATTGAGCTCAAAATTTTTGTAAATGTTCACTACATAATAAGTAAGTGGCAAAATAATTTTCATAATTTTTGGACAATTAACTAAGCCTAAAAAAATCATGGAAATCCCTTTATTAATAAATTGAGTAATTTTTATCACATTCAAAAAGTACTGAAAAACATTATTTCATATTTTTCTTAAATACTACACATCACAGAGAAGTCACACAAAAAATTTCATAATTTTTGGAGCTCTAAATAAATCTACACAAAAATAACAAAAATAGACACTATTCATTCAAATATGAAAATAGAAAAATTCCATTTGAACGTTGAGTCACTGACAACCCGACCCCACCTGTCATCCCTAACCTCGCGCGTTTGACCACGACGGTGACGGCACTGACCGGCGTAAACTCGTCGACGGTGAGTCCAACGGCGACGGCCAAAGTACCAAAATGATCACCAAGACTAGGCGCATCGATTGATGTCCCTATCAGCACTGATTACGGCCCTATACTAGCTCGTCGTCGGCCATGGCGGACGCGGTGGCACGGCAGCGCTACGCCGGCGACGTGAGACCTGTAAAGCTTAAACAGAAGGCCTAGGAAGCATCAGCAGCTCACCCCAAACGCGACTGAGTAGAGCACAAGGCCGGAGGAGCAACGGATAGGTGGATCGACGTTCCGAGCAAGCACGACAGAGCAGATCATCGTCGGTGGCGATGTTCCGGGAGCTGTGGTGGTCAAAATGAGAAATCAATGGGTCATGGAGGACTACAGCATCGTGGCGAAGCTGAAACAAGACTCAGCAGGGGCAGAGGATCACCGTAACACGCTGGCCACGGTGAAGCGCTCGCGACGGGGACGCTGCCGGCCGCGAGGAAGAAGAGCGCGCACCGCGAGTTTTCGGTGAAGACAAGCCATAAGGACTGGTTTGCTGGACGCGCAAAGAACTAGCGGAGCTGAGACACGCTTTGCTGCGATGGCGCGGGCGTTTGTTCGACGGCAAAAGCTCAACGGAGTTATGGCGACAGTGTCGGGAAAACAGAGGAAGGGAAACGGCGAAGAACGGCGACGGCTTAGGCCTTAAGGAGCGGCCAGAAGCGCAACGAAGCCACGCAGGAGCCTTTCCCACGCCAGCGCGAAGCCGAGGACGTCCACGCTCGCGTCTGGAAGCGAACCGAAGGTCGCCGGCGGTGTAGCTACGGCGGTGAACACTGTTCACAGTATTTACAAGTTTGTCATTCGCCAAAATTCACAAATTACTCTCAAATTTTCATAACAACTCAAAAATCTCCAAAAACAAAAGTTGTTCAAAATCAAAAGTTCTACAACTTTACTTTTATAACCAACTCCTAATTCGGTCTAGATTTTGAAATGAACTTTTGAATTCAAATGGGGAAATTTAACGAATTACGCCTTTTTGAATTACTCCAAATTTTACTACACAACTTGAAAAACTCCAAAAACAAACTTTGCTTAACTTGTCAAGCTCTACACTTTTGCTTTTGGACTCAACCCCAAAATATGCATAGATTTTGAAATGGATTTTTAGGGTAGGATTTAAATGCTGAAAACCGGGGTTTTCATGAAAAATTCAAAATCAAACAAACTTTAAGCTTGAGTCAAACAATACAATTCAACACATACCACATGAATATAAACTTGTTTTAGTGTATGCATCTCAAAGTTTTTAATATGACCAATTGCCTTGCAATGCATATGATGATATGGCAGTTTTAGTATTTAAACACCCGGGGTGTTACAGTTTAAGGGAAAGCCTATGATTCCTGGACTATAAAGGGCCCAAAAGTTAAAGTATCTATTTCAGATCAGAGACATATATTGTAGCTGTTAAATCTATTAGCGATTGACCACAACAATGAAACATGCTCTATGCATCATCTGTGAAGAAATGAGTAAGGAGAAAAGGATTGAAGTTTAAAGTTTAAAGATAAAAGTAATAGTGTGAGATCAAGGGGGAGAATGTTGGAATGATCTCCCAGCCAATAAGCCCAACGACCTATTGGGCCTTGGTCACGCGCCCTGATCGGGGGCGCCCAACCCTACATGGTTGGTGGGCCCCCGTTGCACTGCGCTATATAAAGTGGTGGGGGCCGGTGGCTCATTGTACGAGGTTCACCGTGAGCCACTCCGCCCCACCAACAAACCCTAAGTCCGATCTCGAAGAGGGTGTGCAGCCAGCGACGGGAAGTTGCCACCGTCATCACCGTCGGCCTCACTGCACCGCCACCGCGTCGCCGGACTTCACCAACTCTTCTTCGACCATCGCTGCCCGTGCGCAGAACGTCACCGACCGAACAAGATGGCCGGATCCTCCTCGACAGCGCCCTCCGATGGTCTGTACACTCCCATCCACTCTCCTCTCTCTATCACTCTGTAGTACGGTTCATTAGGTTTTCTACTTGTTCATCCTAAATACAAAGAACCACCCGACTAGATTCTACTCTAGATGATCTTGGGGAATCTAACAGATGTTGGTCAAAGCACAACCTTGGATCGGTGTTTTTTTAGACTGATCGAATCGGTGAAACTTGCTAGTAACTAACGGGGCACATGCACCGTTTGTGCTAGTGGTCTGGCCTGCAAGGTTGAGCCCTACAGGGCTTGGCTTTCATCTGAGAGGGCCTAGGGCCTAGGGCCCGTAACCGCAACAGGTAAGGGGACTTGTCAGACGAGTGGTGGGGTAGCCTAATCGGAGGGGGAAGAACCGCCGGAAACCGGTGATGGTAGCCGGGGGCGCAGCACGGTTAGGGCGTCCCCAATGCACCACCAGCATGGAGTGCTGCCTCAGAGTTCACGTCTGTATAAGTTCTCCATGTCATTACAAACTATAGCCCTGTAGGGTGACAGAGCGTCTTGTAGATGGAACAAAGCTTCAGCTGACAAAAGCTGTGGGGTGGTGACGGAGACCGCGTGGTGGCCTTGTGTGTAGCCTCTGCACAGCATCTTCCCATGCATCTGTCAAAAAGTAACACGGGAGAGGGAGAAAAGCAAGTGGACCATGTCCTGGTCTTCAACAAGATGTGGAGTGGTCTACGTTGAGAGCCTAGGAGTTCTAGGTCTTACATGTCTAGCTATACTGTTACTTTAGACTTAAGCCAACACGCTTGCTAGCCTGCGTTGGGCCTGCTCTTAGCTATTTTAATAGCGCCTTAGTTGGTACTAGGCTTACAGGTGGGATGGGGTTTTAGGAGAACATGCATAGCTGCTCCCACAAAATCATATTTTATGGTAGTTTTTTTTAGAAAATGTTTTGTGGTAGATGCAGACCAGCTCCAACTTGTTTGTGGCATCATGTGAGCTGTTCCGCGAAGCCCATTGGACGAGAGCGCAAGCCCACAATCGTCCCGCAAGAACCTGCAACAATATGGTTGTGACCTGCCTCCGCCGAATATCCAGCCACAACCCGCTCCTTGTTCAGGCCAGGCGATGTGCCGGCGGGTGTCCATCGGTTGGGAGCTCAGGGTGGTGGGCGCGGAGGGGGACGAGGAGTTCATCTTCCCCGGCGGCGACTCCATGGAGCGTAGGGTGCTGCAGGGCCCTGGGTAGCACGGCCGATGTCGCCGTCCACCGCATGGCAGCCGGCGACGTCCACGAAGTTCGAGCGCGGAGCAGGAGGACGACGACGAGCACGCGCAGCTGGCCGCTGTGCTGTCCGTTTCCGGCTTTCCGCCCCGGGTCGTGGACAGCCACAAACCCGACCCCGGCGGTCGCTTTCGTTCCAAGAAGAGGATGAGAGATTCAAGTGATCGATCACTCGTAGCCCAACGTTCTCAATCCCAACCCCATCCTCGCTTCCTCGCTGCCATGCCGATAATTTGTAGCCACACTTCCATCGCTCACTCTCGTTCAGTAGCTCCCATTACATCCCGACAAATGGAGTCTCCGTCATCACCTTGTCCAGCCTCCTCCGTCTGCTCAGGATGAGGGAGGAGCGACACATCAGTCGGCAAGACGAAGCCCAAACTTTGCCGCTTCTTCCTCCTCTTCACCCCACGAACTCCACTCCATGGCCGCGACCGCCATGGTTGGGATTACTAATTTAGGCTGCCGCCACGACCCGCTCTCCTCCCTTCCCCGCGCCACGTCAGCCGGCAGCTCCTGTGCGCTTCCTCCTCGATGCCGCCGTTTCAGACTGCTCACTCCCCGTTCTTCTTGCTGCTCCCCTTCCTCCTCTGTTTCTCCGCGCCGGGTCCTCCGACCAACAGCAGCACTGAAGCGCATCCCTGCCGGCGACACCAGCTTCGTGGGTCCAGCCAACAATGACGCCACCACGCTTAACCGATCATCATCGTCCGACCTTCGCCGCCGCCTGATCGTCCCCAAGTCCACCGCTAGCACTGGACACGCCACTGCTTCCTCAGGAGTGCTGCCCGCCGTGAGAAGACGCTCTTTTCATCTTTTCCTTTATATTACTTATAATAATGCTCTTATTAAAATTCACATCTTTTCCTCTCTAGCTTCTAGAATTGAACCCGATGCGTGTATGCAGATTCTTGGGGTGGCACATCTGGTTGTGTCGCTGGGCATTATGCTCGCCGCCGACAAGTTCCTCAAAAAGGCATTCGTCGCCGCAGGCATCAAGTTCCCAAGCGCCCTCTTCGGCATGTTCTGTGTCTTCTCTGTGCTAGTCGTCTTCGACACATTCGCGCCTCCTCTCGCGAAGGCGTTCATGAACTTCTTTGAGCCTGCCACAATGTTCATCAAGAGGTGGCTACCCGTGTTCTACGTCCCGACACTGGTCGTGTTTCCGCTCGCCATCACGGAAATCCCAGCGGCTTCAGCATTCAAGATTTTTTCAATCACTTGTATGTATTATTCTCGATCACATTTTTCTTTCTGTCATTGTTTCTCTTCACAGCGAATTTCATTTCAAAACATTAAATTGGAACAGCTACTTTTATATACTGTTTTGATTTTTTTTATGGAAATACTGTTTTAATTTTGCCCGCTTTTTCAGTGGGTGGCTGGTTTGCTACCCTCACAGTTGCAGGATATGCAGTGTTAGCTGTGAGAAACCTTGTGAATACAGAGCTTATTCCAGATACAGAGCCCGTGAGCAAGCCGTCGCCATTTTCTACGTCGGAAATCTGGTCATGGACTGCTATATTCGTCGCATCATTTGGTGTTGCATATTTCAATCCCACGGCACTTGGTACCACCGCAAAAACATGCCTTCCTTTCCTGCTTGCTGCTAATGTGCTGGGATACATGGTTGGTTCTGGGTAAATATGCTTATATAAACTCGATCAATATGATCCAAACTATGTAAACAGTTTGTTCAATTTTATCTGACGATCTGGGTATTTTCAGGTTACCAGCTGGTGTCAAGAAAGTGTTGCATCCAGTCATCTCCTGCGCACTTTCTGCAGATTTGGCAGCAGCAGCGTATGGGTACCTCTCCGGCTCTGGATTTGATGCTGTGCTAGGTTCATAAGCTATAAACCCTAAATATAGTCCTACAATTATATCACAATTTTTTTTAGTTTCAGAAGAGTTGCCTTGAAAGCATTGGCGCTGGAGTAACATAGAACATACACATGATATATATCACTGTGCTCTAAAAAAAAGTGGTTGTCCAGGTGATTACCTCACAAAGGCGGCCTCTAATCCTGGAGCCGGTGACATACTGATGGGTTTCCTTGGGTCTGTGATCATATCATTTGCATTCTCCATATTCAAACAGAGAAAGGTACTACTGCACATGGTTATCTTGTGACATCGTTTCGGTTAAGCTCTGTTCTGCTGCAAGTGACTTTTAGCTGATCGTCGACTTGTCCATGCTCCTGAGCCCTGATTTCAGCTTGTAAAGAGGCATGCAGCAGAGATTTTCACATCAGTTGCCATTGGAGCTACATTCTCTCTGTACTCAACTGCTATCATAGGGCGCCTGGTTGGGCTAGAGCCATCGTTGACCATATCCATGTTGCCAAGGTGTATTACTCTGGCGCTGGCTTTGAGCATAGTATCTTTCTTTGAAGGTAAATCTTGGTAGTCCATCCTCCTGTGAATTTGTTTGGGTTATCATGATAAGTTCCCTAGATTGTATTCACAGGCAATTTAACCATCGGTCGATTACTTGACCTAAACATGTAGTGATTGACTCGATTCCTAGTGTTAAATCTTCCAGCTATAGGTCTTTGCGGTAATTTGCTGACGGGCACTGATGGCTCATGGTTTCTTGTGGTTCAGGAGTAAACTCTTCAGTAACTGCTGTCGTGGTTGTCCTTACTGGGCTCCTCGGTGCGAATTTTGTGCTAGCAGCTATGGAGAAAATTGGTCTGAAGGACCCCATCTCCAGAGGAATAGCGACAGCTGCCAGGTAATTTGCTCGATATATGTCGATCTGCGTCATTCAGTCATTCTTCATTTGTGAGCGTGATTAGGCCCTGACTGAATGTAATCTTTGCTTGGCTAATGGTGTAGTGCTCAAGGACTAGGAACAGCAGCACTGTCAGCCAAGGAACCTGAAGCACTCCCTTTCTGCGCCATCTCTTATAGTTTCACGGGAATTTTTGGCTCGCTGATTTGCTCGGTTCCAGCAGTCAGGCAAAGCTTGATATTCATAGCTGGTTAAGAGCAGCTCATGATGATCTGAATTTTAGGATTTAATTCTGTAGATAAAAGAAGCAGCTTTCTCCGTGTAAAAGAAGTTATGTTCAGAAGATGAAGAAGCAACGCCCCACATGTTGGGTCAGGATCTATTATATATAGGGGCTTGAAAAATGGTGAATAATTCTGTAATCAGGATGTAACTAAAATACTACAATTTTTGTGACAAAATACTACTACTAGAGCAAGATGGATCCATTATTTGTTTGATAGTTTGTGATATCGTCTTTCTCCCTTCTTAGAAACAAGAGATATAAAGTAGTATGTTTGATAAAAATCAACATTTTTCAAAGACAAATTACGGTGTGCAGTTGGATAAAAATTATTCTAGCTTTAGTTGCGGAGCAAGCACACTTAGCTAGTAGACGGATGACTCGCTGGAGATGAGGTTGATACTCGACAGTCACACGGGGCCACCGTGGGTGTAGTGTGTAGTATAGGTACTAACAAATCCAGCAGACATGGGTCAAGTGGTTGTGGATGATGTTTACAAAGCATGTGTTGTGACCATCTAGGAGGGCTTAGGTGATGTGTTAGGGTTGTGCAAGCTAGAGGTTGAGTCCCTAATCAAGAGATAAAAGTAGTGACTAGGGATTGAATCAACTTTGAGAAAAAGAAGAAAAATCATGAACTTGGGCATGGCAACTTAACTCTGAGGTTTGGGTGGTCCTTGGGTCACCAAGATTATGATTAGACCTTGCTCCTTCTTGCTTCCAAGTGAGGGAGAGGATTTGACCAAAATGAAGAATCTCTTGCACAACCCATACAAATTCAATTAGAGAGGAGATTTGATTCCATGAGATGATTGAGCAAGAAAGGGACTTGAGCTTGCACTTGAGATGGTGGAGCATCTAGTGACCTTCTTCTTCCTTCCATGCATGGAGAAATCAAGAGTTAGGGTTTGAAGGGAGATTCCAAGGAGAATGAAAAGGGGATTTCTTGAGCTCACCCAAGAATGGAGATGAGATGATCTTCTCCTTGAGATGTTGAAGTTTGGTTTCATCCTTGATCTTCTTTTTCTTCTTTTCTTTCTCTTCTTTCTCTCCTTATTCTCACTTGTTCTTGCTCCTTCAGATATATATATATATATATATATATATATATATATATATATATATAGAGAGAGAGAGAGAGAGAGAGAGCATGCGTGAGTGAGTGAATGAATGGGAGGGTGAGTGGAGGAGGGCTGGATCACTAGATGGGAATCTTCGTTCACTTCAAGCTGACAGGTTTGTCCAAGGCAAGGGATAGATAGACAACTCATCCAAACTGATTCTGACGACTAAGTGTTCAGGACGGTCTGACAGGACACTAAATTTGGGATTTTGGATTTGAAGGAAGGAGGTTGATGTTGGGACCATGATCTTCACATAGAGAGTTGGTAGGAAACTTTGGAGAGTTAGGGAGGTGCTTCTTGGGTGATACCTTGGAGAATCTCATTGAGTCAACTACAGAGTTGACCAAGATTGATTTTGTTTGGCTTAGGCTGATTGAAGGAGATCATGAGAGTCGATAAGCGAATTTGGTGTCGTTGTCCTGTAGAAAGTGGATCAAAGGCTTGGGTCAGAATTCAGTGAGGGTTTTGGTAAGGGTCTTGGGCTTCGAGGGGCGTTTCTTAAGAAGTTTAAGTTGGAACAACCGTTGAGTCATGAGTCATGATATAGCTAGTCCTCTACTCCCGCCTCGCCCCCATCGTCTCCGCGTGCTCCGCGCACTTGGACCTCCTCCAACGCTACATGTCCTACATGCGGCGATGCCATCCGCTCCCGCACCGCACATGCTTCTTCCCCACCTACATCCAAACTCTTGCCTACCAATCCCTTCTCCTTGCTTCTTAACGCCGTCATCCGATGGCCCAAGGAGGGGGAAGTGCAAATCATTCTCCTGCTTGCCGCCATCGCTGGGCTTCGACGTGGCACGCAAGAACCCTCCGCACGTGCGCGGCCCTTAGACCTGACGATGACGCAACTGCTGCGGCTAGCCTCGCTGAGTTAGACAGGGCCCATTTGGTTTGGGCTCGACATCGGCGGTGGCAAGGGCACACTGGCGGTGTGGCTCAAGATGCTCGCCAACGCCACAGTGCTGACGAACACCTTGAACCTGGCGCGGCCTACTTGGAGGCGACGACGGCGAGCGAGGTGGTGCCGTTGCATGTGCTGCTGGAGCAGCGATTCCCAGTAGGGGACAGGACCACGGACATGGTGCGAGCGGGGCACGCCGTGAACGTTGGTTCCTGGATGCGGTGCTGGAGTTCCTGTGGTATGACGCCGACCGTGTGTTGTGCCTGGGCGGGCTGCTCTGGGTGGACCACTTTTGGTGCCAGGGGAGCAACCTAGAGGGCGTCTACGTCGCCATGCTGTGAAAGTTCGGCTACAAGACTATCAAGTGGGTCAGCGTCGCCAGGGGCAACAACGGTGGTAAGGACGAGGTCTATCTCACCGTTTATTTGGGGAAATGACACGGGAATTCATCCATCAACGAGTATCTTCTTTGGAGTAATCCAATGCAAGTGCCCTGCAAACTCGCAGCATTCAACTTATGTTATCCTACTCCTAGATTTCTATCTCAATGCATATGCGTGCAACAACGTAAGCAATAGAACCGAGGGCACCCCCAGCGATTTTTTTTATTTTTAACCCTTTTCTAAAACAAATTCCAAATCTAACACCGTAGCTTTTTTATTTTCAAATATAACATTTTTGGCCGCGCAAAAGTCCGTGGCGCGGCCAAAACACGCTGTCGTGCCACATGCATCGGCGCGGCACGATCTACCACGTCAGACAACGATTTTCACATGGAAATCCTTGCCGCGCCACTGCCGTTGGCATGGCAGCACTGTAGCACCACGCCATACAGACTGGCGCAGCAAGGCGTAACCTTAGAATTCATATTATCTCGGATGAAGATGATCTTCATATGAAATTATAACTCTCGACCAGATCTATAACTTTTTAGTTTTGAGTTTTTTCATTTGAGGTTGTTAAGATGCTCAAAAAAATAAACAAAGTTTCAACAGTATATTAATCACGTACGAGCGCTTGTCGTCTTGGAAAAATCATATCGTTCTTATATGGTTTTAAATGGAGATACTTTCTATATGAAACTTGTAGCCCTAGATAAGATCTACAAATTTGTAGTTTTGAGTTTTTGCATTTGAGATCATTAAGATGCTCAAGAAAAATAATATAAAGTTTCAGCATCATATTAATCGCGTACATACGCTTGTCGTCTTGGAAAAATAATATCTTTCTTATATGGTGTCAAATAGAGATATTTTCTATATGAAAGTTATAACTCTCTGTGGGATCTACAAATTTATAGTTTTGGATTTTTGCATTTGAGATCATTAAGATGCTTAAAAAATAATAATATAAAGTTTCAGTATTGTATTAATCGCTTACAAGTGTTCGTCCTCTTGGAAAAATCATATCTTTATTATATGATGTCTAATTGAGATACTTTCTATATGAAAGTTATAGCCCTCGATAGAGTCTATAAATTTATATTTTTGAGTTTTGCATTTGAGGTTGTTATCTTCGATGCACGATGTGACTTATTACTAATCGAAAGTCGACTCGGGAATTCAAGTACTACCCAAAAAAACAGATGAAGATGATTGATTTGTTAGACTGATGGTAGATAGTTTAGTCACACACTATTACTATCTCACTACACTTTCATCAACGTTTCGCATAAAAGTTTTATGCAAACATAGTGAAAAAAGTTACGTAACAATATACATTGTTAATTGTAAAATTGGCGAGATCTAATAAACTTAAAAATTAAACTATGACCATAACATATTCCTTTTATCGTTTAGTATAACCATATTCTCTCATCATATTTTCTTGTATTAAAAAAGGGTACTTTTCTCTTAAACTAATGGTCAAGCACGTGTGGCACGCACCAGAAAAGATTTTTATGAGGCGTTAAGCTCAAGTACATCATTAATATACGCTAAAACTTTATATTATTGTTTAGCGTCTTAATGACCTTAAATAGAAAAATTAAACTATAAAGTTGTAGATCTTGTGAACTAGACTCAACTCTGTCCCAGAAAAGTTCAATAATTTATTTGATCTAAATTTCTTTGGGTAGAATTTGAATTGAAACTTGAGCTTATCATGTACCGCGGCGTGGGAATTTAACACTTGTTCAAGTTTGTTTTAAAACATGCTTAGTCACGTCGCGCGCTTAGGATAACAACCTCAAATGACAAAACTTAAAACTATATATAAAGTTATAGATCTCATCAAGGGCTACAACTTTTATGTAGAAAGTATCTCCATTTGATACCATATAAGAAATATATGATTTTTCCAAGACGACGACGTTTGTACGTGATTAATATACTGCTAAAATATTGTTTAATTTTTTTGAGCATTTTAACGACCTCAAATGAAAAACCTCCAAACTAGAAAGTTGTAGATCTCATTGAGAGCTATAATTTTCATATAAAGATCATCTTCATCCAAGATCGTATGAAAAAGATATAATTTTTCTAAGGTTGCACCTTGCCACGCCTGTCTGAATGGCGTGGGGCTACAGTGCTGTCGCGCCAACGGAAGTGACGCTGCAAGTATTTCCACGTGGAAATCACTGTCCGACGTGGCAGATTGTGCCGCGTCGATGCATGTGGAGCAACAGTGTGTTTTGCCCATGTCACGGACTTTGACACGCTCAAAAGTGTTAAATTTGAAAATAAAAAAACAATAGTGTTAGATTTTGAATTTGTTAAAAAAAGAAGGAAAACCCCCTGCGGTGGTGAAAACGCTAGCTCAGATGATTTTCTATTGGTCACAGAGGGGCGAGAATAACGCACTCGCTAGTGTCACATGCACCCGGAGGAGGCATCCTCTCTCAGTTCCGATCTCATATACCTGTGCTTTTAGTTTTTTCTTGAGTTTATTGTTTTAAGCTTCCAGCTCAGCCGAGGATTTGATCGTGCCATCGAGGACATCCTGATGTGCAAGCTATACATTGGTAAAATTTATATTATTATATTTACAATCAATCCGCCTGACTCTTCGTGAGAGTACATTTTACAGGACTCGCCATAAGATATTTTTGAATTTTTTTATTCACTTTTTTTTTGCTAAACTATGATTATGCCCATGCGTCGTTACGGGAACAAACAAGGGAGGCCAACATGCCAACACTCTGTCCACTAAAGCGTTAAGATTCGGTGTCGTGGAAACCTGGTTCGTTAAAACAACAAAACAAGTCTTAAAATCTCAAGCAAAGGTTTGTTCCAAGGGATTTCGTCAAAAAAAGCATTTCACTGAATCATAGAAACCAAGACCAGTTAAATCATTAAATCATCCCAATTTTAACAAATACTCCATCCAACCATATAGGAAGCATGCATTCATAAATCAGTATCAACATCAGGCAACAGGTTCATATTGAAAAAAATTGTGCATATAACTACATCTATGAAGAACGAGAACCAGTAACCATAATAATCTTCCTCATCGCAGCTATGAACTAAAACTTAAGAAAATAGGAGTGTCTACAAAAGTTACGCAGGTATAGTGATCATCCACCGTATAATCTGGACATTCATTATTGCCAAAGCATCAAGATTGTTGTTCCTGACAAAAACAGGGAAGCTTCATTGTTATTAAATGTCAAAATGCAACATATCAAAAAAATTGTTTCTAGTAAGAACATGCTATAAAAAATACTCATACATGTAAGTTCGTTGGATTGAGATTTTATTGTAACAAAAAAAAAGCTTCAAAAGCTGCCATGTACATATATGATGTTTTCTCAACTCAACATATATGATGGCACTTCCAAATCATTTTCTAGTGGGAATAGTTTCAAGATTTTCGGCTCTTTTTGTCTGAGTTAGCATATGGTCATTACATTGGAAAAACAACAATTTCATTAGCCCTATGTGGACAAATAGAAGGATGACGAAGAGGATGAGGGATACCTGTTTGCTGGGCAAGGTATTTGTATGAAAGATCGAATATAAATCAAATATTCCACTACTTTATCTAAACTATTATGGCTTAAATGTTATTTCAGAAAAGGAAGATGATGATGATGTCCAAGACAATGACCTTGAGGAAGACAGGACTTCTGTCCCTGAAGTACCTGACCGATACAATGAGGTGTATAGTAACATGCCTACAAATACGCATATGTTAAAACCTGTTGCAAATTGCGAGCACTGCGATGCGAAAAGGTTTGAGCATGAACCACGTGGGTTCTGTTGTCGCAACAGAAAGGTGTGTTAGCACCCACTCGGTCTTCAGCCATGCAATCACCATCTTTATTAGATGCCCTTGTGTTCGAACCAATGCGACGCTCAAACATCGTGTTACGACGCGTTAACAACATAGGTCTTTGTCCAGATGGAACATGTGATCTTTGTGTCATATGGCCAGACAGCAACTCATCGCATCCTTCATCATCGGCCTCCTCATGAGGTGGAGGAATATAAAGAGGTGTTGCATTGGACTCTGGGATAACCCAATCACTGGATTTCACCATGGATCCATGAGCTCCAGATGCGTCTACAGTGGGCCACACGAGCTCAAAAACAAATAACGAGTTCTCCATGGCGATAGAATCCTGGTGTAGGGTGTCCTTTTGCATCTCCCTTCGTCTTTTATTACCCATTACTTTGACCTCCTTTCGCCCAGGCGCCCTATAACTTTTTTTGTTCAGCTGTGAACTTAATTCCCTAATCATGTTTCATTCTGTATATCAAGCTTTTGTTCTCTATGAATTTGTAAAAAAGTAGTCAGGCAATCTGGTGCTGTCTGAATTTTTAGCCCATTCAGAATGAAAAAATAGGTGAACTTTTAGAATATTTGGAGAAAAAATCATTCAAGAGGCCAGCTTAGACTAATTTGATAGAAACAAAAGGATGCACCTCTACTACATTGCACACACATGAAAGAAACCGAACACACCAGAATATTCAGTCATACTAATTCATACAAACGTCTGGTGACTGAATATTCAGCCATGCTAATTCTTTATTCTGTCATGTTAATTCATACAAACACTTGAAAGAATATTGAACACACCTTGACAACGCATCCATTGAAGAGGAGACAATGGTGCAGTCAGTGCAAAGCGACCAATGGAGGTCGATGTCAGTGAAGTCGTGCTTCCTATCAATGGAGGAAAAGCCACCAGGGAATGACATTACTCCCGACAATGAAGCCATCACAATGGAAGGTAACATGGGAAGGGTGAACCTGATGTTGATGTTTGGAGGTTGGCTACACGTTGTCGTCGGCTAAGGCGGCACGAGGATGGAGGTGGCCGCTGCATGGAGGATGATGCCGAAGGCACCATGAGGCCGTCGTACACGTTGTGCGTCATGTCTGTGACTCTGACGATGAGGTCAATGGTGACAACGCCCAGTTGCATTGACGTCGCTGCCAACAGAGGGGCCGCAAATACCGTCGCATGAAGATCTGATTTCCCCTGTCCCTGCTGGATTTGCATCAGCTCTACCGAATAGGGGTGCCACTACGCCGGATCGAGGCGTTGCCATCGATGGAGGGTGGCGGCGCTTTGCTTTGTTCGCCCACCATTCTACCGCTTTCCCTATGACAAGTGTGCAAGACGAAGAAGCATGTGAGATTCAAGGAGACACTAGCGACGCGTAGCCTGGCTAGCATCGATGGCGATGGTGGAGACCTAGGCGTGGGGTAGTGGTGGCATGATGCGGGCAACCACGACGCAGCAGGGCACGCGCTGTAGCCTGTCACCTGAGGTCATGGTAGCAGGCAGCGACGGCAGCGGCGGAGACCTAGGCGTGGTCATCCTCTGGGTTTGTCTGGCTTTCATGGGGGTTTGGCTGGACTCGACGGTACCAGAGGATGGGATAGGCAAGAAACGTTGAGAGGCAGGGATCAAGAGGTGAGAGCGGTTTTACGAAAGGGAGAAAAATCGATGGATTTTTTATGGAAGGAAGAGATTACCGCGATGACACGAATGTTTCGGTCCCACCTGGCAGTGCCTTCAAATGATCATCGTGGTACCGCACGAAGGAGGCAGAGGGACGACCCAAAAATTATCGTACCAAAAAATAGTTGGTCGATCTACTTTCTTTCTATGACGGTGATTACCTTCCTTCTATTTGGCGGTGGTTACCTTCCTTCTATTTCACGGAGGGATCGCACCTAGGGATGCATGGGGCAAGCGGCTTTGGTGTCGCACCTGTGGACCGAATAGTTATTAATGTTTTAGTTGTATACTAGGTTCATACCCGTGCGTTGCTACGTGATAGCTAAACTTTTATACTAAAAACACATGGATCACACGATAAGATAACAATACTATAAAATTAATACTGTGAAATACCGGCATTAAAGTGACATTTAATCTAAAAGGCAAAGTTCATATAATTAACACAGTCATGAAGAGCGTGACATCACAGGCTCACAAACTCTACTGTATAGACTTTCTGTGTCGACAGGAAGAAATCTTCGATATCCATTTCTTTCGTGCGCCAATAAATCTACGAATAAGTTTCGCTGCATCTTGATACCATCCTGTACTCAGATTCGAGTATATATGTAAATATTAATGCCTGTCACATGGATAATACTGTGTATCTTGAAAAATCTTTCACAAAACCTTAAACACAAAGTATGTTATACCCACTGTATAAATATATGTGGCTTCAGGTCTGTTCCACGCAAATATATGCTGTAGAATAATGTATCCACTTGAGTGATCCCATGACATTCGTATAGGTAATAAAACATATGAAAAATTACATGAATCGCTAAAACACATAATTCAACCCAATTTCTTTGAATCAGATAGAATTGATGTGTGATAAATGTTGCAAGTCCTTTTCCTACCCAAACAACAAACTACAAGCTGAAACAGTGAAGGTAACGAGAAAATGGTATACCAAATACTAATATCAGGCTACCAATGGGCTACGTTCTCTCCTTTTTAGGACCATAGCCTTCCTGCTGGATCTGCAAAACCCGAGTTCAGATCTGATGAAGGTGAATGGTAATTATCTTGGAGAGGAAGTTAATCTCGACCGTTGCCTGCATCATAGGAGAAGAATGGTCAGAAACATCAATATGTATCGTCAGTCTTCAAGGTACAACTGAAGATTGGCAGGAAGCAAGATGGGTCGATAATCAATTCTGATTTTCTTCGTTCTTCTACTTTCAAAAATTGTGCAGAGCCGTGAGCTCTCACTGGTTCACTTCAGTGCTCTTACTTATTTCAATTTGCTCCCTTTTTTATATACTCCATCTTATTCAATTCCACGTGGATGATTCCTATTAATTATGATTCTGTTATTTGCCAAATCCCATACGATGCATAACCATTATCCACCTATGTAGTCCTATTAAAACATTATCATGGTGCATCTTAAGATTCTAAGTACAAGAGTTTTTTAAGAAAATAATTCTTATTTTAAAAGTAAAAGCATGAAAACAAATAATATATATCTAAACATTCATATCTCTAAACAAAAATAGTGTGGAAAGTGAACAAAATACCTCCATACCTCACTGAATAAATTTTCTCTAATAAACTGGAAGCAATTTGTAATAGCACATAGATTTAATTTTGTCATCCAAGTTTGACTAACGTACATATGAGATCATGCAGGTGGAAATATGGTGTAAGTTTTGTCATGTAGTAAAAGAACAAGTCTGAAACAGTTGACCTTATGCATGCAGCAGTAGCATCGGAACCACAACATGCCCTCCCCATCGAGTTCTTGTTGTTGCATGTGGCATGTGCTTGGAGGAGACGGCCTTATTCTTTAGCGTTGAGATAGGAATCCATGGATGAGACCCAGAGGATGCGGATTTGTGGTGAGGTGTGCAACCAGAACCAGTGGCGGAGCTAGAGACAATCTGAGGAAGGTGCATTTGCTTGTGTGGGTGCGAGAGTTTGCAATATGTGGGTGCATATATTGTTGAAATTTGAGTCTTATCACTATTTTCAATTTTTTGTGGGTGCGGCCGCACCCACTAACTTCGCTATAGCTCCGCACATGACCAGAACGAAAGGGTCCGATAACCGCTGACCAGAGTGGGCCGTGTGAGCCACTGACAACTAAGGAGAAGGGGCCGAGCGCCATTGGGAAAGGACCTGAGTATCACGACGAGCCCTACCTGGATCACGACGGCGAGGGTGATGGTGCGGGTGCGCCGGTGCGATGGTGAGGGCGGAGAACTATGACACGCTTCAAGCTTTGCTAGCTTCTCCTGATGGCGATGCCTCCGAGGGCTCATCCATTTGGCGAGGGCGAGGGCAGGCGATGATGGCGCGGGTGCCATGGTGAATTCTCTAGTTTAGTTTTGGTGAATTGATGAAACCCTAAGTGCTAACCTAGTTTATCAAGTGATCATGAGATAGGTAGCACATTCCAAGTGGTGAAGCAAATGAAGATCATGACATGATGATGGTGATGCCATGGTGATGATCAAGTGCTTGGATTTGAAAAGAAGAAACATAAAAATAAAAGGCTAAAGGCAAAGGTATAAATGGTAGGAGCCATTTTGTTTTGGTGATCAAGACACTTAGAGAGTGTGATCATATTTAGATTCGATAGCCATACTATTAAGAGGGGTGAAACTCGTATCGGAATACAGTTATCAAAGTGTCACTAGATGCTCTAACTCATTGCATATGCATTTAGGATCTAGTGGAGTGCTAACACCCTTGAAAATGTTTGTGAAAATATGCTAACACATGTGCACAAGGTGATACACTTGGTGGTTGGCACATTTGAGCAAGGGTTAGGAACTTCACCGGTGGAGTGTCCGCTCATAGAGTGCGGACAGTCCGACGGTGCCACCGACGCCCTAGACAGAAAAGATGGAGGTCACTGTAAGTGACTGGACGCTAGTCTATGAAGGACCGACGTATCTAGTCAGTAGCAGCAGAAGAAGCACAGCGTTGGTAGTCGACCGGATGCTGGCGCTGAAACGATCGAACGCTGGCTGGCTGCATCCGGTCACACTGACATGGTCTTGCACAGGGGAGTCATCGTGTGACCGGACGCTGGGTGAGTCCGGTCAAGCATGACCGGATGCGTCCGGTCATGAAAAGTCGTCTCTGGATGCTTACTGGAAATGACCGGACGCTGGGGTTCAGCGTCCGGTCACTTTGAGCTACAGCATTCGGTCATCACTTGACCGTTGAGATCGAGCGATAAACATTTGAAGAGAGGGGACACATGGCACGCATCGCTTGACCGAACGCTGAGGTCCAGCATCTGGTCGATATGACCGGAGCATCCGGTCACCTCGTGTTGTGCCCAGTGAAGGGGTTCAATGGCTCTATTTTGTGGGGGCTTCTATTTAAGCCCCATGGCCAGCTCAAGCTCATTCTCTTAGCAATTCATATTGACATAGCAACCTTGTGAGCTTAGCCAAAGCCCTCCCACTCATCTCTATCATTGATTCATCATCTTTGTGAGTTTGGGAGAGAATCCAAGTGCATTGCTTGAGTGTTTGCATCTAGAGGCACTTGGTGTTCGTGTTTCGCTGTGGGATTTGCTTGTTACTCTTGGTAGTTGCCGCCACCTAGATGGCTTGGAGCAGCGAGGATCATCGAGCAGAGGGTGGTGATTGTCTCCGGCTCTGATCGTGGTGATTGTGAGGGGTTCTTGACCTTTCCCCGATGGAGAGCCAAAAGGTACTCTAGTGAATTGCTCATGGCTTGTGTGATCCTCATTTTGTGTTAGTTGTGCAGCACCATATTGAGGGTTTGGCATGTGATGCCAATTAGCTCATGAACCTCCAAGTGAGTGAATCGCCACAACGAGGAGTAGCTTGTCGACAAGCAAGTGAACCTTGGTAAAAATTATTGCGTTCATCATTTGATTTTGAGGTAATTGGTCTTCATTGGTATTTATTCTTATTATTGATTGGCTCCTTCCTCGATACGGAGGTATAAACAAATTGCTCACTCTCATTACTTTACCGCAAACTAGTTGTCAAGCTCTTTAGTGTAGCTAGTTGTGAGAGCTTGTTAGTTTGGTTAGTGTGGCTCTTTAGTTAGCTTTTGAGAGCACACTAACTTAGTGTAGTGTCATAGCTATTGTGTAGATAAAAACTATATAAACTAGAATTGTGGTAGATGGCTTGCTTTTTAGTAGGCTAGTGCAACACTTGCTTCGCCTCATAATTGTCTAACCAATTTGTTAAGTGTTGTTGTAGAATTTTTTAATAGGCTATTCACCCCCCCCCCCCCCGTCTAGCCATTAGAACCTTTCAAGTGGTATCAGAGCCGAGGTCACCGTGATTTGAGGCTTAACAACCTTCGGTGTAAAAAATGACTCAAATCAACAACACCAAGAAGCCACCCTAATTTGATGGCACAAATTATCCATATTGGAAATCAAAGATGACCACACACATCAAGTCAATCAATAGAAAGTGTGGAGGTGGTAGAAACCAAAATTGAGATTGGTGATCCAGAGAATCCCACCGTGGCCGAAGAAGTGCTTCTTTAAAACAATGACATTGCTCTATGTGCCATTCATGATGCAATTGATGAGAGAACATTTGAGCAAATCAACAATATTGAGATGGCTCATGAGGCATGGAAGAAATTGGAGGAATCATTTGAAGGCACTCAAGCCGTGAAGGGTGCAAAGGCATATATTCTCAAAGAGAAGTTTGCAAGCTTTAAGATGAAGGAGGATGAGAGTATGCCAGAGATGTTCCATAGGCTTCAAGTGCTTGTCAATGATCTCAAAGCACTTGGAGAAGAGGCGAAGGACAAGGACTTCTCCCACAAGTTCTTGAGATGTTTGCCTTCAAGATTTGGCACATTGGTCACTATTCTAGTGAGGAGTGGTTTGGACACCATTACACCAAACCAAGTGTTGGGAGACACAATGACCGATGATACATATAGAGATGATGATGAGAAGGAAGAAAAGAAGGAGAAGAAAGATGAGAAGAAGAAGAGTGTTGCATTCAAGGCCACATCATCCAAGGGCAAGGCAAAGCAAGATACATCAAGTGAAGATGATGGCTCATGGGATGATAATGATGATATGAAGATGGCTCTCTTTGTAAAGAAATTTGGCAAGTTCATGATGAAGAAAGGGTACTGTGCTAGAAGAAAGAAATCTTCATCCAAGAACAAGGAAGTGTCAAGAAGGTGCTTTAAATGTGGAAGCAAAGATCATCTTGTTGCTCAATGTCCATACAATAGCGACAATGATGATGATAACAAGAAGAACAAGAAGGACAAGATGACCTTCAAAAAGAAGAAGGGTGGTTCATATGTGGTCACTTGGGATAGTGATGCTTCCTCAAGTGATGATGATGACAGTGACGATGACAAGACCACCAAGAAGAAGGCACTTGCAAGCATTGCTATCAATGAGAAGCCTTCTCTCTTTGACACTCCATCATGCTTCATGGCTAAGGCCACTAAGGTACAAATTTGTGATGATGGAAGTAATGATGAACATGATAATAAAAATGATAGTGATAGTGATGATGATGAACCTACTAAAGATAAATTATTTGACATGCTAGAAGATGCTAAAGAACACTTTGACATTAAGAGAAGGAAATGCAAGAGCTTGAATAAGGAGGTAAAAGCCCCTAAGCAAGCCCTTGATGAGCTCAAAGCAACTCATGAGAGGCTAGAGGAAGCCCATGAAAAGCTTGGCAAGGCTCACAAAAAGCTTGAAAAGGCTCATTCTTCTTTACTTAATGAGCAAAATGAAAAGAAGCATGTAGAAACTTGCAATATAGGCTTAACTTATGATATAATTGATGAATCATTATCTATGCCTATCATTGTTGCTCCCACTAACCCTTCTTGTAGTACTTCTACTTCCACCTCATCTAGTAGTGATGGTCTCACTTGTGATGCCTCACTAATGGTTGAGAATGAGAACCTCTAGAAGGAGGTCAATAAGCTCACTCACACCTTGGCTAAGGCCTATGGTGGTGAGGACCGCTTGCTTATATGCTTGGGTAGCCAAAGAGCTTCTCTCTACAAAGAGGGATTAGGCTATACCCCCAAGAAAGGCAAGGTGGCTTTTTCTCCTCACAAGACTAGTTTTGTGAAGAACAATGGTTGGTTTTGCACTAGCTGCAAGCAAGTTGGTCATAAAGAGCATGAATGCAAAAATAAGAGCAAAAATGCTAATGTATCCTCTATTAAGCTTGATTCTTTCTACATGCTTATTAGAGGTACAAATGGTATAAAGGCTAAGTTCATTGGTAAACCATGGATGGGCTCAAAGAAGAAAGCCATTTGGGTACCAAAGAGCTTAGTAACTAACCTTCAAGGACCCAAGCAAGTTTGGGTACCTAAAAAGAATTGATCTTCTCTTGTAGGTCAATTACAAAGCCGGAGGAAGGCATTGGGTTCTTGATAGTGGGTACACTCAACACATGACCAGTGATGCAAGAATATTCAACTCAATCAACAGCAATGGCAATGATTGTTATGATAGTATTACATTTGATGATAATGGCAAAGGCAAGGTCAAAGGGCATGGTAAGATTGCAATATCCAATGACATGAGCATATCCAATGTGTTGTTAGTAGAGAGCTTGAACTTCAATTTGCTATCCGTGGCTCAATTGTGTGATCTTGGATTCAAATGCATATTTGGGGTAGATGATGTAGAGATCATAAGTGTAGATGGCTCTAACTTGATCTTCAAAGGCTTTAGATATGAGAATCTATACTTGGTTGATTTCAATGCTAGTGAAGCTAGATTATCTACATGCTTGTTCACTAAGTCTAGCATGGGTTGGTGATGACATAGAAGGCTTGGTCATGTTGGAATGAAACAATTGAATAGATTGGTTAAGCATGACTTGGTTAGAGGCTTGAAAGATGTTGTGTTTGAAAAGGATAAGCTTTGTAGCTCTTGTCAAGCCAGAAAACAAGTTGGAAACACCCATCCCAAGAAAAGCATGATGAGCACTAGTAAAGCATTTGAGTTATTGCACATGAATTTGTTTGGGCCAACACAATACACTAGCATAGGTGGTAACAAATATGGCTTTATGATAGTGGATGATTATACTAGATACACATGGGTATTCTTTCTAGTGGACAAAAGTGATGTGTTTACAACATTCAAATCATTTGTCAAGGGCATTCACAATGAGTTTGAAACAACCATCAAGAGAGTTAGAAGTGACAATGGTAGTGAGTTCAAGAATACTAGAATTGATGAGTTGTGTGATGAATTTGGAATTAGACATCAATTCTCGGCCAAGTACACTCCACAATCAAATGGCCTTGTTGAGAGGAAAAATAGAACACTCATTGATATGGCAAGGTCTATGCTTAGTGAGTATAATGTTAGTCAATCTTTTTGGGCCGAAGCTATCAACACGGCTTGCTATTGTAGCAACCGCCTCTATTGTCACCCATTGAAAGAGAAGACACCATATGAGCTCTTGAATGGTAGAAAGCCCAACATTGCATATTTTTGGGTCTTTGGTTGCAAATGCTATATCTTGAAGAAAGGCACTAGATTGGGCAAGTTTGACAAGAAATGTGATGAAGGATTCCTACTTGGATACTCAACCACTAGCAAAGCATATATAGTTTAGAATTTGGAAAGTGGTACTCTTGAGGAAGTTCATGATGTTGAATTTGATGAAACCAAGGGTTCACAAGTAGAGAATTAGAACTTGGAAGATGTTAGAGGCATTCAACTTTCAAATACCATGAAGAACATGGATGTTGGTGAATTAATGCCTAGGCAAGTGAATGATGAAGAAGATGATCAAGTGCAAGTGCTCTCCAACTCAAATGTGCAAGATGATACAAATCAAGCTAGTACAAGTGGCCCTCATGACAATAAACAAGATCAAGTGGCTAGTATATCATCTCAACCCAATGATCAAGCAAGTGCAAGCAATCAAGTTTCAATACTCCAACCAACAAATATTACAAGGGATCATCTATTGGACACTATCATCGGTGATATTTCAAGAGGTGTGCAAACTAGATCAAGATTGGCTTCATTTTATGAGCATTTCTCATTTGTGTCATCCATTGAACCAAAGAAGATAGATGAAGCATTGAAGGATGTTGATTGGGTGAATGCTATGCATGAAGAATTGAATAACTTCATAAGAAATCAAGTATGGGAATTAGTAGAGAGACCAAAGGGACACAATGTGATTGGAACCAAATGGGTCTTTAGAAACAAGCAAGATCAAGATGGGATAGTAGTAAGGAACAAAGCAAGATTGGTAGCACAAGGCTATACATAAGTTGATGGTCTTGACTTTGGAGAAACATATGCCCCGGTTGCTAGATTGGAAGCAATTAGAATCTTGCTAGCCTATGATTGTGCCCACAATATCAAGCTCTACCAAATGGATATTAAGAGTGCATTTCGCAATGGTTACATCAATGAAGAAGTATATGTTGAGCAACCTCCCGGTTTTGAAGATGACAAGAAGCCCGACCATGTGTACAAGTTGAAGAAGGCATTGTATGGCTTGAAGCAAGCACCTAGAGCATGGTATGAGAGATTAAGGGACTTCCTACTCTCTAAAGGGTTCATGATGGGTAAGGTTGACACCACTCTTTTCATCATGAAGATTGGAAAAGATTTATTTGTGTTGCAAATCTATGTTGATGACATCATATTTGGATCGACCAATCAAGACTTTTGTGATGAATTTGGAAAGATGATGGCTAGTGAGTTTGAGATGTCCATGATTGGAGAGTTAAGTTACTTCCTTGGTCTTCAAATGAAGCAATTGAAGAATGGTACATTTGTGAGTCAAGGCAAGTATATCAAGGACATGATCAAAAAGTTTGGCATGAGTGATAGTAAAGTCATTAGCACACCAATGGGAATAAATGGCAACTTGGATAGTGATACAAGTGGTAATATGGTGGATCAAAAATTGTATCAGTCTATGATTGGTAGCCTACTCTATGTGACTGCTAAAAGGTCCTAATGGCTAGAGGGGGGTGAATAGCCTATTAAAAATTTCTACAACAACACTTAACAAACCGGTTAGATAATTATAAGGCGAAACAAGTGTTGCGCTAGCCTACTAAAATAGCAAGTCACCTACCACAATTCTAGTTTATATAGTTTCTATCCACACAATAGCTATGACACTACACTAAGTTAGTGTGCTCTCAAAAACTAACTAAAGAGGCACACTAACCAAACTAACAAGCTCTCACAACTAGCTACACTAAAGAGCTTGACAACTAGTTTGCGGTAATGTAATGAGAGTGAGCAAGAAGGTTATACCGCCGAGTCGAGGAAGATGCCAATCAATCACAAAAATGAATAACAATGAAGACCAATCACCTCAGCATTAAATGATGACACAATGATTTTTTACCGAGGTTCACTTGCTTGCCGACAAGCTACTCCTCGTTGTGGCGATTCACTCACTTGGAGGTTCACGAGCTAATTGGCATCACATGCCAAACCCTCAATAGGGTGCCGCACAACCAACACAAGATGAGAATCACAACAAGCCACGAGCAATTCACTAGAGTATCTTTTAGCTCTCCGCCGGGGAAAGGTCAAGAACCCCTCACAATCACAATCACCATGATCGGAGCCGGAGACAATCACCACCCTCCGCTCGACGATCCTCGCTGCTCCAAGCCATCTAGGTGGTGGCAACCACCAAGAGTAACAAGCGAATCCCACAGTGAAACACGAACACCAAGTGCCTCCAGATGCAATCACTCAAGCAATGAACTTGGATTCTCTCCCAATCTCACAAAGATGGTGAATCGATGATGGAGATGAGTGGGAGGGCTTTGGCTAAGCTCACAAGGTTGCTATGTCAATGCAAATGGCCAAGAGAGTGAGCTTGAGCCGACCATGTGGCTTAAATAGAAGCCCCCATAAAATAGAGTCGTTGTACCCCTTCACTGGGCACAACATGGGGTGACCAGACGCTCCGATCATATTGATCGGACGCTGGACCTCAGCGTCCGGTCATGCGATGTGTGCCACGTGTCCCCTCTCTTCAATCACTAAATGCCCGATCTCAATGATCATATGACGACCGGACACCATAGCACAAAGTGACCGGATGCTGAACCCCAACATCCGGTCATTTCCAGTAAGCATCCAGAGATGACTTTTCACAACTAGACGCGTCCGGTCATGCTCGACTGGACACACCCAGCGTTCAGTCACTCGGTGACTCCTCTATGCGTGACCATGTCAGTGTGACCAGATGCAGCTAGCTAGTGTTCGGTCATTTCAGCGCTAGCGTCTGGTCGATGACCGATGCTACGCTTTTTCTGCTGCTACTAACCGGATGCACTGGTCCTTCAGAGACCAGCATCCGATCACTTACAGCGACCTTCATCTTTTTTGTCTAGGGTGCCGATGGCACCGTCGGACTGTCCACCGGTGAAGTTCCTAACCCTTGCTCAAATGTGCCAACCACCAAGTGTATCACCTTGTGCACATGTGTTAGCATATTTTCACAAACATTTTTCAAGGGTGTTAGCACTCCACTAGATCCTAAATGCATATGCAATGAGTTAGAGCATCTAGTGGTACTTTAATAACCATATTTCAATACGAGTTTCACCCCTCTTAATAGTATGGCTATCGATCCTAAATGTGATCACACTCACTAAGTGTCTCGATCACCAAAAGAAAATAGCTCCTACCATTTATACCTTTGCCTTGAGCCTTTTGTTTTTCTGTTTCTTCTTTTCAAGTCCAAGCACTTGATCATCACCATGGCATCACCATCATCATGTCATGATCTTTATTTGCTTCACCACTTGGAATGTGCTACCTATCTCAAGATCACTTGATAAACTAGGTTCGCACTTAGGGTTTTATCAATTTACCAAAACCAAACTAGAGCTAACAATCTCCCCTTTTTGGTAATTGATGACAACCCTTTCACAAAGATATGAATTGAAATTCAATTAAATCCATGTTGCTTGCCCAAGCATAATTACCATGTGTAAAAGGATATGGACAAGTTTCATGAACCCCAAATGGTAGTAATTGCTCCCCCTACATATGTGCTAAGAGTTTGGATTGAAGCTTGCATATATGCTTAGATAGGAAATATAGGAGACAATGTCTACCCAATGATGCTAAGGTATAAAAGATGGACCTTTGAAGCATGATACCAATAGGAGTGCACCATTATACCATCCTTAGCACCATGGTTAGCTTGATACCACTTGGAAATACTCAAAAATGAAATCACTAGATAACCTATGCATGCTAGATTTTCATTTCATCATTTAAACCTATAACTAGCATACACCACACAAGCATGAATATTGAAATTTAAAACTTGTGCCATGCAAGCAAACATATGAAATGCACATTCAAATGCACCATACAAGTTTATGAGCTTGCTCCCCCTATTTATGTGCTCAAAATTTTAATTGATCCCTTTCCTTTGTCATATCTCTTGCCATATCTCTCCATGTACTAATATCACTAATATCTTTGTTTTTCTCCCCCTTTGTCATCAATGACCACAAAGGTTCAAAAAGTGGATAGGTTGAGATTATCAATGTCAATCAATGGGGTGAGGATTATGTTCCCAAATTTGGTCCAATCTAGATCATTTACCAAAGATATTTAACTCGGTTTGATCCAAGGACAAGCTTCTTCACACCTCCAAATAAGGGTTATCTTGTACCATGTTGAGTTAAACACTTAGAGCTCATTTTCTAGATTAAACACTAGGTTTACAAGCCCACAAACATGTCATATGCTATCACTAGATCAAAATAAGCATAGAAGCAATAGTGGTACCATACAATTACCAAATTCATTTGATTTTCATGAATGAGCCTATTAAATGTGAAAGATGTCTAGATGCACTAAACAAGTCCTTCACAAGGATGTATGCTATGCCAATCAACTTTTACCTTAGATTGCTTGAAGGAGAGGCATGTCATATGAGTGGGGGGTACATAAACACATATTTGAGAAATCCAATATGTTCAACTCATTTCTTAGCTTGCAAAACCTTTTCTCATCCAATGGCTTGGTGAATATATCAGCAAGTTGATCTTTGGAATGCAAATGTCCCCTTTTTGTTGGTGATCTCTTATGAAATGGTGGCGGACATCAATGTGCTTTGTTCTTGCATGTTGAACCAGATTGTTGGTCAACTTGATTGCACTCTCATTGTCACATAGCAATGGCACTTTCTTGAACTTGATTCCAAAATCACTCAAAGTGGCCTTCATTCAAAGTATTTGTGCACAACAACTATCAGCGGATATGTATTCAGCTTTGGCGGTTGATAATGCAACACTATCTTGCTTCTTTGATGACCATGAAACAAGTGATCTTCCTAACAATTGACATGTGCCCGATGTGCTCTTTCTTTCAACCTTGCATCCTGCATAATCTGAGTTGGAGTAACCAACTAGCTCAAACTTTGCTCCTTTGGGATACCACAAACCAACATTTGGTGTATGCTTCAAGTACCTCAATATTCTCTTTGTAGCCTTCAAATGACTTTCTTTTGGTGAGACTTAAAATCTTACACACATACATACACTAAACATGAAGCCTTGATGCGGTCACATGGAGTAGGCTTCCAATCATAGACCGATACAACTTTTGATCCACCATATTTCCACTTGCATCACTATTCAAATTGCCATTTGTGCCCATTGGTGTGCTAATGGCTTTACTATCACTCATGCCAAACTTCTTGATCATGTCCTTGATATACTTGTCTTGACTCACAAAAGTACAATTTTTAAATTGCTTGATTTGAAGACCAAGGAAGTGACTCAACTCTCCAATCATGGACATCTCAAACTCATTAGCCATCATCTTTCCAAACTCATCATAAAAATCTTGATTGGTTGATCCAAATATGATGTCATCAACATAGATTTACAACACAAATAAATCTTTTCCAATCTTCTTGTTGAAAAGAGTGGTGTCAACCTTGCCCATCATGAACCCCTTAGAGAGTAGAAAATCCCTCAATCTCTCATACCATGCTCTAGGTGCTTGCTTCAAACCATACAATGCCTTCTTCAACTTGTACACATGGTTGGGCTTCTTGTTATCTTCAAAACCAGGAGGTTGCTCAACATATACTTCTTCATTGATGTAACCATTGAGAAATGCACTCTTGATATCCATTTGATAGAGCTTGATGTTGTGGGCACAAGCATAGGCTAGCAAGATTCTAATTGCTTCCAATCTAGCAACCGAGGCATATGTTTCTCCAAAGTCAAGACCTTCAACTTGTGTATATCCTTGTGCTACCAATCTTGCTTTGTTCCTTACTACTATCCCATTTTGATCTTGCTTGTTTCTAAAGACCCATTTGGTTCCAATCACATTGTGTCCCTTTGGTCTCTCTACTAATTCTCATACTTGATTTCTTATGAAATTATTCAATTCTTCATGCATAGCATTCACCCAATCAACATCTTTCAACGCTTCATCTATCTTCTTTGGTTCAATAGATGACACAAATAAAAAATGCTCACAAAATAAAGCCAATCTTGATTTAGTTTGCACACCTCTTGAAATATCACCAATGATAGTGTCCAATGGATGATCCCTTGCAATATTGGTTGATTGGAGGATTGGAACTTTATTGCTTGCACTTGCTTGATCATTGGGTTGAGATGATGTATTTGCCACTTGATCTTGTTCATTATCACAAGAGCCACTTGTGCTAGCTTGATTTGTATCATCTTGCACATTTGAGTTAGAGAGCACTTGTACTTGATCATCTTCATCATCATTCACTTGCCTAGGCCTCAATTCACTAACATTCATGTTCTTCATGGCATTTGAAAGTTGAATGCCTCTAACATCTTCCAAGTTCTAATTCTCTACGTGTGAACCCTTGGTTTCATCAAATTCAACATCATGAACTTCCTCAAGAGTACCACTATCTAAATTCCAAACTCTATATGCTTTGCTTGTCGTGGAATAACCAAGTAGGAATCCTTCATCACATTTCTTGTCAAACTTACCCAATCTAGTGCCTTTCTTCAAGATGTAGTTGTCGATGTTTCACCACCGATAGCCTGCCACGGGGGTACCTGGGGTAGTTTGTTTGGGCTTTAGCGTATGCAAAACTCGACGGTAAACGCAAGAGACAATCGATTTATCCTGGTTTGGGCCCTCAATTGTGATTGAGTAATAGCCCTACGTCCAGTCGGTGTTAGCCTTTGTGTTGTATTGATTGTAAAGTGTTCTATCTTAACCCCCCCTTTCTAGGAACCCTACCCTCCTTCATATAGTCAGGAGGTCAAAGTCCTAGTCGGTTTACAATGAGAGTTCCTAGTAGGATTATAGAATAATACTACTACTAAGATTACATGGAAAGAATCCTAGTTAGACTAGATCTTCTCCCTTCCTTGTGGGGTATCTCGTGGGTCCCGTATCGACAAGCCCCCGAGTACTTCATGGTTGAGCTCTAGAAGCCTCGTCTTGTTCCTTCAGGTCTTGCCGAGCAGGAACAGGCGTCATCCGAGTGCTTTCTTGAGTGAAACCATGTAGCGCTTCTTGAGATCTTCGAGTGGTGTGTGCTTTTTGAAGAAAAAAGTACTCCCATCTGGGTGTAGCCCCCGAGCCTCTTGCTATTTGGAACAAGGAGCTGGAGGGTCTTATCTTGAAATTGCTCTGATTCTTCGTCGAAGGGTTCTCAAGCACATACCCAGGTTCTTTATCAAAAAAGAACTCAGATATAGCTTGGTCCGGATTCTTTTTGTCTTGAGGTCTTGAAGTGGTCTTCTTGGTGACATGTGCTTTTTTCGAAGAAAAAAGTGCACTCACTAAGTGTAGCCCCCGAGCCTCTTGCTATTTGGAACAAAAAGTTGAAGGGTCTTGAATCTTATGTTTTTAAAACTCCTGTTGAGTGTAGCCTCCGAGCCTCTTGCTATTTGGAACAAAAAGTTGGAGGGTCTTGAATCTTATGTTGTTCAAAATGTTGTTTGTTCACGAGTTGTACAGTGTTGGTATATCCTTTCGAATATGCTCGTCCTTGAGTACTGTTCCTTCACGCCTAAGTCCTCTTTCATTGATTTCTGTCTTTTCACTGTGTCCTTTGTTGGTTTTGTTCTGTTGGTGCTCCCGGTCCATGTGCACCACTTCTTTGGTCTATAAATACCCTCCTAGTGTGTAGTTTTGATTTATCGAGCATTTTGTTGCGTGGTCTAAAATCTCTGTAGTCATGAGTATGATAGTTTGTGAAGTAGAGTAGCCCCTGGGTGTATCTTGTAGTTCTTATATATCTTGTCGTAGCTGGAGGGAGTGTTGTGATAGAGATTAGAGGTAGACTAATCTCGTAGCGGCATTGTACCAGGAGGTGCATGGCAGTAGTTGGAGGAAGTCTTGTGATGTGGGATACATTCCTTCATCTAGCAGTTCTGGGTAGATCCCCCTTGCCTGCCCTGTGACTATCCGGTGTAGATCAATGCCTGATCCGACGTCACATCGGACTTGGGTAGACAGATGCCTATAGGCCTTCCCTGGTCCATGTTGTCCTGCCGTGCTGCTGACTTCCGTCTTGGATGTATTGCGTTCGGCCTTTGACAAAAATAGTGTAGCCGAGTGCGGTTTGTTCTACCGAGTAGCAATTTGGAACACGTAGTCGTTCCAGAGCCTAGTTGTGTCCAGGTTCCTTTTTGCTACCTTGCTTGTCGTAGTACCGAGTTCATTGGGTCTTGTAAGATGTGTAATCTTGTATTTTGAAGCCATTTATAATGGAGAGAATCTTTTCTTCTGAGTTGTCATTCTTTTTTCTGTTGATGTCCTAGTTGTTTATGAGATTCCTGAGTTCTTTCTATAAGAACTGAGTTCTTATGTTCCTTGTGAGGTAACCCTTCGTTGCTTCATGGTTGATGAGTTCTTTTTGTAGCAATATGATAACTCTGCCATGGTGCTAGATGGATAAGTCTGAAATCTGCCCGTTGAACTATACCCTTGTGTAGAAGTGTGTCGTCCGTCATTTCAGCTGTGTCAGTTGTGTTGGGAAATGGACCGTTGCGTTCTCATGCCATGTTTAAATGGGCCTAGTGGGCCGTGTTTTTATTGTTGTAAAAATCTATTTAAAGGCCTTCTTTCTTCTTTTTCTTTGCTGCCCTGCTTTTGCCTTGAAACCCTAGTCTTCAAAACTCTGCCGCCGCCATTGTCGCTGTCATCTGAGTGCCGCCGTCTGAGCATCATCGTTTCTTAGTGCTTTATTGCTTTTGCTAGTATATGGGTAGGAAGAAATCAGCGAGCAAGTCCTAGGCAACCTTTGTAGATGAGGAGGCATCGCTTTCTATGATTGAAAATCAAGAATTCATGGCCATGAGGGCTGCTCAGAAGATCTGGCCAGCTCCGACTATGACTGAGGACCAGTTGCGTGAGCTTGTCAGTGATTGCCTAATCTAGGACAAGGAGATTGCTGAATGGAGAGCTCTAGGCCAGCATCGGGTCCCAACTCCAGGCCCTGGTGAGATTGTTCTTTTTGTCTCCTTTATCCATGCTGGACTTTGTCTTCCTGCTTCTGCTTTTCTTCATCAATTTCTCAGTTATTTTGGGATTAGCTTGAACCATCTTACTCCCAATGCTATCCTTCATCTTTCTATTTTTGTTCATCTTTGTGAAACTTTTCTTGGAATTCCTCCTTCTCTTTCTCTCTTTCGTTACTTCTTCTGTCTGAAGCCCCAACCCCGCAGCGATGGCACCCATGTTCTTGGTGGCTGTGGCATTCAGTTTCATCAGGGTCATAAGAGTAAATTCTTTGATTATGACTTGGTTGATTCTGTGAGGGATTGGCATGCTGACTGGTTTTATGCCACCAATATGATTCCTCCTCTTGCTATTCATTCTGGTTCTGGTCCCATGGTTAATGACCGATTGGAAAAGAATCCCCTGATGGTGGATGAGCTCTAGGCGATCAAGCCATTTCTTGAGAGGATATGTGCTCTGAAACAGCAAGGCTTGATCGGCTTTGGGATCGTTTCCAGTTTTCTTCACCGCCATGTTCAACCTCTGAAGGAGCGAGAGAATTACGGTTTTGAATACTCTAGGGCGGAGGACCCTTCTTGTATGGTCCCTACCCTTGAGTTGACTGGTGAGGAGGTGCTCGAGCGCCTTCAGAAGATGTTGAAAGGAGTAAGCGTCGTCCCGTATACTGTCCCTGAGTATTGTGCTAACAACCCGCCTCCTGCTATGAGTTATTTTTTCTTATGCGGGTACTTTTTGTATTTCCTTTGCTATCTCCACTTTTCGCTTAATCTTTCTTGTCTGGTTGTTTTACTCTTTTATAGGAATTGGGGCATAACTTCGTTGATCCGATCCCCCTTGATGACTGCCCTGCCATTGTGGAGACTGGGGAGAATCTTGCTAGGGCACCTTTAACCAGTAAGTTTCAAACCACCACGATGTTTCCTAGTGTTTCTTCTGTAGTTCTTGACACATATGTAGAGTATGTTCCTCACCCAGTTCCTCGAGCTCCTTGTAGTGTCGGAAAAAGGGGAGCGGATTGTTCTTCTTCTAGTTTGTCTGCTACCAAGAAGTCTCGTCAATCGAGTACTTGTCCAGGTACTCAAGTTATAGGTAGAGTGCTCCTAGGTGAGCATATTAATATGTTTTGTCTTTTTGTTGTTTGTTTTTGCCTTTAACCGAGTACTTTTCTTCTTTTTCAGATGGTGCTGTGGTTGCCATGTTTGAGAGTGAGGATGATGATGCGACCCTTGTTATGCGTCGGTGAGTTGTTTTCTTGTTTTTCTACTGTTGAACACCTTTTTTGTTCTGACTTTGACCTTGTTCTCTTGTAGTAAGCGGTCATCGACCTCGAGTTCTTCTGGGGCTCCAGTACCAACCACGCCACTCCTATTGCAGGGTGGTGGTTATATTTTTGCTGCTATAGTTCCCCCTCTAAGGTCTTCTATTCATTTTATGAAGAAGAAGATAGCTGAGTGAGTGAATCCTTGTTCTGTTTCTTTGCTTTTGTTTTCCTTATTTCTTATTCATATTCTTATTGTTGAGTTTCCTTATCATCTTGCAGACCCTCGCCTTCCCTTAACCTTCAGTCAACTTCTTGTCAGTCTTCTGGTTTGCCCCAGTGTACTGAGTCTTAGGATCCTGAATGTATGGTCGGCGAGGTGGCTGTGAGGGAGATAGGGTTCCCTGGTGATCACGCAGCTACTGATTTGCTGGCTCTAGAGGCAACCATGGCCATGGTCGTGGAGCCATCTGAGGAGGTAGCCGGGGCTTCCTAGGGTACGGCCCTAGTCTTGTCTTCTTTGCCTCGGCCGGCTTCTCCCTCTGCTCCCCTTGCTAGTGGCGTTTAATGTTTGGATGATGATGTGGTGCAACAATTCAATGCCACTCATCGGTTGTCAGAGCTGACCGCTGCCTGGGGAACCTTTGCGACTTCTTTTGGGGAAAAACTCCAGGTAAATTTTTCTGAAGTTTTTTCTTTGGATGTTCGTCTTTTTTCTGTTCTTATGTCTTGTTTTTCTCTCTCTCCTTTGTTTAGTCTTTTTCTCGGGACCATACCGGCTTCTTTTTCTCGTCTGAAACCAAGAAAAAGTTGTCTTCTGAAGTTAGTGCCCTAAAAATAGAGCTTGACCTTTGTCGGGCTGAGATGGAGACCGAGCGTCAAATGCACCAAAGGGAGGAAAAAGCTCTCCGTGCCTAGGTGGTTGAGGCAGAAAAACAGAGGGATGCTGCTATCCAGGAGGCCTTGAAGAATGTGGAGGCCATGAAGAATGAGTGAAATGGTATTGCAGGTTCTTTTTGTTTCCTTTTGTATTCAAATTTCTCTTTCTGTTGACTTGTTTTTTTGTGCTTGGTCTAGCTCTCCAAGTTGAAAAGCAGAAGCTCTCGGAGGGTATTGAGGAAATGAAGACACTTGTTCGCAATAGTCACAACAGGGCTGAAGAGGTAATTACTCGTGCTAAAAAAGAACTCGTGCTTGCCAAGTTGATTAGGCATGGAGCTGACAGGGATCTTGTGCAGGTCCAAAAAACGGTTGAAGTTTTGACTGGTAAGTTGGCGACGGCTACTGAGAACTAGAATGCTTTGTGGAAATCATTTCGGTCAATAGCCAATCTTCTCCGGACTCCATCAGATGATGGTCAATCTTGGGCTTAGTTCATTCCTCAAGTTTCAACTCATTTCTAGGAGTTTGTGAAGAGGTGTGCCCAACTATGTACCAGAAATGTTCTTGCCCAGGTCCGGGTTCTTGCTCCGGAGATGCCTTTGTCCAAGATTGCAGAGGAAGCCGAGAGTCAAGAATATCTGGATGCCGTTGAAAAGGTGGAGCTTGAGGTCAAAGATTTAGCCAGGAGGATTGTAGATAATCGTAATATTGATATTTCTCTCCTGATGATGATGCTTGATGCAATTGACCTTTGTACTTCAACCTCTATAATTGGATATTTATACTTCTTTTTGAACGAAGATCCTTTATTTTTTGTTGATATCTTCTTTGCCTTGATGTTTTCACCTTGTTTATTCTTTAAATGAGTTGTCCAAGTGATTGGAACTTTTTTCGAGTAGTTGTTTGTTGGTCGTGGTGCGCATCCATAGTTTGTGGGATCGCTCCTTGATAGGTCGAGCATTTGTATGGCTTTTACCTGCACCGTGTAATCAACTCAGTATATGTAGATCGTTGTCTTGACAAACTTTCTTGATTTGTCAAGTGCTTGTCAGGCTACCGTCTACACCGTGTAAACAACTCGGTATTTGTAGATCGTTGTCTTGACAAACTTTCTTGATTTGTCAAGTGCTTGCCAGGCTATCATTTGCACCGTGTAAACAACTCAGTATTTGTAGATCGTTGTCTTGACAAACTTTCTTGATTTGTCGAGTGCTTGTCAGGCTGCCATGTAAACAACTCGTGGTAAGTAGATCTTTGTCTTTACAACCTTTTTGTTCTTGTTAGTACTGAAAAGACTTAGGACCAGCGATCTCAAGCATCTTCAGCTTCTTCTTTTTAGCTCTTTTGCTTAACTCGAGATGTGGCCAGCATCTGGCTCTTTCCCTAGTTGTAAAAACATCTTAGGATCAGTTTGGGTGTTAGCTTATAAGCTACCCTCATCGGCGGGCCCAAGCATCTTTTCAGCTTTTTTGCCCTTGGCCGGTATGCTCAGGCATAGTTTCAGCCATTTTGCTTTTTGGTTCGGGTGTTAGCTTATTAGCTACCCTCATCGGCAGGCTCAAGCATCTTTTTAGCTCTTTTGCTCTTGGCCGGTATGCTCAGGCATAATTTCAGCCATTTTGCTTTTTGGATCGGGTGTTAGCTTATTAGCTACCCTCATTGGCGGGCTTAAGCATCTTTTCAGCTCTTTTGCTCTTGGCTGGTATGCTCAGGCATAATTTTAGCCATTTTGCTTTTTGGATCGGGTGTTAGCTTATTAGCAACCCTCATCGGCGGGCTCAAGCATCTTTTAAGCTCTTTTGCTCTCGGCTGGTATGCTCAGGCATAATTTCAGCCATTTTGCTTTTTGGATCGGGTGTTAGCTTATTAGCTACCCTCATCGGTGGGCTCAAGCATCTTTTCGGCTCTTTTGCTCTCGGGTGGTATGCTCAGGCATAATTTCAGCCATTTTGCTTTTTGGATCGGGTGTTAGCTTATTAGCTACCCTCATCGGCGGGCTCAAGCATCTTTTTAGCTCTTTTGCTCTCGGCTAGTATGCTCAGGCATAATTTTAGCCATTTTGCTTTTTGGATCGGGTGTTAGCTTATTAGCTACCCTCATCGGCGGGCTCAAGCATCTTTTCAGCTCTTTTGCTCTCGATCAGTCTGTTTAGTGAAAACAACTCAGGAAAAGTCATAATAAGACATATGTTATCGAGGAACACCATCTTTATTGATCATGAATGTTTACATGCTTATTGAAAACAACTGAGGGAAAGCCATAATAAGACATATGTTGTCGAGGAACACCATTTTTATTGATCATGAATGTTGATCTCTTGTGGCTTGTATATATATTCTTCCTTGAGTTGTTTTCATGCGTAGAATCTTCTTAGTTGGCTGATGTGCCAAGTATTGTTGACTTCCTTTCCATCTTTAGTTATCAACTTGTATGTGTCTGGTCTGGTGTCTTTTGTGATAATAAAAGGACCTTCCCATGGACTGAGTAGTTTATGGCGTCCGTCAGTTTTTTGTATTCTTCTTAGTACTAGATTTCCGATTTGGAGTGATCGATGCTGGGTATTCTTGTTGTAGTGGCATCTTAAACCTTGGAGGTATCTGGCTGATTGAAGGATAGCATTTACTCTAACTTCTTCTGTACTGTCGAGTTCTAATCTTCGGGTGTGTTTTGCTTCTCCTTCATCATATTGTTCCATCCTTGGTGACGTCTAGATCAAGTCGGCAGGTAGTACGACTTCTGATCCATAAACTAGCAAGAAAGGTGAGTATCTGGTTGCTCTGCTTATTTGAGTTCATAGCCCCCATACTACTTTGGGTAATTCTTCAATCCATTTGGATCCATAGTCCAATAGTTCTTCATACAATCTTGGTTTTAATCCGGCTAGTATGAGTCCATTAGCCCTTTCTACCTATCCATTGGCTTCTAGATGTGTGACTGATGCGTAATCTATGGCGAAGCCACAATCCTATGCCCAACTTTTGAATTCTGTAGCTGTAAAGGGAGAACCCAAATATGTGATGATTCGATTGGGTATGTCGAAGCGGTGCATAATGTCTTTGATGAACTCGGCCGCTTTGGCTACGCTATATTTTGCGAGTGGTTTGTATTCAATCCACTTGGTGAACTTATCAATTGCTACAAAGATGTACTCGAAACTGCCCTTTGCTTTCTTGAGAGGTCCTACTTGATCTAGCCCCCAGCAGGAGAAAGGCCAAGCTGGAGGGATGCAGATGAGATTGTGAGCTGGTACATGAGCTTGTCTTGCGAACATTTGACAACATTTGCATTTTCTGATGAGTTCTTCTGCGTCTTTCAAAGTGGTTGGCCAGTAGAATCCGGTGTGGAATGCTTTGCCAACTAGTGTTCTTGAAGTGGCATGATTTCCACAGTAACCTGAGTGTATTTCATCTAAGATCTCTTTGCCTTTTTCAAACGAGACACATTTTAGGAGTACTCCTGATGATGCGGCTCTTCTATACAGCTTGTCCCCTACTAGGACGTAGTTCTTGATTCTGCGAACAACTCGAGTAGCCTCTGCTTTATCCGCTAACAACTTATTCTCTTTGATATAATCGATAAAAACCTGGGTCCATGAGGTGGTGATTACCAAAATCTGGGTGCCTTTAGCTGGGAGTTCAGGGGTTATCTCACTGGTTGTTTGATAGGGGGAGCTGATAACTCCTCTATGAATATGCCAGGTGGGACCTTTGCCCTGTCCAATCCGAGCTTGGCGAGGACATCTGCTGCGATATTAGAATCATGCAGGACATGTAGAATTTCCAATCCTTGAAAATGTTTTTTGAGTTTTCGTATTTCAGCACAGTAAATGCCCATGTTTTCTTTGGTGCAGTCCCAATCTTTGTTGACTTGGTTGATGACTACTACCGAATCGCCGTATATGAGTAATCGCTTGATTTCGAGAGTAATTGCTACTCGGAGTCTGTGGATGAGGGCTTCGTATTCTGCTTCATTGTTTGTAGCTTGACATAATATCTAAAGGACATATTTGAGTTGTTTTCCGTCTAGAGAGATGAAGAGAACGCCTGCATCGGCTCCGCCTAGCTTGAGCGATCCATCAAAGTACATCTTCCAATGGTCAAGGATGGTATTTGACATGGGTTGTTGAATTTCTGTCCACTTAGCAACAAAATCGGCAAGGGCTTGAGATTTAATTGCCTTCCATGGGGTGAAATCGATACTGAGAGCACCAAGTTCAACTGCCCACTTAGATATGTGCCCTGTTGCATCTTTATTGTGTAGGATGTCTTCGAGTGGGAAATCTGTCACCATGGTAATCTTGTGGCTTTCAAAATAGTGGCGAAGCTTGCATGAAGTGATCAGGAGGACATAGAGTAATTTTTGCACATGCGGGTACTGGATTTTTTATTCTAATAGTACTTCGCTGATGTAGTATACGAGGCATTGTACTTTATATATGTGCCCTTCTTCTTCTCTTTCTATGACTATTGCTGTGCTGATCACAGTAGAAGTTGCTGCAATGTACAACATCATGTCTTCGTATTTCTTTGGAGGTGTGAGAACGGGCAAGGAGGTGAGGTATGCCTTAAGTCTTTTGAAAGCTTTGTTGGCTTCTTCTGTCCACTCGAACTTATCTATCTTCTTTAGTAGTTTAAAGAAAGGTAAGCCTTTTTCGCCGAGTCTTGATATGAAACGATTGAGGGCCACCATGTAGCCTATTAGTTTTTGCACATCTTTGACACTTCGAAGAGGGCCCATCTCTGTTATGGCTCAAATTTGCATGGCGCTGGCTTCGATTCCATGATGACTGACCAAGAATCTGAGTAGTTGTCCTGATGGAACTCTGAATACACACTTGCTTGGGTTCAATTTCCACCTCCACCTTTTCAGATTTTCGAAGATTTGCTTTAAGTCTTCAATTAGTGTGTCCGGGTTCTTTGTTTTTACTACTACATCATCCACGTATGCCTCTACATTTCCACCGATCTAATCACCAAGGTATATTTGGATAGCTCTTTGGTATGTGGCACCAGCATTCTTGAGTCCAAATGACATGGTCTTGTAGCAGTAGGCACCGAACAGAGTGATAAAAGATGTCTTGCTCTGGTCTTGTTCCTTTAATGCAATCTGGTGATATCCTGAATAGCAATTAAGAAAGAATAATAGGGCAGATTGAAAGGACCTAGGATGCCACCTAGAGGGGGGTGAATAGGCATTTCTAAAAATTAACACCTTTAAATGCGGAAACAATTAGTAAAGGGAGTTTCCAAAATGGAAACTCCAAATAAGAGTAATACCACCCCTCACAAGTTAGCCATAGAGTATGTAAAAGATACTAAATAAATCTAGGAGCCACAATCCTGCAACACAACAATTAGCGCAAGGATCAAATAAATTAAGCACTGAGCTCTAATACTGGACGTGTCCAGTAGGTATACCGGACATGTCCGGTATGCACGTGTTCTATAGAAAAGCTGAGCATAGTGACCAATACTGGACGTGTTCGGTATGAATACCGGACGTGTCCGGTATACATGATTTCAGCAGAACAGACTCAAACTAGCTCCCTTCAATTTCTATCTTCAAACCAAATTACAGGTATCTACTGGAGATGGTAGTAAACATAGAGAACCTACACAAGAGCTAGAGCAACACAAATATCGAATGAAAAGGAAATTGAGACACGATATTTGTTTTACCGAAGTTCGGACTCGTTCGAGTCCTACTCTCCGTTGAGGGGGCTATGGGCGACCCAGCGAAGGTCAGCCCTAGAGGGTACCACGAAGGTCACTCTAGCCGGAGTCTTTTCCAACTCCTTTTCCTCCTTCCACTAAATGATTCCGAGGCGGCAGAATCGACCGTTACAAACTTTCCGAGGCAAACCACAATCTCTCGGGTGCTCCGTCTAGGACCAAAGAGTCCAAGAGTAATAAATGCGAATCACAAGATTGACAATATGCACAAGTGCTCAAGTGGTTGGATTGCTCTTTGTGAATTTCACTCAACCCACAATTTGATTTGGCAAATTTGATCAATCACTCACTAAGAGAGGGTTGGGAGAGTTGGCAAGGCTCAAAAACATGTGTAGCAACCAGCAGAATTAGCATCCTCCAAAGGTGGAGGCTTGGAGGTCTTTATAACCCCCTTGGAAAAACTAGCCGTTTTATAGCCGTTGCAATACCGGACACGTCCGGTATGACTTACACTGCACCAATGGTAACTAAGTTACAGTGAAGTTGTGAGACGTCGGAACTCCTGATGAATGTCGGAACTCCCGACCATCGGAACTCCCGACTCACATTGGAACTCTTGACCCTCAGCAATTTTGAAAACCATGTAACTGAGTTGAAGTTAGTGAGGTGCCGGAACTCCCGACTCTCTAGACTTTTGAAAACTAGCTGTTGGCCTCTGGTCATCCATACCATACATGTCCGGTATGACCAAGATAGTAAACCCTCCAAGTCAGTTGAAGTGCGAGACGTCGGAACTCCCAACCCATGCCAGGACTCTCAACCATCGAAACTCTCGACTTACGTCAGAACTCCTGACGAACCAACCCGAGAACAACAGTTTTAGCACTGCTGGGTAAATACCAGACACGTCCGGTGCCAGACCAACAAAGATAAAGTTAGCTCTTTTGTCACTCAAATACTCAAAACTCACATGGGTTGGCTTGAGCACTTATGAAACATTATCTATCAACATGATGCATCCTTCTTAATAGTACGGCATATCTATTAAACTCAAGATCAAAGGAAAAAAGAATTTATACCACTTGAGTTGATTTCTTTTGAATTGATGCCATCCCTTCCAATCTTCATCTAGTAAGGGTGCTAACATGTTGATGTTGATCTTTACACTTGAGCATAGCCATCTTGAGCATGTGACTTGATTCCATTCATCAAATTTGAATAGTCCCAAATGTATCAAGTCACTTCCATCAAACACTCCAATAGTGATTTGATCCTCCACATAAACGTGAACATCATAGCTTGATTAGTACCTCAACTAAATGCAAGTACTTGCTTCTTCACCCTAGCTAGGTTTTTCGGCCGCCAAGCCATTGCTTGCCCTTCACCCTTGCTTAGTACCTCGAAGCCTTTCCTTGCTATCTTCACCATCTCAAGCCATCAAGTCACATCTTGTGTTGAATCATCCATTCATGTATTGTTATCTTTTTCATTTCAATTTAGCAAGCTTCAAATATGAGACCATTCCATATGCAATCCCTTATGTCTCATTAATTAATTCTTGCAAGCTTGCTTTCACATAGAGCACGGAAATCCCACAATAAATAAGCCTTCGCATGAATTCCATTTGCATTGTTGTCTTGTGCTTGAACTAGATTGTTTATACAACAACACATCATTTTGGCTTTCATTAAGTAACTGTGAGATAACCTATTACCTGTCCACACTTAGCAAATGGGTCAGTCCTTTAATCACGTTATCATTCAATCATCCAAAACCCACTAAAAGGCTAGATGCACTTTCAATCTCTCCCTTTTTGGTGATTGATGACAACTTGATTAAAGCTTACAAAGTGATATAAACATTTAAACTTTTGGGTTCAATGATTTATGAGAGGCTCCCCCTTAATATGTGCTTATGATTGGAATTCACAAGATGACCTCAAATGTCAATTGCACATACTAAAACATAAAGGAGACTCCCCCTAAATCCTTGCATCTATGGGGTGCATGTGTGTGTGACAAAGTGAAACCGTGATGCATATGACAAGATATATCACACAAGAATAAATAGAAAGGCATCACATCAAATATTTTCATTCTATCATGCATAGTCCTTATGAAAATAAATATAACACATGTAATTCACACATAGCACTCATTACAAATTTTCTCAAGTCCAGAAACCACTGATATATAAATTAAGATCATGTCTCAAGAGATACATAGATAAAGCATAAGTAAGTCTCATCTCTCACATGATACAAACTATCTCAAACTCAAGATACATCAATGAAGCTCAAAAAACGAAAACCACTACAGCCTACAGTACATATCTTCAGGTACAAAGATAAGCAAATGAAACTATCCTAAAACTTTAATCAGTCTCTCTCCCCCTTTGTCATCTATCACCACAAAGGTCCAATAATGACATACTAAGGACAAAGGGGCTACAAGCTATCACTGAAAGCTGAGATCACTCATCATCATCATCATCTCTGCCAGCATCCTCATCATCTGAGCATGCAACACCGGCTGGACGAGAACCACCCGCACCAGATGGGTCATAGCCACCAGACCCTAGGTAGCCGCCACCACCTATCAGGTCACTCCACCAATCTGAAGCAAGGTCATCTATAGTACTGGTACGTGGCTAAGACTGAGGAGGCATACAAGCCTAAAGTGGTATAGTGTCAGGGTGCTCAGGTGCCTACTGCTGCTGTCGCTGAATGAACTCAACATACTCTCTATCATATCTGGCCTACTGCTGCTCCTCAATCTCAGGCACACTAGTAGCCTCATCTGATAGAGGAGACCTAGGAGGATCAAGCTCAAGCCTAGAAGCAATTTGCTTCAAGGTTCGAGTGTCCTTCCTCCTAGCCTCCCTCTCCTTCTGCTGTCAGGTTTGGATGTCCCGGCACATCCCAAATATGGAGCTGAAAAGCCTACGGATAGGCGAGGGAGGACTACCATGGCGTGAAGTAGAATGTGAAGGAGCACATGGTGAAGGTGAAGCTCCTGCTGGTGCACCACTCCCAGGTGCATCTGCCTCTGGTGCTGCTGCTGCTCCTCCTGGTCCTGTTGGAGGTAACCCTGTCTCAGGCAGATCTGCAACAATCTTTAGGGCCTTGTGAATCTTGTCATACTTGAATGTGTGCCCTATCACCTGCTCAATCATATGAATGATATAAGGAGCAAAACCATAGCCCTTGAGGGGCCTCTCTCCCACACTCCTGATCTTGGACCAAATGAAGTCAAATATGCTGAAAGGCCGAGCATCAGGAGCCATCTTGTGGAGTAGGTTCCTAGAGTAATCTACAATGTTGCCCTTGTCTCCACCCTTTTAGTCAATAGTCTTCCTGAACATCCTATCTAGGTATCTGTAAGTGGGGTGAAGACCTAGAACCTTCCCCACAGCTCCTCTCTCACCACCTAGAGGGTACATGTAGGCGAGCTGCTTAGGAGGTAACACCTGCTCGGTGTGGATCCTGTCCCTCTAGAGATCATCCTCTGAGAAGCCAAGCTGGGCAGCAAATACATCATAGTCAACACTGTACCACTGGCCCTCAAGCATCCAGTGCATCCACCTCTCATCCTCCTCAACGAACAGAGTAGCATAGAACTAAGCTATTACCTCTGTGTTCTAGTCATGCTGGAACTCCATGATCTCATAAACCCCAGTGTGCTGGCAAATAGCAATAGCATGATCAACTGAGGCCTTCTGCAACTCTCTAATGTACTCCTAGTCAATCCACTAAGACCTGGCAATCACTGGGTTTCTGGTGAGAATCACACTAGAGTAGAAGTCCAGGTGAAAGGCTGTCTGGAAGCGGTGATCGTACTGAACCTTAGGTAAGCCTGTCGAATCAACCCTTCGCTCATCTCTAGCTTTCCTGGTCATACCCTTTCCCCTGTAGTCAACTCTAGGAACATAGGAGGGCACATTAGGTAGACGTGTCTCAAGAAGACCATAATGCATCCCCTGACCAGGCTGGTGCTGAACTGGAGGAACTGGCTCCTCCTCCTCAATCTCCTGCTCCTCATCTGAGATATCACCATCTGATCCTCTGTCGGTGCTCTTCCTCTTTCTTTCTTCTCTAGACTCCACTCTAAACTCATCAGTGTCAGTATCAGAAGAAGAGCTCCCTAACCCCTCTGCATACTGAGCTGCTGCACTAGAGGCAGCCCTAGTAGACCTCCTACTGGTCGACTTGAATCCAGGATGCATTTCCTGTCTCACCTTCTTATACTTCTCTAGTGCTGGATCATGCCTATGCTTGGATCTAGGCTCCTATCTTCCACTCATGTCAGTTGCCCTATATCCAACAAGATTTGCAAAGAATCTTAGATATATGTCCAAGCAACATTTCTTAAATCATTGTCTATTTATACAATTATTTATCCAAAATCTCGCAATCACCTATCCCATCTGTGGTCAAGGTTTGCAAAATTAATATAGACAAACAATCATATATATATAACCAATAATCAACGAGTATTGAGTTGAGGCTGCAGCTGAACCTGCACTGCTGGCACATACCGGACACGTCCGGTATGATTGCCCAGCAACCCTAACAGGGGCTCCCCTTCAATCTCATCTTCAATTCAATCCAAATTTTAACCATGCCTTCTGGACATCCAATGTAGCATCTTGACCAAATGAATTTATAATTGAGGCACTAAAGAGTAGATCGGACGGGTTCTAGGATTTGAAATACCTAAAAGAAGAACACGAAATTGATTTCAAATCCACGGTGAAGATCCTTTATCCTTGCTGCAAGTGTGCTCCAATCCTTCTTCCCTCTCCCCTTCTTTCTTCTCCTTGCTAGGCGTGAATAATGACAACAATGGGGCAGCAATGGGTCCAGCAGAGAGCCAACACCCCGTTGCTGCAGCAGTGGATGAGGGAGAGCCGAAGGATAGAGGGCTCATGGCGAGGAGGCAAGGAAGAGCAAGGGCGAGGAGGCATGGCTAACGGTGAGGGCAAGTGCAGGAGAGCGGCGGTGCTGCTATGCAAAGGGATGAAAAGAAAGACTGGGCCATAGAACTGGGCTGAAGAGGTATGCTCGGATTTATAGTCCTGCTCATACCGGACACATCCGGTAGCATACCGGACATGTCCGGTATACGCGGGCTATCCCAAGTTATTCCAAAATGTGTTTTCTCTCTTCCAATCCCCTTTTCTGTTATTTCTTAGTCAAAAAAGGTATATAATCTTGATCCAAACCGAGTATCATCACTTTCTTTATCCAATGCCATGAAATGATTTATCATTTTTCCAAATATTTGGCATAAACAAGATTTCGCTTACTTGAGATAGAAAGAGTGAGACATAGTAGATTGTGGACTTAAGAAAGCCATGCCATGTGTGATTAGCCAATCAAACAATCAAGGAGAGCTATAATTATCACATGACAAGGCTAGGTCACAAAGACCAAGATTCAAATAGTTTTCAAATTCACACCACCTACTCATTCTAGTTATGGGTTTTGAAAAACATCTCTCCTATGTCACACAAATGCACATTCTAACATATAAAGGGCCTTAGATGCACTTACAATGTATGTATGTAAACACATACCTTTGCCTTGAGCCCACAAGAATACCACTAAGAAGATAAATAGCATGATGATCTTTATGTTGACCTTAATTGCTAAATAATCATGCTAGATACATTTTCATCCAAAGAACTACAAAGAATGCTATATAAATTTGTTAGTCCACAATGGTGCAAAGATAGAAATTTAGCCCCCCCCTAAATAAGTGCTTCAAGTAATTTGAATGACTTTCAACAAGCACTTTTATTCTTTTAAGAAATTGAGAGCCAATTTTCCATTTTGACCATAACCTTAATAAAATTGCCATATTTACAATTGAGTTCAAGAGATGCTCACAATCCACTTAGTTTTGACAAAACACAAGCATCTGAGTAAGTGAAGGATATATGAAAATATACGGATCAAAGACTCAGTTGTAATTCAAATTAGTGTTCTGGCTCCTACAATACCGGACATGTCCGGAATACTCATAACAGAAACACTTGCTTTCTATCCCTGACCATACCGGACACGTCCAATAGTAATACCGGACACGTCCGATAGGTGCATGACATAACCAATTAATTCGCTGCTTGTGATTTAGCTTTATTATTTGTTGTATACTAGCATCTCAACAAATAAATTACTCTACTAGAAAGCGATCAAAAGCATCATATGGCAAAGTAAAATTCCTTTTAATTGAATCTAATTAGCCACTTTCATTATTTCACAAATGTACCTATTTGTGAGCTATAGTTCATGAAATGAACAAAGTGGCTATCCTAAAAGGTTTAGGTACTTGTTACCAATGGTGAGGATAAAATATATGATATGTTCATTGAATTATCTTCGGGTCAACCATATAAGGGATTATGATAAGAATTGGTTGATAGATTGAGTGAATATTGTCAAATTGCTTGCTCAACCACCCTGAAGCCTTCATCTCATCACCAAGTACCTACATCATTAACCTAAGCACACTTTGGTACCCAACTCTTGTTGGGTCCTTTTGAGTTAGTCAACAAGTGCTTAGGTACCCAAATGGCTTTAGCACTAGTTTGTGGTGAACACATCACCTTGCTAATGCTAACTCCATTTGTGGTCTTCCTAAGTATATCATTATAAACAAATGTGTTCGGCTTAGGTGAGTTACCATTTGGGCATTCATAGCTTAGATGCCCCTTTCTTTTACAAGCATAGCATATGCGGCCTTTGTTTGCTCTATGCTTGTTTTGCTTGTATGGACATCTATCAACCTTATGGCCCATCTCATTGCATCCATAGCATCTTCTTGATGTAACTTGGGCTTCCTTTCTTGCCTCTTTGTACATTTGGCATTTCTTGATAGGATGCCCCAATTTCTTGCTCATGAGACAACCACTTTGTCCATCACTCTTTATTTGCTTGGCCTCCTTGGTAGAAGCCTTTTGATTGGCGACTTCAACCTTGTTGGCCCAACTCTTGTGTGGACACAAAGCCCACTCATGTCCATATAATCCACAACCATAGCACATCCTTTTTTCATGTTTCTTGCTCTTGGTTGTGTTGGCCTTGCTTGAGATGTGATTCTTTTGTTGGGCTTTGGAGGAAGCAAGGTTTGAACCCTTCTCAAGCTTCTTCACCATGTTATCATGGTTATCTTGAGAAGATTGTGCTTTCTCCTTACCCTTCAACCGGATCACATCTTTCTTTAATCTTTGCACTTCTTCTTTGAGCTCTATGTTTTCTATGAGGTTTAGCTCAATCGAAGTTTGGCTTGCTTGAGGAGCACATTCATTAGTACAAGAAATATTTAATTGAGATGGTGTACTAGTGATTGAATGTGTGAGAGGTTGAGAAAGTTTTACCGAGGTGATCATAACCTCATGAGCTACCTCAAGCGTGAAGCTTGATTCTACTACTTCCTCATGAGAGCACTTTAGATGAACATAATTTGCTTGTAGCACATTATATTTGCTTGATAGTTCATCTAACCTTGCCTTGAGCTCAAAGTTTTCCTTCTCTAGTTGTGAAACACTAGAAGAGGAGTTAGTAACTAAAGCATGCTCAATTGACAATTTTTCATACCTTTCACTTAGAGCCTTTAGTTCTTCCATCTTGGAGATGAGAAACAATTCTTGCTTTTGAAGTGATTGCTCTTGCTTCTCAATCTCTTCTTCAAGCTCATCATTCTTTTCAACTATCTTCATGATAATGAACTTGTCTTTGCGGTTGAGAAGATCAAGGTTGTAGTTGTCTTCAACTTCAACATCACTCTCATCTTGATCATTCACTTGTGCTTTCTCCTTTTCTTGATCTTTCTTGTTACTCTTTTTCTTGCTTTTCTTGGCCATGAGACACAAGTGATGAGTATCATGAGATACTAAGGTTGACTCATCACTTGGTCACCACCGGGCTTGAGCATTGTTGCAAACAGCTGCTTGCTGGTATGCTGCCTCGGCCATACCGGACACGTCCGGTATACATACTGGACATGTCCGGTACATGCAGGCAAACAGTAGGTCATGCGCTGCTTGCACTTCTTGCTCTGGCTCGGCACTCTTGAGGTCTTGTGAGGCTTCTTCGCTGTATGATGACACAATGGACATACTTTCCATTGACTCGATCTCAAGTGCATCATTACATTTGGATTTTCCATATAAATCAAAAAGTCTAGTCCAAATGAGATGAGCACTCTCCAGAGGTGGTTGTCCATTGAAGATTGCCTCATCTTGAACCTCTATACTCAATGTACTCAAAATAACATTAATAGCTTGAGCATTGAGTTGCACGCATATCTCTTCCTCTTTTGACAAATTTTTGTAGTTGCTCCAATCAACTATAGAAAGAGGTATGCTTGCATCCACAATATGCTCAACTAGAGGACTAATATCTCTAAAAGCATTGAGTACATGTATTGACCAAGTTAGAAAGTTTGAACCATCATTTTGGAGAAGCACTGGCTCCAACTCGATAGGCGTCGATATCCTTTTCTCATGGCGGTGAAGCTTTAGGTGAGAACCTCTCTCTTATACCAATTGAAAGGGCTTAGGATGCCGCCTAGAGGGGGGTGAATAGGCATTTCTAAAAATTAACACCTTTAAATGCGGAAACAATTAGTAAAGGGAGTTTCCAAAATGGAAACTCCAAATAAGAGTAATACCACCCCTCACAAGTTAGCCACAGAGTATGTAAAAGATACTAAATAAATCTAGGAGCCACAATCCTGCAACACAACGATTAGCGCAAGGATCAAATAAATTCAGCACTGAGCTCTAATACCGGATGTGTCTGGTAGGTATACCAGACATGTCCGGTATGCATGTGTTCTGCAGAAAAGCCAAGCACAGTGACCAATATAGGACGTGTCTGGTATGAATACCGGGCGTGTCCGGTATACACGATTTCAGCAGAACAGCCCCAAACTAGCTCCCTTCGATTTCTATCTTCAAACCAAACTACAGGTATCTACTGGAGATGATAGTAAACACAGAGAACCTACACAAGAGCTAGAGCAACACAAATATCGAATGAAAAGCAAATTGAGACACGATATTTATTTTACCAAAGTTCAGACTCGTTCGAGTCCTACTCTCCATTGAGGGGGCTGCGGGTGACCCAGCGAAGGTCAGCCCTAGAGGGTACCATGAAGGTCACTCTAGCCGGAGTCTTTTCCAACTCCTTTTTCTCCTTCCACTAAATGATTCTGGGGCGGTAGAATTGACCGTTACAAACTTTCCAAGGCACACCACAATCTCTTGGGTGCTCTCTGGCGACACCTAACCATCTAGGACCGAAGAGTCCAAGAGTAACAAATACGAATCATGAGATTGACAATATGCACAAGTGCTCAAGTGGTTGGATTGCTCTTTTTGAATTTCACTCAACCCATAATTTGATTTGGCAAATTTGATCAATCACTCACTAAGAAAGGGTTGGGAGAGTTGGCAAGGCTCAAAAACATGTGTAGCAACCAGCAGAATCAGCGGCCTCCAAAGGTGGAGCCTTGGGGGTATTTATAACCCCCTTGGAAAAACTAGCCGTTTTATAGCCGTTGCAATACCGGACACGTCCGGTATGACTTACACTATGCCAACGGTAACTAAGTTATAGTGAAGTTGTGAGGTGTCAGAACTCCCGATGAATGCCAGAACTCCCGACTCACGTCGGAACTCCTGACCCTCAGCAATTTTGAAAACCATGTAACTGAGTTGAAGTTAGTGAGGTGTCAGAACTCCCGACGCATGCTGGAACTCCCAACTGTCAGAACTCACGACATACGTCAGAACTCCCGACTCTCAAGACTTTTGAAAACTAGCCAATGGCCTCTGGTCATCCATTCCGGACATGTCTAGTATGAATACCGGACATGTCTGGTATGACCAAGAGAGTGAACCCTCCAAGTCAGTTGAAGTGCGAGACGTCGGAACTCCTAACCCATGCCGAGACTCCCAACCGTCGGAACTCTCGACTTACGTCTGAACTCCCGACGAACCAACTCGAGAACAATAGTTTTAGCACTACTGGGTAAATACCGGACACGTCCGGTATCAATACCGGACACATCCGATATTGCTAGACCAGCAAAGATAAAGTTAGCTCTTTTGTCACTCAAATACTCAAAACTCACATGGGTTGGCTTGAGCACTTATGAAACATTATCTATCTACATGATGCATCCCTCTTAATAGTACGGGATACCTATTAAACTCAAGATCAAAGGAAAAAAGAATTTATACCACTTGAGTTGATTTCTTTTGAATTGATGCCATCCCTTCCAATCTTCATCAAGTAAGGGTGCTAACATGTTGATGTTGATCTTTACACTTGAGCATAGCCATCTTGAGCATGTGACTTGATTCCATTCATCAAATTTGAATAATCCCAAATATATCAAGTCACTTCCATCAAACACTCCAATAGTGATTTGATCCTCCACATAAATGTGAACATCATAGCTTGATTAGTACCTCAACTAAATGCAAGTACTTCCTTCTTCACCCTAGCTAGGTTCTTCGGCCACCAAGCCATCGCTTGCCCTTCACCCTTGCTTAGTACCTCAAAGCCTTTCCTTGCTATCTTCACCATCTCAAGCCATCAAGTCACATCTTGTGTTGAATCATCCATTCATATATTGTTATCTTTTTCATTTCAATTTAGCAAGCTTCAAATATGAGACCATTCCATATACAATCCCTTATGTCTCATTAATTAATTCTTACAAGCTTGCTTTCACATAGAGCACGGAAATCCCACAATAAATAAGACTTCGCATGAATTCCATTTGCATTGTTGTCTTGTGCTTGAACTAGATTGTTTATACAACAACACATCATTTTGGCTTTCATTAAGTAACTGTGAGATAACCTATTACCTGTCCACACTTAGCAAATGGGTTAGTCCTTTAATCACGTTATCATTCAATCATCCAAAACCCACTAAAGGGCTAGATGCACTTTCACAGATCCTACTGTTGAATCAACTATCTGATCAATGCGTGGTAGCCTGAATGGATCTTTTAGGCAGTGTTTGTTGAGATCTGTGTAGTCGACGCACATGCGCCACTCGTCCGTATTCTTTTTTATACTAGAACTAGGTTTGCTAGCCAATCTGGATGAAGGATTTCTCTGATGAATCCGGCTGCCATTAGCTTCATGATTTCTTTTTTAATTGCTGCCTTCTTGTCGGGTGAGAATTGTCGTAGCTGTTGCTTCATAGGCTTGGAGCCTTCATTGATATCGATTCTGTGCTCAGCCAACTCTCTTGGGACACCTAGCATGTCGGTCGACTTCTAAGCAAAGATATCTTTGTTGTCCCAAAGAAAGTTGGTGAGCGTGAGTTCCTATTTTGCCAAGAGGTGGGCGCTGATGATTGCCATTTTGGAGGGATCACCGGTGCCCAAGTCAATTTGCTTGACCTCGGCTTCTTTTGGTGGTGCGAGGATGTTGGTCTTTTTAGCCGGTATCTCTAGTTCTTCTAGGCTCATTTCTATGGCAATAGTGGCTATTTCTTTTCTATCATTGGCGGTTTGTGCTTTGGCTGCAATTTGAATTGCCTGAACGTTGCAGTCAAAAGCGCGCTTCAAATCACTTCGGAGGGAAAGGACACCGTTAGGCCCTAGCATCTTAAGCAATAGGTATGGGTAATGCGGTATCACCATGAATTTTGCTAGTGCTGGGTGCCTGAGGATTGTGTGATATGATGAATCAAAGTCTGCAACTTCAAACTTGATGAACTCTGTTCGATAGTTTGAGGGAGTTCCAAAAGTAACCGGTAGAGTGATTTGTCCAAGTGGCATGGTTGCTGTAATAGAACCGACCAATTTATAAGAGCACAAGTACGAAAGCAATCATCAGAGTGATCAAACCATCATACTTGAACCCATATAAACCCGGTAGTCAACTGAAACCACGAAGGATTTCAAACCAACTTGCATACAACCAAGATCACAGTAATTCAACATAACAAGCCACATGTTACATCCATTTCACAAGTACCTCATACATCAGAGTACACATAGTTATTACAAAACGAGTTCACAAATAGAGAAAGCAAAGTAGTTGGAGACCATCACACACACTTAGTTCAAATACAAGCCAGCACCATAGTCATATCCAGCAAAAGCAATAAGATAAGATAACATAGATGATCATGCCCATGATCTAGTCTTCATCCTCCGTAGGGTGGAGACAATACTTGCAGTAGCCGTTATAGAGCACGTCATCTGCAACAAGGGGGAAATAAACCCTGAGTACGAGAATGTACTCAGCTAGACTTACCCGTCGTAAACCAAAAATAAATGACACCAAGGAGTATGTAAGGCTTTATCGGTGGATCTTGCTTGACAACCATTTTGCATAAAAGCTTTAGTGATATGAGAGCATAATTTAGATTATGAGTAAGCAGCAAGTTATCAATATTAACCTGTCAACTAGATTAGCACCTGTACTAGAGCAAGCAATTGATTTAACTCCAAACATTAGTAACCATATTTGGTATAATGTTGTATCATCATCATCATCGATTTAACCATCAAGTTCCATTAAGTGCATCTATGTTGCTGCTGCTCAGTCAAGTTCTCACTATCCGGGAGAGATGGCGATTCGAATCGATTCCTATCCAGCTGGAGGGGTATTCCTAACACCAACCCAGGCATACCGCGCGAAGGCAGCCTTAGGTCACCTTTGGTACACCTTAGGAATCACGGCTCTAAGCAGCGCCACACCCTCAGGGAGTCCACTTTGCCAAGTGGTCAATCTCACCTCAGACTTATGCCAATAGCTCCCCGCACATCCTTACTACTGCCAGGGTGTGCACTTTCACTTCTCGGTCTTCCGGCCTGAGTTGAGCTACTCGGCTTCGTGGTCGGAACGAGTTATCCGATCAACTAAGTGATAGACATGCGTTCAACATGACATGAGGACGTACAGCAAATCGGTCCTTAACCGACACAGACGGGGATAGATCCACACCCAAGACCTCCTTGCCTTGTTGCTTCTCTATAGACATCCCGCCCGGTCACAATTCATTATTAACACAAGGTTATCTTCCATGATAGCAAATATAGCCAACCGTGACTGGACATCATCCTAACTTGCAGGTGATGGGAAATCACCTGACTTTTACCGATCTAAGCATGGCTAAGCTTTGATTCGCTCTTGGACCTAAATAGGATTCAGGGTGCGTATACTGGCCAAGGAATAGATATATATATACAACAAGTGTTTGCATCCAATTCCTATCACTTAATGCATCAACAATTAAAGATACTCAAAGTAACCATTTTCAAAACATAAGAGACTTATAATGCTCCGGGGCTTGCCTTTCAGAAAAGACAAAGGTTGGTGATCGGGACACTCAAGAACTTCTTCATCGGTTCCTTCTTCGGGTGTCTGCACCTCCTACTCCTGAGCTTGCTGCTGCTCCTCCGGAAGTACTGGCTCGAATTCCAGAAGTGTGACTCCCTCCGGAACACCTATTGCATGTATATGCATAGTATAAGAATCATGCATGCACAAGAGATGGAAGATGATGATGAAATGTACAGCCATGTATGAATGGACGCATGAAAGACATGATGATACAAGATTAACATCGATTTTACCGAGTAGGAGCATATCTCTTTTAGAAAACAAGAACGGCACACTCACCAAGTTCTAATAACCTAAGATAAAGTTGTTCATCTTCAGTAAGAGGTATAGCACCTGCAACTAACAATTTATCTTAATTAGCCTAGCATCTAAACCATCACATCAACTCATATAAAGCAAATAAGTTATTTACTGCACTCAACAGTTTTCAGGCTGCATACAGCAGCTACAAGTTTGATCCATAACTGGAGTTCTATAGATCCAAATACTATGCTTTAAGACTTTCTGCAAAGCTTATAAAGTTGTCTACAACTTTCATTTAATCATCAAAGTCTAATTCAAATTCAAACTAGGTTAAACAGACTGATCTTCCAAAACTGTCTGTGAATTCCAGAGAGTAGGCAGTTGGGAGTGCTGTCTTCCAACTGAGATAATTCTCAAACTACTAGTCCAAATGTCTTGAAACTTTGACACAAGCTATATTAACAAGTTTCCTACCACTTTGTTATTGACCAATTTCACAGCAAACATCAAATTCACCAGTTAATCTGCTTAACTCTAAAATCTATCCAGAAAGTCACTATAATAGAATTATAGCGAAAATAATATTTCATTACATACACGAATAGCACCACGAGTACTACCAATATTACCAACAGTTAACATACATCAAATGAACATAAGCAAACATAGTGGCCCTTCCTAAATAAATTATTTTCATTCCTTTATTAATTTACTTAGATAATTAGGTTAAATAAGAAACACATGTCCAAGGTATTCAGAAAATTCTACAAAAATTACAGTAGCTTAGATATGTCTCCAATAGGCTACTACATAAATTTCACATCATTTGAACAAGTATCACATCCTACACAAAAATGACAAGGCATAAAGGCTTAAAATGACATAAATAGAAAACCCTAGTGAAAAGTGACACGCAACAGATTTTATATTTTTTCTAGCATCCTTAAGGTACTAGGACATCCTCCAACAAATTTCATGGTCATTGGATTCATAAATAAATTACTAAAATTCACACAAGGATCATCCAATGATAAAAGGAAAATCTATAAATCAAAAACCATACATGCACTGACTCTCAAATTTTTACCAGAGCTTCTACTCATCAATAATAGCTCACCCACAAAATTTCATAATTTTTGGAGCACAGAAACTCAAGATATAAATTAAACAAGTTTGCATTCATTTAAAAACACATTTTAAGTTTCAATTTAAATCTTCCAAAAATTCCACTACAAGTGCTCATGTTATATTTTTCCTAGATACTACACTTCACCAAGATCCTAATAAAATTGGAACCACACAATTGGATCTACCAATCTTGAGATATAAATTTTACCAAATAGCATCAAAATCAGCACAAATGAGCTAGCTTTTCATTCAATAGACGCTGACAGCTGGGGCCCTCCGGTCAGTGGAGACCGCATGTCAGTCAAACCAAAACAGAGGAGCCACGCGCGCGACGCTGTTTGACCGGAGCTTCACCGACGGTGAGATTTTCTGGCGAAGGCAACCATGCCACGAGCATCCTCACTACTTGGCGCACACGCTAAGCTACCTATTAGGACCGATTGCGGCCACCAACAGTGACGACGGCGAGCATGGTGGATGGCGGCGAGGACCCAACGGCGAGATGCTAGAGGTGACCTAGACCACGCAATCGAGAGCTATGCCAAGATTCACCACCCCAATGTGACTCTAACGCACACCCTAGCAGGACTTACGGTGGTCGAAGACGGCCCGGCCACGGTGAGCTCTAACTCCGGCGAGCCTCGGTCATGGAGGTGGTGGATTCGGTGAATGTGCCATCTATTCAGCTCGATAGGCTTGACTAGCAGGTGGACGAGGTAGAGGAGATGGTGGGGAAGCTATGGGCGAGATGGAGCGAGGCAAGATGCGGTGGCGAGCGTGTGGGAGCTCGATGGAACTCTCGGTGGCAATGGAGCTTCGCCGCGGGAAGAAGAAAAGTGGCCTCTACCTTGACTCTTCGGCTCAACGGCGAGGTGGACGCACTAAAGGGAACTACGGTGGTGCTGTGGACTAGCTGGAGCGAGCAATGACACGACGGCGAGGGTGCACAGCTTGGCGGAGCAATGGCGCGACGGTGGCTTTGCTCTCGGTGGCTTAGACGCACGTGAGAAAGAGATAGAGAACGAGGGAGAGTGGGAGGGCAGGCGGGCGTGGCCTTCAAGCAGTTGCCAGTGGCCAGCAGCGCCAGGCCACCCACGGTGCATGGCAGCCACGCGGCGGCTGGTGTCTGAGCCCGGTCGGCACTGTGCCGAGTTCAAATTTTCAGCATTCAGTCGCCGATCAACCGACTGACAGCGCCTTTTCATCGCCTCCAAACTCAAAAACGGTGGCGAGTTAGCAAATTCTCCTTGAAGCAAAGTTGTAGAGCTACAATAGGGCTATAACATTGCTTTAGCAAGTATCAGCTAACTCTCAAACAATCACGAGTTACATCAAGCCAAAGTCAGCTTCAACAAACTATAAATGCAGTCCAGACTTAGAAATTTTTCTAAGTGTAGAATCAGCCCCCAAATCTGACTTGTGGGCCATGTTTGGGACTGTTGCAAACATTTTCATGACTTGACCTCTAAACAAAGTTTGTTCTATATATAATTTTCTACAACTTTGCTTTAGGTTGCTCAGACATGTAAACACTCTAGGCTGTACTTTTTAAATGGTCAAACAACAGAGCTCCAGGGGTCAACACAAGTCAAGCCATTACTTGGAAGTGTAATTAGGCAATATGGTCAACATGAACATTGTTCCTAATGACATTCTAAGTGTAGCTAAGTTGTTTAAGTGGACATTTGACACACATTTGCATAGACCACACATGAAATGATAACATTCATAATGGTATGATGCTTATGAATGAGATGATGATGCACATGCTCATGTGATGCAAGTGTTTTAGTGCAACCATAACACTGAGGTGTTACAGTTGCCTTGCCAGGTACTATCCCATAAAAAGGGGTGCTCGTTGGTGTAATCATCCCGACGAGTTGTAGTCCCATCTTCCTTAGCGTTTCTAAAAAATGATGTTGAGTCCGGCTCCCCATCGATTAGTACTTTTGTGACAGTCATACCAACGATAGTTGGATCTAGAACCAGTGGGTAATGGCCTGTGTTTCCTATGCTAGTCCATTGGCCTTCTCTTGAAAACTAGATTGGATACTATGACCAATTGAGATATCTCGGAGTAGCCGGTTCTGCTGCCATGATGGTTCGTAGAGCTAGCTTTTCTTGATGTTTGCTTCTGGAATCTGGGGCCCCAGCGAAGATCACTGCTACTATCCCCCTGGATTTTTGGAATCTCTTGTCTTCATGGTTGTCTTCATCTTTTTTCTAATTGTCTTCTTTAGTGTTTACCTTATTATCTTTTCTTGTGTATTGATCATTGAAGGTGTAGCAATTTTCGATGGTGTGATTTCCTTTACGGTGCCAGATGCAATGCATGTTTTCAATGTCGTCATACCTTCTGGGTTTAGAAAACTTCCTTGATTTGTTAGCCACCGCTATGGTGTTGTCTTGTCCACGTTTTCTTTCCTGATATCTAATGTTTCGATGATTTTGCTTATCTGGGTTGTCTCGGTTGTTTCTATCTGGAAACCTTTCTCGTGTCTTCTCCTCTGTAGTAATCATCTTTTCTACTGTGCATCTAAATTCTTCATTGTTTCTCGGATTTTCTTTGCAGAAGTCCTAAAATTGCCACCTAGCCATGATTCCATGAGAGAAAGCTTCGATTACTTCTCATTCGGTGATGTCATGTACTTGAGCACATAGTTCGCCAAATCATCGATAGTAATCTCTGAGACTTTCACCCCCTTTCTACTTGAGTCCTTTTAATTCTGTGTGGGTGATGGGGTGCATAATGATACCCGCGAAATTTTCACAGAAAACTCTTTGCAAGTCCTCCCAATTTCTGATTGACCCTGGGTTTAATTTGTCGAACCATTGGAGGGGCATGGTTTCTAGGGCCATGGGAAAGAACAAGGTCTTGATATCATCGTCTCCTCTAGCTAGTTCAATCAACTGAATCCTAGGCCACTACCTTGGTTTGATCTTGCCATTATATTTAGAGTGGTTGGACAGCTTGAACTTGTGGGGTAGTCATATTGAAGCAAGTCTGCTTGCAAAACAGGGGAATCTATCGTGCGTGCTGGCTTCTTTGTATTCTGATTCAGCACCTCCTTCCTGCCAACTATCATTTTGGTGAGAGTAGTTCTGCAGGGATGTCTAAATGGGTGCTTCACTTCTGATCTTCCTTGGTTGTTCGACTTGATAATTTTGACTATGGTCCCTTCTGCTTTCCCTATTATGGCTTCCACCTGGTCCAAGTCTCTCGAAAGCGGACTTCCTTTGATTTTGATCTTCCTTCCTATGAGATGTTGACCTGGCAGGTAGTCTTGAGTGGGTCCTTCTGTCGTGCATCCTTAGGGCTACTGACTGGAGGAGGTCCCGAAGCTATTCCTATTTTTCACTGGGAAGTGATGTCGCTTTGAGTTCTTCTAGTGCTTCTCAGATCTATTGTAGGGTGTATTCGCCACGCATCTTTCTTCGACTTCTTGTTCTAATTTTCTTCTGTTGTACTCAGCCAGATCTGACTCATATTTGATCTAAGCTTCCTTGTGCTGCCTAGCACGACATTGGTGTCCTTATTTCAATTTGTTTCTTCTTTCTCTGGCTTGCTTCTGATTCTCGGTCTCACCATCATGCCCCTAGATAAAGGGTGATATGTTGAACTCTGATTCATCCGATGACCTGATGTCGGGTGCTTCTGGGGGGACCAATGGTGATCGAGGACGTCAAACCATGAATACTTCTCATGCGTGAATTGTTCTGTTATCAGCGTCGGTTTCCACATTGTCATAGTCATTGATAACTTTAGTAGAGGCTTCAAGGTCGTAGATCAAGTCTCCTTCTTGGTAGGGTAGAATTGTTGTCATCGTCGTGTTGACTAGTTGGGTACCATTATCCTCAGGAACAGAACCTAGCCAGTGGACGATGCGGTCTTGAGATGTTATAGTTAGTACGAGACCTTCCTGAGCTCCTTTTAGTGGCATTCTAAGCACCGGATCGAGGGATCTTTCAAGCCGTGCCTGATAAGATTTTGTCATGTTGTGGAATCCAAACAGAAAAGGACCCAACTTCTTGAAAGGACCCTGAGTGTACTCCGAGTTGTATTCTTGATAGGTCGAGGCCGCGTTCTAGAGCCCCACCTAAAAAGAACTTGGTTTCTTGAAAGAACTTGGTAAAGGCTCCATCTTGGATGTGGAGCCTGAGTTTGAGTCGGATGCGCAAAGCCACGAAATCTGAGTTGGATCGGACATCACGAGCTGCGCGAATCTTCCGGCGAGTTGATCTGTCGTAGTCGCTGAAAAAGAAAGGTCTTCAAGGTGATCCGAATCTTCAAGGAGATGGCTTTGGAGCTTGCCATCGTCACTTGCCTCGCAGATCCATGAACCAAAGATGAAGGTTGATCCTGTCGAGAAGATCATGTTGTCAAGGTCCGTCGAGCTCTCAGATGTAAATTCACCAAAAGCCCCTACCTGTCGTGCCAGCTGTCGATGTTTCACCACTGATAGCCTACCACGGGAGTACCCAAGGTAGTTTGTTCGGGCTTCAGCGTATGCAGAACTCGATGGTAAACGCAAGAGACAGTCGATTTATCCTGGTTCGGGCCCTCGACTGTGATTGAGTAATAGCCCTACGTCCAGTAGGCGTTAGCCCTTGCGTTGGATTGATTGTAAAGTGTTCTGTCTTAACCCCACCTTTTCCAGGAACCCTACCCTCCTTTATATAGTCAGGAGGTCAGAGTCCTAGTCGATTTACAATGAGAGTTCCTAGTAGGATTACAAAATAATACTACTACTAAGATTACATGGAAAGAATCCAAGTTAGACTAGATCTTGTAACACCCCAGGTGTTTGTCACCAGTTAAGCAATGGGTTTGAGCTCAAACATGACATGTCGAGTGGTAATGAAGGTGTCAAGATCAAATCTACAAGAGCGAGCTCCAACTTAAACTTGAGCAACACGCCTTTACTTGCATATTGGCCATTTCAGATATATATACCTAAGTAATGCTGAGGGTGCTTCTTTCATGTGCCTCACATCAATTTCCACCCACATGGATGATTGGAAAAGTTTCGTGAAGTTTGGAATCAAAAAGTTACATGAAATGACAAGTTATGTCCTCGCCTGAATTACTTTATTCGGTAAATAAGAACATGTAATGACAAACAAACATTGCAACCTTGCTCAAACAACTCTACTTACACTTGTGAATAAAAGTTATGAAAGGTTCATGTTGAGCAAATGTCCAGAAAATGTTTCTAAGTGTGGGAATAGCTAAAATTGTCTTTTTTTTATGATAGGATTTTGACCTACGTTGACCAACTGTTTGGAGTGCTTGCATGGTGGTGGGCCCTAAATAGAAGTTGGAGTTCATATTATGTAGAATAAATTTTGTTCAAGGATCAAGAGCTAAATTAGTGCCTAGCCTAGTCAAATGTCGCTCGCAAGATCGAATCCAGTGCTGTTTTCAGGGTTCGAAAATCGGCTAAGTCTGGAATGACTGAATTCTCGATTTCCATTTCCATGTACCTGCCTTTGGTGATTTTTAGTTTGCAAACCGTGTCAAACTTGGCCAAACTTACTTAAGCAAAGTTGTAGTACTTGACTAGATAAACAACTTTTATAATTGGGTAAAAGTCTAATTCGGTGCATAGCCTGCTCAAAAATAGTCCACAAGTAGCAAACGTATTACTGTTTTTGAGAATGAAAATTTTTCTAAGTCTGAGAGCGCGTTACAGTTTCAAGTGCTGCACTTTGGGTTGATATTACTCTCGAACCATTAAGATTTAGACCAAAACCTCTAAATAAAAGTTGGAGCTGGTATGTAGATCTACAACTTTTATTATTAGAGTTTTTGCTAGATCGTCTTTGTTTAGGAGTTACGGATGGACGAACTTAGGCTTTCAGACGTATTTTTGAGGTAGAATTGAAATTTTGAATTTGGTGAACAGTGGACGACTTCAGCTGCCGACCGCCACAGACCGCTCGCGCCGCGTGGCTCCGCGTTGCTGCGTCCGTTCGCCAGCGAGCCTCCTTGCTATGCATAAGTGCAGACCCGAGCTCCCCACTCCCTCACCCACTCCCCACTCTCTCCCATTCTTTCCCTCTCCCTCTCAGTCAAGCTCGCATGGCTAAGGCAGGCGAGAGCTCCATTGCCGCCGCTGCTCCTCCCCCGCAGCGCGCCTCCTCCAACTCCTCCAACCTCTCCAGCTCCCAATCATGTGACGGCCACGCTGCTCCTCCGCCGCCGTCTCTTCTCAGGCCGGGTTCGCCGCCCTGCTTGCTGTCGCCGTGGCTGCCGCTGCCGGCAGTGCCGTCCTGGCACTGCTCAGCTGCTGCTGCCTGTAGCGTGGCCGGCCAAGGCCACCGGCGAGTGCGCGAGGGCCTCTCGGTGCTCCGCCGCCGCTCCACCATCGCCGACGAGCCCCCTACGACCGTCACCGACGAGCCACAGTGCCTCCTCTGCTTCCTAATCCCGTCAGGGACCTTGTCTTAAAATTCGACTAAAGGGAAGGGCCTAAATGCGATGTCATTGACTCAAGTGAATAGTGCCTCGAGGGACCTATTTGTTGTAAATCGGGTGAAACTTTGGAAATTCATAGTAAATCGTAGAAAATTCGTAAAATAGTAAATGAGGACTTTTTGGAATCCTTGTGAAATTCTCTATGCACTAGATCTATAATATGTCAGGTTTTAGTTTAAAGTTTTAGCTGTAAAAATGGATTTGTGCAGTTAGGGTTTGAATGCTAGTCTTACTTGTTTTTTTTATAACTGCAGTTGATGTGCTCAAATAAATGTGAAATTTTTGTGGAGTGCTACTAAGGTGATTGTTGTTGTCTGGTAAAAATTTCATGAGTTTAGGATTTATAGTTTAAGAGTTATAAAAATAACAAATGCCCTGTTTTGATTTGCTCCTATTCTGAACAGTTCTGCATGTTTGAATTAATTGGCTCAGTTAAGTTATGAATCATGATTTGATGACAATACATGAGTTTTAGTACTTTCCTTAAGCTTTCCAAAAAGTTAAATATCATGATTTTTGGCTAAGTAGATCTTGAGTTATACTTGCTTAAATCTCTGTGGCTGTTTCTGCCCAAACCCAGACAGGGTTTCCTTGTTCTTACTGTGGGTCCTTCTTAGTAGTAGAATTAGCTTTAGGTGTTTACAACAAAGTTGTTTAGAATTTGCTAAGCTTTCTAAAGAGTCTAGAACCACATTTATTGGACTTGTATAACTCCATTTATAGCTGTTTAAAGTGGCATGTCAGTTTCTGTCTATATTTTGGACAGAGATGCAATTATTGGATTAATTGACCCTTCTAACTGTAGAATCATCTTAATATGAGAATAACAAAGTTGTAGGTAACTTCCTAAGCTTTTCAAAAAGTTATGGCTCATGTTTGCTGGAGGTCTAGAACTCCAGTTATGCTTCTCTGAAGATGCTATCAGTTTTCTATACTACTGCTGTTGGGCTGGATTTGCAGTTTTGCTTGTGCAATTATTTTCGTGGTGTAAATGATGTTTGCTATGGTTGTAGTGAATACAAAAGTTGTAGAAAATTTCATACTCTTGCTTGTGTTCAAATTGTAAGACCATAGGCCTAATAGTTTAGGAGTTACATGACTTTTAAGTCTTCTATCAAGTTTTGATTTTATTCTGAGCAGATCTGAAAGATGCTAGTGTTTGATCTAGTTATTAGTTGAATGAGTTTTTGGTGATAATAACAAAGTTGTAGATAATTCATGTATCTAGATTTTGTTAAAATTTGGTGGTATTTGGCCAATTAGTTTGTGAGTTATGCCTGTTTAAAGTTGGGTTACAGAATTGATTACTCTCTGTCTTGTTTAGACCAGTTTCTGTAAATGGGTATATTTGACTTAGTTAACTTGAGAATCATGCTAAGATGATTAAATATGAATTGTAGATAATTTCATAAGATTTCCAGAATGTCTTCTTGCAAGTCATTTGGATTTGTGTAACTCCAGTTATAGCTAAATCTTATAGTTGTTGTTTGCACGTCCAGAAATTGATAGATTCCAATTATAGTTGTTTGCTTGTATATTGCTAAGTGTGGCTCATACCTTTGATGATGGTTGAGTTAGAGTACCTGAGATCTTGGGAAACTTGTGTCATGCTTGGTGTTGTCATCTTCTTTGCTATCGTGGCATGATAAATTGTGCGATATTTATAGTAAGCAATGCGAAGTGCTTGTGCATGTTAACGTAACCTTGTGCTTGTCTTACTTACTGCCTGTGATGCATTGTCTATTGCACTTCCATGTATTCTTACACATGCATCTTGCATCTCATTTAGGTACGCTAGATGAACCATGTGAAGGATGAGATGTTGGAGCCAAACCCGAAGACGATGTTTGATGGATCTGTCCCGAAGATGGAAGGACTAAGCAAGTGCTAGGGCCGGAGATGTCACCAAGTCGGTGCAAGCTAACTGAACTGACTTGTGTCGGATCCCAGGCAAGCCCCGAAGCATTATAAGTCTCCCAGCAATTTACAAATGTTTACTTACGTATTTATGATTGATGCATTAGGTTATAAGAGTTGAATGAAACCACTTGATGCATGTACATTCCTTGTCCAGATATTAACCCTTTAACCGATATAGGTCCAGGATCGAATATATGCTTAGCCATGCTTAGACCGGTAGAAGTCGGGTGATGTCCTGTCACCTGCGAGATATAGGTGGATACCGGAGCACGGTTGGCTATATCTGCTATTGATGGGTACAGGCCTGATCTTCCGAGAGGTAGCCGGTAAGTTCGATTTGTGGAGATCTCGACGTTGGCGATCCGGCTTCAAATCAGACATGATTCGAACCCTGCAACCGTTACACCACCGCTCCGTTGGTTATCAACCAAGCACAACTTGATTGACCTCGCCAAGAAGGCTTTTCCTGCAAGCGAATCGAAGAGCACAAGCAAGAAGGTAAAACACGCAATCTGAAATTGCAAATATGAATGACGCGAATATCAATAGAGGGTTGAAGAACTCGGTTCCAAAGGACTAATCGACACAGTGGAGGAGATCAAGAACAGGGGCCCTGGATCACTGTAAAAGGATTTGTCACCACAGTTACAATGAACGATTCAGTTTCTCGAGGGAAAACTAAACTCTAAACAAAACCCAATTGTATAGCAGCGGCGGCGGCTGTGTTTATAGTCTAAGACTTGACCTAGGGTTGGGGACGGCCAGGGGTTGGGCGCCCACAACTTGGGCTTAAGGCCCGACACGATACATGGCCAAGTTGGCCCAAATAGGTGACACAGCACCTTGCCGTGGTCACACAGAATGATCCACGGACCTTCTGGAGCTGGGACCAGATCCAAAACGACGGCATCGTCGTCCCTTTTCCAACGCATCCAAGAACGGCCCGTTTCGATGTCGTATGAGGAAGTTATGACCAAAACAGTGACGACGTGTCTGCTGAATCCGAGGACGACGTGGCAGCTGAGTTGGAAACGAATTGCAACTTGGGGAAGACCATGGCGTCGGTGTGTCCAGCATGGCGATGTCCTCATCATCCTCCCCTTCTCGAATTGGAGTCGTCCTCGACTCCATCTTGGCGATGTCCTCATTATCCCCTCCTTGTAGAATTGGAGTCGTCCTCGACTCCATCCCATCATCAGCGAACTCCTGCAAAAGGTTAGTGACAGCAGGCAATGCACCAGACATAAAAGGTTGACAAAACATAGTATAACATGGTGCATCAGGATTATCACATAACTCAGCAGTAGCAGGAGTTGTAGCAAGAAAAGCACCTCCTTTTAACTTAATCCCATTATTTTTAGCAATGTCTGTTGGAGGTTTATTTTTGATCTCATTAGCATGTTTAATAATATCCATAGGAGACAAAGGCAGCAATGTAATTTTCTTGTCCTTATGTATGATAGTGTATGTATTAGTTCTACCATGATGTAAGGCATCATTATCAAATTCCCATGGGCGACCTAACAAAATGGAACAAGCTTGCATAGGGACAACATCAAAATCAGCAGTATCATGATAAGAGCCTGTGAAAAAGCTAATGCGTGCCGATTTAGTTACCTTAGTCTTACCACTATTATTGAACCATTGAAGTTTATATGGATACGAATGTTGTCGTGTGGTCAAGCCAAGCTTGTCAACCAAATCTGAACTCACCAAGTTGTTGCAACTCCCGCTATCAATGATAGTGAGAACACGATAACCCTGCACAATGAGATACATGTGGAATAAATTGTGGCGTTGGATCTTCATCTCGTCTTCATGACCCACACGTGTACTCAACACACGCTGCACAAGAAGGCTAGGGTAGTCCGCGGCAGCAGCGACACAGTCAATGGTGATGGCCTCCTTGTCATGATCGCCCTCGATGGGATCTGCATCAATGTTAGCAGCAAGGGCTAAATCATCTTCAACATCACTAGCACTTACATATCCATCCTCGGTAGCAATGAAAGCGCGATGACTGGGGCATTCCTTCATGACATGTCCCATGCCTTTGCATCGGTGGCAAATGATTTTAGAGCTGGACGAGGAGGAGCTAGTAGAAGCACCCGGAGTGCCACCTTTCTTCAGCTGTGGAAACTGCACATTAGACAATTTACTTACCCCGGAAGAAAATGGAGGTGTAGATGGCTGTGGTGCAACAGGAAGCTTGGGCGTCTCCGGCTCGGAACGCTGCTGAAAATTCCTCCCATTGTTAGACCTGAAAGGCTGGTGTTGTTTGCGTCCCTGTACTTCTCGTTCGGCCTTAATAGCAAGATGATACAATTGGGAAAAATTGCGCCATTCTTTATAATCAAGTATGTTCTGTATATCATGGTTTAAACCACCAAAAAATCTAGCACTAGCATCATCATCATCTTCATTTATACCACAACGTGCTAAACCAATAATCAATTCTTGATAGTATGCTTCTACTCCTTTATCACCTTGTTTTAAAGTTTGTAGTTTCAAACGTAAATCACGTTGGTAATAAGGAGGAACAAAATGAGATTTCATACGTTGCTTTAAAACATTCCAAGTTTGAGGCACAGCAGTAGCATTATTGGCATTGCAAAGATCACTCCACCAGAACAACGCAAAATTAGTAAACTCACTGGTAGCAAGTCTAACTCTATGCTCAGCAGGGACATTATGAGAATCAATTTTTTGTTGAACAGAAAGCTCCCTATCTAAATATGCCTCTGGATCAACATTACCAACAAAAGGTGGTAGACTAAATTTAATCTTAGCAAAAGGATCATTATTACCATGATTATTACCTGCCATACCGTGACGATTGAAGTTGAGGCGGCGACGGGCACCACCGTCAGCATACGCATCTTCATCACTAGCATCTTCATCATCAGCATGATAAGGTGGAGGGCGTTGCTCAAGCTGTTCAATGCGGGTGACCAGATTGTTCACGTTGCGTGTCAGCTCGGTCATAAGATTGCGTTGTTCAGTCATGAACGTTGCAAGCTCGCCCTTGGACACGCACTCATTGAAGTTCGTCGGAGTTCCTGCCATGGTTAGAAGATAGAAAAAGACAACACCAAAGTATTATCCCTATCAACTAAAAGGCAACAAGTGGTGGTGGTGAAAGTGGAATGCAAAATCACAAGCGGCTTACCACCGTCTTGCCTGTATTCTTACCAACGCCAAACAGGAGCAAAACCAAAGTGGCGAAGCAATCTATTGTTGAGCGTGGGTAACAGTTGCAAGATGAACCTGTGCTAACAGAAGAATATGTGGAGCTATGGGTAGGCACACAATATGACAGCAAGGATTAGCAATTAACGAGTGCAGAGTAGCGATTGTTCAATCTGGATCCAAAGTACAAATCACAGTTGCTGGCTAAGACGTGTCAAGACGTAGCGCAACAAGGTGAAAACAAAGGACGATCGAAAGAACTCACAGAACAAGCAAATAGCCCGGATTTCTCCTTTTTCCTGAATTTTTCCCGGATTTTCCCAAAAGGCACTAGTAGGAAACAAACTTTTTTTTTTACTATTTTTTTATACTTTTCTCTGAATAAGGATCACAAAAGAGGCAACCACAAAAATTGGCACCTACAACTGAGGTGGGATGTGGTCTACAGAAATTCAGCACGTTCTCTGAAAAGCGTGCAAAAACTTTGACAATTTTTTTTCTATATTTTCCCGAATTTTTTTGGCAATTCTGATGAAACCAAACAGGGCGAAGCCAAGTTTGGGTCGGCTCCAAATGGTGTCAAGAAGCTGCACAAAAAATTTCAGATTTTTCTGATAAACGAGCGAAAAGTTATGCCTGTTTTACCGAAGGTATGTCAAGGTATGTTTTCCGGGAGGCACAACACGGCGGCGGCAGTTAGGGCAAAGCGTCCCTAAACTCTAACACCGATCACAGCAGTAGGTATTCGCCTGATGATGTAAGGAGGGCTGCGGTGCAGGCAAAATAAGAGCGGCTGGCAACCTATCTAGGGTTTGCGCGGCGGCGAGAAGTTACATAAGGCGGCTAGCGGGGCAAGTCGAGTAATGTGGTGGCTTCGACTTGATGTTTGGGAACGGTGGATGGGATAGCGGCGGAAAACAAAATCACAGCAACGGGCGATTGAACTACGACCACGAACACAATCCTAAACCAGCAACAAGACTCGACCACGGACACAAACTCAACAACACGAATCTGAAACGAAAGTGCAAAGGCACAAAGGGCGATAGGACAGCGGAAATTGAAATATTTTTGGGCTTTTTGTGGACTCTAGGTAATGAACAAATATGAATCTAAGGCAAATGAGATTATACCTCACGGTAAACCTGAAATATCTGATACCAATTGATGGGTACAGGCCCGATCTTTCGAGAGGTAGCCGGTAAGTTCGATTTGTGGAGATCTCGACGTTGGCGATCCGGCTTCAAATCAGACACGATTCGAACCCTGCAACCGTTACACCACCGCTCCGTTGGTTATCAACCAAGCACAACTTGATTGACCTCGCCAAGAAGGCTTTTCCTGCAAGCGAATTGAAGAGCACAAGCAAGAAGGTAAAACACGCAATCTGAAATTGCAAATATGAATGACGCGAATATCAATAGAGGGTTCAAGAACTCGGTTCCAAAGGACTAATCAACACAGTGGAGGAGATCAAGAACAGGGGCCCTGGATCACTGTAAAAGGATTTGTCACCACAGTTACAATGAACGATTCAGTTTCTCGAGGGAAAACTAAACTCTAAACAAAACCCAATTGTATAGCAGCGGTGGCGGCTGTGTTTATAGTCTAAGACTCGACCTAGGGTTGGGGACGGCCAGAGGTTGGGCGCCCACAACTTGGGCTTAAGGCCCGACACGATACATGGCCAAGTTGGCCCAAATAGGTGACATAGCACCTTGCCGTGGTCACACAGAATGATCCACGGACCTTCTAGAGCTGGGACCAGATCCAAAACGACGGCATCGTCGTCCCCTTTCCAACGCATCCAAGAACGGCCCGTTTCGATGTCGTATGAGGAAGTTATGACCAAAACAGTGACGACGTGTCTGCTGAATCCGAGGACGACGTGGCAGCTGAGTTGGAAACGAATTGCAACTTGGGGAAGACCATGGCGTCGGTGTGTCCAGCGTGGCGATGTCCTCATCAGCTATCGTGGAACAGAACCATGAGGTAAAAGTAAATTGAGACCGGACGGGAAGTCGATAGAGAAGCAACAAGACATGGAGGTCTTGGGTGTGGACTTATCCCCGTCTGTGTCGATTAAGGACCGTACCGTTGTTGGCGCTTCTGACAAGATTGAACGCATGCCTCTCACTTAGCTGGCCGGATAACTCGTTCCGACCGCGAAGCCGAGTAATTCAACTTAGGCCGGGAACCGTTCTGTTGTGCGCTCCTTCCGGGGAACGATCAGACTGAGCCCAAGGGCAGGTTTGGCCTGAGCATCCTGGCATCTGGTGTTCCAGATTGTGCGGCGCAGTACAGACCCGCGAAATGTGTACCTGAGTTGTACCAAAGGTGACCTAAGGTGACCGTTGATCTGGTCTGCCTGGGTTTGTGTTAGGAATAAATTCCCAGCTGGTTGAAATCGATTCGAATCGCCGTCTCTCCCGGATAGTGAGAAACTTGGCTAGTCCCAACATCGTAGTAATTGGATTATGGAATGTGATGGTTCGGATAAACATGGAATTACTATACCTGCTATGGTTACTATTGTATGCTCTAAAAAGATATACCACATGTTTGGCACAGGATAGTTGCTAATCTAGAGATGGATAGTTCTAATTAACTTGATGACAGAATTATAATTGTATAATTGAGTTAATCGCTTTTTATGCAAAATGTTGTCAAGCTACCTCCACTTATAAAGCCTTGCATACTCCTTGGAGTCAATTTTATTTCTAGTTATGGCGGGTAAGTCTAGCTGAGTACATTCGAGTACTCAGGGTTTATCCCACCATGTTGCAGGTAAGGTTTGACCTGCTGAGGATGGTGGCTAACCACCGGTGGGCTCGGTGACTCTATATTACTTCTCATCTACATGCTTTTGTCTAAGGATGTCACTTATGCTAGCAATGTATTTGGAACTCATATTAATGAAATCCTTCAAAAGCAATGTTTTTTCACTAATCGGTTTTGGAATCTAAACTTGTATTATTATTTATGAATCTTTATGTAATATTATTTCCGCTGCAACTCTGCATATGTGATGTGTATTTGCTTAATCACGCGATCTTGGTTATGATGTTGATTTACCGAGGTCCTGCGTGACACTCGGCGGACTACCGGGTTTATATAAGTGAGAGTATGCGCGTGTCAACGTGTTAAGCGGGGACAGCCATACTTGATCTTGTATAAATTGGGCGGTTCTGTCACAGCTGGTATCAGAGCGAGATTAAGCATAATACTGTCCTATACATAGTTTTAAAAGCCAAGTTTTAGTTTTAAAAAGCCTATTTTAACTAAAACTTTAGCTACAGGCAAATTTGTCAAAACTTATTTGCAAAACTATGCTAGCGACATCCTTCTTTATGCCCAGTTAAGGACTATTAGGTGGCTATCTAAATACTAACTTTGGGGGAATGTACTTTATTGCAATTTTTCTTTCGTCGTCCATACGGCGTGCTATTGTATGGATGCCATCCGCTTGGGTGGTAATGTATGGATCAAAATACCTCTACGCTCTGGTAAGTGGGAGTTGTGAGAGCATGACCGTCCAACTGTCGGTCTAGGGAAGAGTTAGCTGTGGTTACTGGAATATTTACATGTTACACACATGTATATATGAAGGTACTTAATTATGGTTATATCTGCCGGGTAGCTATGGATACTGAAGTGTATATATCTGGGGATGTATATATGGGAAGTATCTTAGTTTACTACTTTCATTGTGTGCTTATTTATCTCTTGTGGGGATGGGCTGCAATTAATTTTCCTGCAGGTACGCTAACCACGAATGCGTAGCTTGAATGTAGCTGACGACTAGCTATATGTCGAGAGAGTACGTGTTATGCCACCGACATAGAACGTGATTGCCGCCTTAGGCTGGCAATTTTGTGAGGACGAGTAGGACGAGCATGCATCATGATTGTGCTTGTGCATAAATATGCTTCTCTCACCTTGTTCTAATACTAAGTAACTTGTGATCAATGCGATGTTACTATCTTCCCTGTGTGAGGATAGACAAAATGCCTTGTTCCATGCCACTTGAATAGCTGTGCTTGAAGATAGTGGGTGATTAGCTTTGCCTTGTATGTTTGCTTCCAAAGGAAATAGATGACAAAGTTAATAGTTAGCAAAAGGTTCACCCCTTTGAAAACTAAATTGCTAAATGTTAGTAAAACTTGTTTTGTAGAGATATCCACCTACTCAGTAAAAAGGAATGAAAAGATAACAATACTTTACCACCATGTTTTGCATAATATGTGTAGTAGTGTTGCTGTAGGTGACTGCTTATTATGAACGAACCTTGTGCTTAGTAATAGTCATTTAAGCTAATTGGATTGAGTGTTTCAAAAAGCTTGCTTAAGACCAGAATGTAGGTGCAGATGCTCGTAATCTAGGTAGTGTCATAGCTGTCACTCCTTTTGTCCTCGGAAAGCATATGAGTGTTGAAGAGCGCTATCCTAGAACAACGTCCAAGTTTTGGTAATCTCATGGTTGTCGTTTTCAATTAAGTTCTCTCTTAGGAGCCTGAGCCTGTACATGTGGTTGCTAGCCATTGAATGTTGTGCTACGGAGACCTTTATCCATGCCTTTGCTTGACCTTAGGCCCAAGTTTAGTTCCCTTGAATGCTTGCATGTGTCGTGGTTGTCCCACTCTTGTGTGGAAGGACCTTGCTCCGAAATCCTTGTCAAACTTCATTGCTCCTTCTTCTACAGATGATCTGGTGCAACGCTAATCGCTATCTACCCTGGCTTTGGAAACTTTTCCTCATAGATCCTATCATTACCTTATCAACTGAATCTTTAGTCAGTGCATTGTCTCTGTCCCCCGAATCTCGTTTGTTTTGTTTCCAATTCTTTCAAGTCTCTGGATGTTACCAGTCTTGATCTCATGTTGCTGCTCAGTAAGACCAAATCTCATGTTTGTCACTATATGGTAATCACTTTGGTGGACACAAGGCGTATATGGAAATTTTGCAAGAATCTCCTGCTCAGCTGTCTTCGGCAATTAGGCTATGCTCTCTTGCGCTGTGTTTTGATCTTCGGATCCCCTACTTGTTGACTCCTAACCTTGTGACTACCTTTGTTTGCTATCCCTCCTTCACATAGTGCTTGCTCCTATACCACCCAATTTATGCCATGTGAGATTTCTTGTGGGTTGTATGTTCAGTAATGGTGCCACGATTAGCGATCTACGGTGCCGCGACGAAACCGAGAGCATCCTGTGGACTGCAGCCACAAGGTTGTGCTGCTCGGCACGCGCTGGTATCGAAGTTTCTAGTCATGATCCATTGCAGGACTGCATCGATGTGTTATTTTCACATGAGCTCCTTCTTGATTATCTCTCCTTATCTTATCAAAAGATCTGTACGTTGAACTAGATACCATAGGACTTCCTTCTGGAGTCGTCCAAAGGATAACCTTTGAAGAACAGGTCACTGACATAAACCATAATAGACTGCAAGACGGTAGACAAGTGACTCTACTTGACGGTCCCTGTAATGACGTCGATCATCTAGTGAGCAACTTATGTCATTCTTGTTGGATTACAAAGGAGGCTTCAATGTCCAATGTAGTTCAACAAAGCTAGTTTTGCTATAGTGTTAGTCAAATCAACTTACTGCGCCACTGCACTATAAAGTCAAATTGTGCTCAACCTGCTTAGTAGTGTACTATTTCTTCGAATGGTGAATAACTACAACCTTTGTTGCCTTCCAGACCTCGCTGTCATCCTTCTTCAGCAAGGATTTACAAGGCAGACTTGTTCTTTGGTACCTCCCATGTATTTTTACCCACGGGGTTGCCTCAGAGTCAACCCAGATAACTGTTGCCGCTTGGATACAAGGATTCCCTCAAATAATGATCATCGAAAACACCGAGCCAACAGAGTCAGCTATCACATTCACCGCTCACTCAACGGACTCAGATAATACAGTGTTGTTATCAGAGAAAGAGAACTGCGCACATGGAACCATTGCAACGAGTATCCTTTAGAAGATTATGATCTAGTGCAAAGTCCATAAGTTCTGTGCTTTACCCACTAGGGAAGTAGATGTTACAAGTATTTATTCTACGCTTGTATCACTCTTCGTACATCAAGGACGAAGTACGTAGGACAGTGCTATCTTGGATTTCTTCCAAAGTAACAATACTTCATGAAGGCCAACGAAGGAAATTCTTCAGACAAAACTTACTACGAAGGACAAGTATCAGAAAGTGTCGTAACCAAATTAGCCTCTCTAATACTCCAAAGTTAAGTAGCCTAATGCTATCACTGATGTTGGAAACTGGTTGACATGTTTCTCTTCCCTTAAAAGTCTTTCGCATCGAATCTCAGGACGCGATTCCTTTAAGGGGGGAGGGCTGTAACACCCCAGGTGTTTGTCACCAGTTAAGCAATGGGTTTGAGCTCAAACATGACATGTCGAGTGGTAATGAAGGTGTCAAGATCAAATCTACAAGAGCGAGCTCCAACTTAAACTTGAGCAACACGCCTTTACTTGCATATTGGCCATTTCAGATATATATACCTAAGTAATGCTGAGGGTGCTTCTTTCATGTGCCTCACATCAATTTCCACCCACATGGATGATTGGAAAAGTTTCGTGAAGTTTGGAATCAAAAAGTTACATGAAATGACAAGTTATGTCCTCGCCTGAATTACTTTATTCGGTAAATAAGAACATGTAATGACAAACAAACATTGCAACCTTGCTCAAACAACTCTACTTACACTTGTGAATAAAAGTTATGAAAGGTTCATGTTGAGCAAATGTCCAGAAAATGTTTCTAAGTGTGGGAATAGCTAAAATTGTCTTTTTTTATGATAGGATTTTGACCTACGTTGACCAACTGTTTGGAGTGCTTGCATGGTGGTGGGCCCTAAATAGAAGTTGGAGTTCATATTATGTAGAATAAATTTTGTTTAAGGATCAAGAGCTAAATTAGTGCCTAGCCTAGTCAAATGTCGCTCGCAAGATCGAATCCAGTGCTGTTTTCAGGGTTCGAAAATCGGCTAAGTCTAGAATGACTGAATTCTCGATTTCCATTTCCATGTACCTGCCTTTGGTGATTTTTAGTTTGCAAACCGTGTCAAACTTGGCCAAACTTACTTAAGCAAAGTTGTAGTACTTGACTAGATAAACAACTTTTATAATTGGGTAAAAGTCTAATTCGGTGCATAGCCTGCTCAAAAATAGTCCACAAGTAGCAAACGTATTACTGTTTTTGAGAATGAAAATTTTTCTAAGTCTGAGAGCGCGTTACAGTTTCAAGTGCTGCACTTTGGGTTGATATTACTCTCGAACCATTAAGATTTAGACCAAAACCTCTAAATAAAAGTTGGAGCTGGTATGTAGATCTACAACTTTTATTATTAGAGTTTTTGCTAGATCGTCTTTGTTTAGGACTTACGGATGGACGAACTTAGGCTTTCAGACGTATTTTTGAGGTAGAATTGAAATTTTGAATTTGGTGAACAGTGGACGACTTCAGCTGCCGACCGCCACAGACCGCTCGCGCCGCGTGGCTCCGCGTTGCTGCGTCCGTTCGCCAGCGAGCCTCCTTGCTGTGCATAAGTGCAGACCCGAGCTCCCCACTCCCTCACCCACTCCCCACTCTCTCCCATTCTTTCCCTCTCCCTCTCAGTCAAGCTCGCATGGCTAAGGCAGGCGAGAGCTCCATTGCCACCGCTGCTCCTCCCCCGCAGCGCGCCTCCTCCAACTCCTCCAACCTCTCCAGCTCCCAATCATGTGACGGCCACGCTGCTCCTCCGCCGCTGTCTCTTCTCAGGCCGGGTTCGCCGCCCTGCTTGCTGTCGCCGTGGCTGCCGCTGCCGGCAGTGCCGTCCTGGCACTGCTCAGCTGCTGCTGCCTGTAGCGTGGCCGGCCAAGGCCACCGGCGAGTGCGCGAGGGCCTCCCGGTGCTCCACCGCCGCTCCACCATCGCCGACGAGCCCTCTACGACCGTCACCGACGAGCCACAGTGCCTCCTCTGCTTCCTAATCCCGTCAGGGACCTTGTCTTAAAATTCGACTAAAGAGAAGGACCTAAATGCGATGTCATTGACTCAAGTGAATAGTGCCTCGAGGGACCTATTTGTTGTAAATCGGGTGAAACTTTGGAAATTCATAGTAAATCGTAGAAAATTCGTAAAATAGTAAATGAGGACTTTTTGGAATCCTTGTGAAATTCTCTATGCACTAGATCTATAATATGTCAGGTTTTAGTTTAAAGTTTTAGCTGTAAAAATGGATTTGTGCAGTTAGGGTTTGAATGCTAGTCTTACTTGTTTTTTTTATAACTGCAGTTGATGTGCTCAAATAAATGTGAAATTTTTGTGGAGTGCTACTAAGGTGATTGTTGTTGTCTGGTAAAAATTTCATGAGTTTAGGATTTATAGTTTAAGAGTTATAAAAATAACAAATGCCCTGTTTTGATTTGCTCCTATTCTGAACAGTTCTGCATGTTTGAATTAATTGGCTCAGTTAAGTTATGAATCATGATTTGATGACAATACATGAGTTTTAGTACTTTCCTTAAGCTTTCCAAAAAGTTAAATATCATGATTTTTGGCTAAGTAGATCTTGAGTTATACTTGCTTAAATCTCTGTGGCTGTTTCTGCCCAAACCCAGACAGGGTTTCCTTGTTCTTACTGTGGGGCCTTCTTAGTAGTAGAATTAGCTTTAGGTGTTTACAACAAAGTTGTTTAGAATTTGCTAAGCTTTCTAAAGAGTCTAGAACCACATTTATTGGACTTGTATAACTCCATTTATAGCTGTTTAAAGTGGCATGTCAGTTTCTGTCTATATTTTGGACAGAGATGCAATTATTGGATTAATTGACCCTTCTAACTGTAGAATCATCTTAATATGAGAATAACAAAGTTGTAGGTAACTTCCTAAGCTTTTCAAAAAGTTATGGCTCATGTTTGCTGGAGGTCTAGAACTCCAGTTATGCTTCTCTGAAGATGCTATCAGTTTTCTATACTACTGCTGTTGGGCTGGATTTGCAGTTTTGCTTGTGCAATTATTTTCGTGGTGTAAATGATGTTTGCTATGGTTGTAGTGAATACAAAAGTTGTAGAAAATTTCATACTCTTGCTTGTGTTCAAATTGTAAGACCATAGGCCTAATAGTTTAGGAGTTACATGACTTTTAAGTCTTCTATCAAGTTTTGATTTTATTCTGAGCAGATCTGAAAGATGCTAGTGTTTGATCTAGTTATTAGTTGAATGAGTTTTGGTGATAATAACAAAGTTGTAGATAATTCATGTATCTAGATTTTGTTAAAATTTGGTGGTATTTGGCCAAGTAGTTTGTGAGTTATGCCTGTTTAAAGTTGGGTTACAGAATTGATTACTCTCTGTCTTGTTTAGACCAGTTTCTGTAAATGGGTATATTTGACTTAGTTAACTTGAGAATCATGCTAAGATGATTAAATATGAATTGTAGATAATTTCATAAGATTTCCAGAATGCCTTCTTGCAAGTCATTTGGATTTGTGTATCTCCAGTTATAGCTAAATCTTATAGTTGTTGTTTGCACGTCCAGAAATTGATAGATTCCAATTATAGTTGTTTGCTTGTATATTGCTAAGTGTGGCTCATACCTTTGATGATGGTTGAGTTAGAGTACCTGAGATCTTGGGAAACTTGTGTCATGCTTGGTGTTGTCATCTTCTTTGCTATCGTGGCATGATAAATTGTGCGATATTTATAGTAAGCAATGCGAAGTGCTTGTGCATGTTAACGTAACCTTGTGCTTGTCTTACTTACTGCCTGCGATGCATTGTCTATTGCACTTCCATGTATTCATACACATGCATCTTGCATCTCATTTAGGTATGCTAGATGAACCATGTGAAGGATGAGATGTTGGAGCCAAACCCGAAGACGATGTTTGATGGATCTGTCCCGAAGATGGAAGGACTAAGCAAGTGCTAGGGCCGGAGATGTTACCAAGTCGGTGCAAGCTAACTGAACTGACTTGTGTCGGATCCCAGGCAAGCCCCGGAGCATTATAAGTCTCCCAGCAATTTACAAATGTTTACTTACGTATTTATGATTGATGCATTAGGTTATAAGAGTTGAATGAAACCACTTGATGCATGTACATTCCTTGTCCAGATATTAACCCTTTAACCGATATAGGTCCAGGATCGAATATATGCTTAGCCATGCTTAGACTGGTAGAAGTCGGGTGATGTCCTGTCACCTACGAGATATAGGTGGATACCGGAGCACGGTTGGCTATATCTGCTATCGTGGAACAGAACCATGAGGTAAAAGTAAATTGAGACCGGACGGGAAGTCGATAGAGAAGCAACAAGACATGGAGGTCTTGGGTGTGGACTTATCCCTGTCTGTGTCGATTAAGGACCGTACCGTTGTTGGCGCTTCTGACAAGATTGAACGCATGCCTCTCACTTAGCTGGCCGGATAACTCGTTCCGACCGCGAAGGCGAGTAATTCAACTTAGGCCGGGAACCGTTCTGTTGTGCGCTCCTTCCGGGGAACGATCAGACTGAGCCCAAGGGCAGGTTTGGCCTGAGCATCCTAGCATCTGGTGTTCCAGATTGTGCGGCGCAGTACGGACCCGCGAAATGTGTACCTGAGTTGTACCAAAGGTGACCTAAGGTGACCGTTGATCTGGTCTGCCTGGGTTTGTGTTAGGAATAAATTCCCAGCTGGTTGAAATCGATTCGAATCGCCGTCTCTCCCGGATAGTGAGAAACTTGGCTAGTCCCAACATCGTAGTAATTGGATTATGGAATGTGATGGTTCGGATAAACATGGAATTACTATACCTGCTATGGTTACTATTGTATGCTCTAAAAAGATATACCACATGTTTGGCACAGGATAGTTGCTAATCTAGAGATGGATAGTTCTAATTAACTTGATGACAGAATTATAATTGTATAATTGAGTTAATCGCTTTTTATGCAAAATGTTGTCAAGCTACCTCCACTTATAAAGCCTTGCATACTCCTTGGAGTCAATTTTATTTCTAGTTATGACGGGTAAGTCTAGCTGAGTACATTCGAGTACTCAGGGTTTATCCCACCATGTTGCAGGTAAGGTTTGACCTGCTGAGGATGGTGGCTAACCACCGGTGGGCTCGGTGACTCTATATTACTTCTCATCTACATGCTTTTGTCTGAGGATGTCACTTATGCTAGCAATGTATTTGGAACTCATATTAATGAAATCCTTCAAAAGCAATGTTGTTTTCACTAATCGGTTTTGGAATCTAAACTTGTATTATTATTTATGAATCTTTATGTAATATTATTTCCGCTGCAACTCTGCGTATGTGATGTGTATTTGCTTAATCACGCGATCTTGGTTATGATGTTGATTTACCAAGGTCCTACGTGACACTCGATGGACTACCGGGTTTATATAAGTGAGAGTATGCGCGTGTCAACGTGTTAAGCGGGGACAGCCATACTTGATCTTGTATAAATTGGGCGGTTCTGTCACAGATCTTCTCCCTTCCTTGTGGGGTATCCCCTGGGTCCCGTATCGACAGTAGCATTTGCAACCAAAGACCCAAAAATATGCAATGTTGGGCTTTCTACCATTCAAGAGCTCATATGGTGTCTTCTCTTTCAATGGGTGACAATAGAGACGGTTGCTACAATAGGAAGCCGTGTTGATAGCTTCGGCCCAAAAAGATTGACTAGCATTGTACTCACTAAGCATAGACCTTGCCATATCAATGAGTGTTCTATTTTTCATCTCAACAAGGCCATTTGATTATGGGCTGTACTTGGCTGAGAATTGATGTCTAATTCTAAATTCATCACACAACTTGTTGGGTTCATAAACCGAGGGTCCCTTGGGGATCGGCTTCCGCGCCAAGGCTCGGCCCAAGAGTCTAAATACAATAGGCCGGAAGGATGGCCTAGTCGCTGACTAGAAGGTCTAGACCAAAAGGAGCAAAGCCCGCTCATCAACCCCTTCGGCCCACCACTCCAATCAGAGCACTCGCTTCGGCCTCCAGACGACTCTGAACGCCCTTTCTGATCAGAAGGCCTCTCCGATCAGAGGGCCCAGCCCAAAGCGATACTTCTGACTCTGACCCCTTGTCTATCTGATCGGGGCTCATGGGAACCCTTCTCACCGCTCTTCTTCGACCGGCACACTCAGAGCCGATTGGAGCCATCCGACTAGGGACGCCCGCTCGGTAGGAACCCGGAGACATGCGGAGAAAAGCAAGGCAAGGCTCACAAGTCAAAAACATATCTGCTCAGTAGGCAAGGAGTAGTAGGATGCCCCATGTGGGTCATGCCAACTCCGTCATGAACGATGGACCCTGATTTCACTTGAACATATCCGATAAGAGCTCCCTGAACCCGTCACTCGAGCCATCGTGACAGGAACGCTACTATATTTCTTGTCCGAACGACGGAAGATTGGTTTCACCTCGCCCAACCCCCGATGGCTAGGCTCTGCCTCGCCCAATGGCCAAGGGCCTCCTCCACCTTGCCCAATGGCTGAGGGCAGACTCCGCCTCGCCCGATGAGTACACCCTACGCCTTCATAAAGATGAGCACAGGGTGCGACATGACATTTGAGTCAAACACAACACCAAGGACCATGCCCTGCACCGCGGTAGGAAAGTACCGCCAGGGTACAATGGGATGGGCGCTTTAGACCATTCCGACATGACAGAGTCCAAATGGTGTTGTAGGCGCCGCCTTCAGCCCTCGGATACGGAACCTGACATAGACATACGACAACCACTATGGTCCAGGAAGAGACTCGTGCCCTCTATAGTAACGAACGTACTGTCACTGCGCCATCCACTCCCCACAGGGCCATAGGTCAACATCCTTGTCCGACACGCCGCTCGGAGGGCCAGGATGGGACATGGCCACTTGCTAATCTGGTAAGGGCATGGCATCGCTAGGACACGGGCACACAGTGAACGTGCCAATGCCTAACACCTTCTAGCCGTGTCAGCAAGGCTTGCTCAGTAGAAAAGGAGGGCCCAACACCTTTGAAGGGGCTTCTTGGCTCTAGTTTTTCTCCCATCTGTAAGCCCTGCTCCCCCCTTGATCTATAAAAGGGAGGGCAAGGCCCCCCACTAAGGGGATGGACTCTTGACAGATAAGTTGAACACACAACGCTTCACACACAGCTGAGCAGTGACCGAGCTCTTAGTGACCTTTTCGATCATTCCATCAAAGACTTGGGACTCGTCCCTCTCTCGGCCGTTTATACCCCCTACTATGAACCATTTTTGGTATTAATAACACGAGTAACAGTAAACTGGACGTAGGGATGTTTAGCCTGAACCAGTATAAACCTTGTGTCCTTTAGTGCACCATCCGGGCCTAACGTGCAATAATCATAAATTTACTAGCCGGTGTTTGTTCGAAACACCGACAGTTGACACGCTAGGTAGGGGTCTTTGCGTGTTCCAAATCAGACCACGGATGGCTAACCACACAATCAGCTGGGTTCCGGGCGCACATGTGCGTTTTGGTGACCTGGACTTCATTGTCACACTAGGAGGAGAGTTTCCCACACTCTCACCCGCTGGGATGCGGGTTCCACCCGTCTTCGAGCCACCCCAGGCCTTCCTCTTTGGAAGCCTGAACTTCGTCGCTGACCAGCTCAGCGTGCTACATCTTTGCGAGGAGGCTCACGTCCCGGCACCCATCGAAGGAGCGCCCTCCATCACTCCGAGATGCGTGGCTTCAACAACATGGCATCTACGCTTCTTTCTGAGCAAACTCTCTGCTCAAACCCTGCTATGAGTAATATACACGCTGTTATTAACTTACTATTCTCTATCTTCCATCGATTACCCAGTGGAACCCCATTGTCCCCAACGCAACCATTGTATGGCTGGTTCCCCTATGGCCTCGCATCTTCCATAGACGCATATGCCCGAGGGCTCCAAAGGATGCCTGCACCGCCCCCTCTCGCATCCGAATTTGTGGGATGGCGAGCTATGCTCCCACCTGTTTCATCGACCTCATGGATGATGATGGCGAGAGTGACGGCTCTAGCATCGGTGACATGGCACCTAGCCACCATTTGTCCTAGGAGTGTGCCATGGCAGACCCTTCGGGACACCCACCGACGGAAGCAGAGTCCTCATGGACTCGCACCTCTCTGGACCCACATGCGAAGACCCCCGAGCTCACACTTGAGCACAGGGAGGAACTACAACAACGGTGGCTGCATCAGCCACCAACTACGCCGGCACGCTCGACGCACCACACTGTGCCCCATGCGCATAGACCGGTGAGCGGCGCTCGAGGGTGTACCCATCAGGTCTAGCACAACACCATGGATAGGGGGAATGATCCCCCGCACTTTGCTTGGGCGAACCAGAACATCGCCGCCGCGGCAATGCTTCTGTGTGGCCTGTCTGAGCCAAACGACCCTCATGAACAGGTGATCCACAGGAACCTCCAGGCACTAGTGGAGACCATCGCCGTTCAACAAGCGGAGTGCTCCATATCATGATGCTGACTCGCATCCTCGCTCTCCGCTAGGGGAATGAGGACGCGGCAGATGGGTCGCTCCACCTGATCGCCGCTACAATCACTGAGTGCGACATAGGAGGCCACACTGGCACCTCGTCTTGACCCAGCGACTGCTCCGCACTGACCGCCTATATTCACACGGCTCAGACTGGACTGAGACACACACAGCAGCGACCAGAGTCCCAGCCCTAATGGCCCAGGACCACGGACCTTTGTCCAAAACCCCCAACAAACGCTGCTCCTGCCGCACTCCGACGGAGGCTAGGGCAAGGGTAAGGCCAAGCACTAGGATCAGGACAAATGTCCCTCCATGCAAAGGGGCAAAAAGAATAGAAAGAATCGCCACCAACTGGCCAACTCCATGTTGGTCGCCACGGCTAATCACGCGGGCATGCAACCCCAGCAAGACCCTCTGGGCCACTTCCACGATCTCATGGAGAGCCCGTACACCAACCATGACTACCTCGTAAAACACCTCTATAAGGACTGCCAACTCCTCAAGCGCCTGCTGAGGTAAGCTGGCATGCCAAGGAAAGAAAAAGGCGGAGAGGCAGCAACAGAAGAAGGGGGCACAGCAGGCAAGAATCCAGATGACTAAAGGATGAAGTGATCCAACTGGATGCCTACCAACTGAAGGACAACAATGACAACGCTCTCTCCGAGCACCTTGGAACAGCTATGTTGTTTTTTTTCTTTTCCTAAGTTTTAGTCTTACCTTTGTTTACTTAGTGAACGCTCCTATAAAAGCACCCCGACCCAAACACTTTTTGGCTTGGGGCGCTCGGGGCTCCACTAAGGGGCTCTACTACCCCTCTGTTTTGTTTTTACTTTGAGTACTCTTTTACTTTCGTATGGAGAAACTCCTCCCTACCCGAACAAAAGGGCAGTTCGTTCCTTTGATTTACCTTACGTAGCTTTGCTTTAAAACATTTCAACTGATCGCACCCCGCCTTTTCCTACGGTTGCGAGCGGCCAAGCCTCGTGGGCCATGCCCTGGGCTCACAAGGTAGCAGCCTACAGGACAAATGGGCAAGTATGAGAAAGAAAGAAATAAAAAATAAAATTATGCTAAGGGAAAACTATGGAACGAAAGGAAACAGGTTCCCCCGAACGGAGAAATTCCATACCTTTTCCTACGGTTGCGAGCGGCCGAGCCTCGCGGGCCACACCCTAGGCTCACAAGGTTGCAGCTTATGGGACAAATGGGTAGGTACGAGAAAGAAAGAAATAAAAAACAAAATTATGCTAAGGGAAAACTAAGGAACGAAAGGGAACAGGTTCCCCCGAATGGAGCAATTCCATCACAGAAAACAAAACCAACGGTAGTCATTAAACACATAGTAATATTTACATGGGGATACAAATGATACAAGTATGTTTATCTTGCAAACACTTCTTGTGTTACCTTTGCAAACATTCTCTAAGTTTTCCACTCTTCCCGTAATAAGTCCTAAGGGTTAGGATTTTAGAAACAAATTCTGAGTACAACTGGTAGGACTATGGGAAACCCACGCCCCAGCAGCTACGACCTCCTTGCTCATTAGCGTGATCAGAACTATTTCACCCACACTCTTAGCCTTTACAACCTAAGCCATGGGAAGGGTCGGAGGGCACCGAAACCTCTTCTACAAAGAGAGGAAGCTAAAAAGACTGTTTGCCGTAACAAAAGATGAAAATTTGTTCATTCTTTGCACAAATTCACCACTTACAAAGTGATTTCATCATGAAAAGGACTAATGTACTCTTAAATTCAAAGGACAATTCACTCAGGGGCTCCCCCACAAACTTATTCAATTATAGTCTCTGCCTAGCTTTACTACGAGTACTACTACGGTCGCCGCGCCACGCTCTCCATCGGCGACGTCCTACCGCTCCGTGGGATCCTCGAAGGCGCCAAAATCTGCAACGTCGAGCACCATGCCGGTGATTGCGGTGCCCCTCCACTGGGGCATCTAGGGACTATGCCATCATCATCAACCACAACCCCAACAACGGCGTCTGGGCAGGGGCGCCTCCCGCCGAAGGAAGATAGCAACACATGACGGCAAAGCCGACGACGTTCGGCACCCTCCAGCGCTCCTCCTCCTTTGGCAGCAGCGGCTCCTCCTTAGCATAGGCGACCTGCACCATCTCATCTATGTTGGATGACCTCCAGCTCAACATTGCACTCTAGATTCATGAATGGATCTATGACTTCTTCTCTCCCTAGCATTACCCTCTCTTACTTAGGAACCACTGCATTCGGTGGAAACAAAGCAGAAGAGGTGGTGGCTCAGAGGCTGGCGAAGAGTTGGGATGAGAGCTCCCTATCTAGGGGAGCCCAACGGGCCTCCTGGGTCGATCGGGCAGCCCAGGCAAAACAACGAACGAATGGCCGCTAAAAGATAAGCACCTCTGTTTACTTACTTTGAGTGTTAATTTCTTTATCGAGCCTCCGACCCCAGCAACAGCAAAGGCACGGACATTGCTCAGGGGCTGCTGAGGGTGTCTATTTGTTTAGACACCCTCTTCACCCAACCCCTCCTTATGTTTAAAAAACCAGAAGCATGGTGTGTGGGTATAAAACTTTGAATACAACTGGACAAACCGCCAGACCCAATGCCTTGGTGGCTACGTTGTTTTTTGTTCACCAGCATAAATCAAATTCATAGTTCCCCGCACCGCAAGCCTCGGCTCCCGCCTTCCCGAGAAGGGTTTGGAGGGGTCCCCCTATAGAACCTCCTTCGAGGAGAAGCTATCAGGTCGACTAAATCAATCGAGCGGCTCAAATCACCACCGAGAGACAAAAACAAAAAATAGCGATGCTTATACAGGTTACGCCAACCTCATTGCAAACATCGGGCCTGAACCCCACATGGACACATCTGGTAGGAGCTTCCCATCGCTCATATCGCTAAGGTAACATTACCAAATCCCACTTTCGTTTCAATTAAGTGATACACTAAATCCATACGTCCAAACATTGCATATGCAAATCTCTACATCTCAACGCTTTGTGTCGCATCACCAAGTGGTAGCTGCCTAATTCAATATGAGCAGAGACCGATCGAGGTTCGAAGGCCGCCCCGCAAAGCGCTCGAGGTTGCCTCGCGTCAAATAGAGCTAGGGGAGAAAAATAGAGATGAGCCCCAGCGACCTTGCTCGACCTCGCTTAGAAGCGAACAGGGACATCTCGACCTTTCTCGTTCAATTCTAACCCCAAGCCAAACCCACAGAATCTCCATTGAGGAGAGGCCAACGGGCCACCTGAGCCTATCGAACGGCTCGAGCATCTATCGGGAGGCGGGTTAAGAAGTAGTGAAATGCCACATGAGGGCTCTACCGACCCTATCAGCGAATGATGGACCCGGATTTCACATGAACATACCCGTTAGCGAGCTCATTGAGCGCGACACTCGAGCCATTGAGGTAAGTATCATCAACTCAGCCCCTCCGATTGCGAAAACTGAGGATGGAGTAACGCACAAAACATAGCTAGCCCCTATCAGACCCTAAGGGGCTCAGGGGCTCGAGCCGCTCGATCTAAGATCGAGAGACCGAGGTTCGAAGGCTGACTCGTGAAGGGTCCAGGGCCACCCCGTGTTGAACAAGAGCCAGGGGAGAAAATGCAGATGAGCCTCAATGGCCTTTGTCCAACCCACATTGAGGCGGATAGGGTCATCTCAACCTTCTAGTTCAATCCAGCCCCTAGCTGAGCCCATAGAAGCCCCATTGAGGGGGAATCTATTGGAAGGTGGGGCAATTAGTAACGGAATGCCACCCAAGGGCTTTGCTGACTCTGTTGCAAAGTGACGGGATCAGATTTTGCCCGAACATCCCTGTTAGCAAGCTCATGAAGCACATCACTCGAGCCATCAAGGCAAGTGACATCGCCTTAACCCCACTAATTGCGAAAAACTATGGACGGGGCGACAGTCACAAGACGAACCGACCCTTGACCGAATTCCCACCATGCGTGGGCGCTCAGGGAAGGCTGGACCGACGATAAGACCAAACATACGCCCACCAGAACAACACCCCCCAGATGGTTTTGCCTAAACTGCCCGGGGGCTCGGGGGCTACACCCATGGGTGCGCTCGCACGCACCCACCGACAAAACAGAAAACCCCCCAGATAGTTCCGCCCGAACCGCCTGGGAGCTCAGGGGCAACACCCATAGGTGTGCTCACAGGCACCCGTCAGCAAGACAAAAATCCCCTGAACGATTTGACCCGAATTGCCCGGGGGCTCGGGGGATTCTATCGGTTTCATAAACCCGGGGTCCCTCAGGGATTGGCTTTCGCGCCAAGGCTCGGCCCAAGAGTCTAAATATAATAGGTTGGAAGGACTGCCTAGTTGCCGACCAGAAGGTCTAGACCAAAAGGAGCGGCACCCGCTCGTCGAACCCGTCGGCCCACCACTCCGATCGGAGCACTCACTTCGGCGTCCATACACCCTTTCTGATTGGAAGGCCTCTCCGATCAGAGGGCCTGGCCCAAAGCGATACTTCCGACTCTAACCCCATGTCTCTCTGACCAGGGCTCGTGGGAACCCTACTCACCACTCTTCTCCAACTGACACACTTAGAGCCGACTGGAGCCATCCGACAGGGGACGCCCGCTCGGTAGGAACCAGGAGACATGCAGAGAAAAGCAAGGCAAGGCTCACAAGTCAAAAATATATCCGCTCGATAGGCAAGGAGCAGTAGGATGCCCCATGCGGGTCATGCCAACTCTGTCACGAACGATGGACCCAGATTTCACTCGAACATATCTAATAAGAGCTCCCCAAACCCATCACTCATACCATGCTCTAGGTGCTTGCTTCAAACCATACAATGCCTTCTCCAACTTGTACACATGGTTGGGCTTCTTGTCATCTTCAAAACCGGGAGGTTGCTCAACATATACTTCTTCATTGATGTAACCATTGAGAAATGCACTCTTGACATCCATTTGATAGAGCTTGATGTTGTGGGCACAAGCATAGGCTAGTAAGATTCTAATTGCTTCCAATCTAGCAACCAAGGCATATGTTTCTCTAAAGTCAAGACCTTCAACTTGTGTATATCCTTGTGCTACCAATCTTGCTTTGTTCCTTACTACTATCCCATTTTGATCTTGCTTGTTTCTAAAGACCCATTTGGTTCCAATCACATTGTGTCCCTTTGGTCTCTCTACTAATTCTCATACTTGATTTCTTATGAAATTATTCAATTCTTCATGCATAGCATTCACCCAATCAACATCTTTCAATGCTTCATCTATCTTCTTTGGTTCAATAGATGACACAAATGAAAAATGCTCACAAAATGAAGCCAATCTTGATCTAGTTTGCACACCTCTTGAAATATCACCAATGATAGTGTCCAATGGATGATCCCTTGCAATATTGGTTGATTGGAGGATTGGAACTTGATTGCTTGCACTTGCTTGATCATTAGGTTGAGATGATGTACTAGCCACTTGATCTTGTTCATTATCACGAGAGCCACTTGTGCTAGCTTGATTTGTATCATCTTGCACATTTGAGTTAGATAGCACTTGTACTTGATCATCTTCATCATCATTCACTTGCCTAGGCCTCAATTCACCAACATCCATGTTCTTCATGGCATTTGAAAGTTGAATGCCTCTAACATCTTCCAAGTTCTCATTCTCTATGTGTGAACCCTTGGTTTCATCAAATTCAACATCATGAACTTCCTCAAGAGTACCACTATCTAAATTCCAAACTCTATATGCTTTGCTTGTAGTGGAATAACCAAGTAGGAATCCTTCATCACATTTCTTGTCAAACTTGCCCAATCTAGTGCCTTTCTTCAAGATGTAGCATTTGCAACCAAAGACCTAAAAATATGCAATGTTGGGCTTTCTACTATTCAAGAGCTCATATGGTGTCTTCTCTTTCAATGGGTGACAATAGAGACGGTTGCTACAATAGCAAGTCGTGTTGATAGCTTCGGCCCAAAAAGATTGACTAACATTGTACTCACTAAGTATAGACCTTGCCATATCAATGAGTGTTCTATTTTTCATCTCAACAAGGCCATTTGATTATGGAGTGTACTTGGCCGAGAATTGATGTCTAATTCCAAATTCATCACACAACTTGTCGGGTTCATAAACCTGGGGTCCCTCGGGGACCGGCTTTCGTGCCAAGGCTCGACCCAAGAGTCTAAATATAATAGGCCGAAAGGATGGCCCAGTCACCGACCAGAAGGTCTGGACCAAAAGGAGCAGCGCCCGCTCGTCGACCCCTTTGGCCCACCACTCCGATCGGAGCACTCGCTTCGGCCTCCAGACGCCTCCGAACGCCCTTTCCTATCAGAAGCCCTCTCCGATCGGAGGGCCTAGCCCAAACCGATACTTTTGACTCTGACCCCATGTCTCTCCGACTAGGGCTTGTGGGAACCCTGCTCACCGCTCTTCTTCGACCGGCACACTTAGAGCCGACTGGAGCCATCCAACCGGGGACGCCCGCTCAATAGAAACCAGGAGACGTGTGGAGAAAAGCAAGGCAAGGCTTACAAGTCAAAAACATATCCACTCGGTAGGCAAGGAGCAGTAAGATGCCCCATGTGGGTCATGCCAACTCCATCATGAATGATGGACCTAGATTTCACTCGAACGTATCCGATAAGAGCTCCCCGAACCCGTCACTCGAGCCATCGTGATAGGAACGCTACTGCATTTCTTGTCCGAACGATGGAAGACTGGTTCTACCTCGCCCAACCCCCGATGGCTAGGCCCTACCTCACCCAATGTCCAAGGGTGGGCTTCACCTCGCCCGATGGCCAAGGGCCTCCTCCGCCTCGCCCGATGGCCGAGGGTAGACTCCGCCTTGCCCGACGAGTACACCCTACGCCTTCATAAAGATGAGCACAGGGTACGACATGACATTTGAGTCAAACATAGCACCAAGGACCATGCCCCGTGCCGCGATAAGAAAGTACCGCCAGGGTACAATAGGATGGGCGCTTTAAACCATTCCGGCATGGCAGAGTCTGAATAGTGTTGTAGGCGCCGCCTTCATCCCTCGAATACGGAACCTAACATAGACATACGACAACCACTACGGTCTAGGAAGAGACTCGTGCCCTCTATAGTGATAGACATACTATCACCGTGCCATCCGCTCCCCATAGGGCCACAAGTCAACATCCTTGTCCGACACGCCACCCGGAGGGGCAGGACGGGATGTGGCCACTTGCTAATCCGGTAAGGGCATGGCATCACCAGGACCCAAGCACTCGGCGAACGTGCCAATCCCTGACACCGTCTGGCCATGTCAGCAAGGCTGGCTCAGCAAAAAAGGAGGGCTTAACACCTTCGAAGGGGCTTCTTGGCTCTGGTTTTTCTCCCATCTATAAGCCCTGCTCCCCCCTTGATCTATAAAAGGGAGGGCAGGGCCCCCCACTAAGGGGATGGACTCTTGATAGATAAGTTGAACACACAACGCTTCACACATAGCTGAGCAGCGATCGAGCTCTCGGCGACCTTTTCGATCATTCCATCAGAGACTTGGGACTTGTCCCTCTCTTGACCGTTTGCACCCCCTACTACGAACCATTTTTGGTATTAATAACACGAGCAGTAGTAGCAAACTGGACGTAGGGACATTCAGCCCGAACCAGTATAAACCTCGTGTCCTTTAGTGCACCATCTGGGCCTAACGCGCAACAATCATAAATTTACTAGTCGGTGTTTGTTCAAAACACCGACACAACTCATCAATTCTAGTGTTCTTGAACTCACTACCATTGTCACTTCTAACTCTCTTGATGGTTGTTTCAAACTCATTGTGAATGCCCTTGACTAATGATTTGAATATTGCAAATACATCACTTTTGTCCACTAGAAAGAATACACATGTGTATCTAGTGTAGTCATCCACTATCACAAAGCCATATTTGTTTCCACCAATGCTAGTGTATTGTGTTGGCTCAAACAAATCCATGTGCAATAACTCAAATGCTTTGCTAGTGCTCATCATGCTTTTCTTAGGATGGATGTTTCCAACTTGTTTTTCGGCTTGACAAGAGCTACAAAGCTTATCCTTTTCAAACACAACATCTTTCAAGCCTCTAACCAAGTCATGCTTAACCAATATATTCAATTGTTTCATTCCAACATGACCAAGCCTTCTATGCCACAACCAACCCATGCTAGACTTAGTGAACAAGCATGTATATAATCTATCTTCACTAGCATTGAAATCAACCAAGTATAGATTCTAATATCTAAAGCCTTTGAAGATCAAGTTAGAGCCATCTACACTTATGATCTCTACATCATCTACCCCAAATATGCATTTGAATCTAAGATCACACAATTGAGCCACGGATAGCAAATTGAAGTTTAAGCTCTCTACTAGCAATACATTGGATATGCTCATGTCATTGGATATTGTAATCTTACCAAGCCCTTTGACCTTGCCTTTGTCATTATCATCAAATATAATACTATCATAACCATCATTGCCATTGCTGTTGATTGAGTTGAATATTCTTGCATCACCGGTCATGTGTTGAGTGCACCCACTATCAAGAACCCAATGCCTTCCTCCGGCTTTGTAATTGACCTATAAGAGAAGATCAATTCTTTTTAGGTATCCAAACTTGCTTAGGTCCTTGAAGGTTAGTTACTAAGCTCTTTGGTACCCAAATGGCTTTCTTCTTTGAGCCCATCCATGGTTTATCAATAAACTTAGCCTTTACACCATTTGTACCTCTAATAAGCATGTAGAAAGAATTTTTTTGCTCTTATTTTTGCATTCATGCTCTTTATGACCAACTTGCTTGCAACTAGTGCAAAACCGACCATTGTTCTTCATAAAACTAGTCTTGTGAGAAGCAAAAGTCGCCTTACCTTTCTTAGGGGTATAGCCTAATCCCTCTTTGTAGAGAGAAGCTCTTTGGCTACCCAAGCACATAAGCAAAGCGGTCCTCACCACCATAGGCCTTAGCCAAGGTGTGAGTGAGCTTATTGACCTCCTTCTTGAGGTTCTCATTCTCAACCATTAGTGAGGCATCACAAGTGAGACCATCACTACTAGATGAGATGGAAGTAGAAGTACTATAAGAAGGGTTAGTGGGAGCAACAATGATAAGCATAGATAATGATTCATCAATTATATCATAAGTTAAGTCTATATTGCAAGTTTCAACATGCTTCTTTTCATTTTGCTCATTAAGCAAAGAAGAATGAGCTTTTTCAAGCTTCTTGTGAGCCTTGCCAAGCTTTTCATGGGCTTCCTCTAGCCTCTCATGAGTTGCTTTGAGCTCATTAAGGGCTTGCTTAAGGGCTTTTACCTCCTTATTCAAGCTCTTGCATTCCCTTCTCTTAATGTTAAAGTGTTCTTTAGCATCTTCTAGCATGTCAAATAATTCATCTTTAGTAGGTTCATCATCATCACTATCACTATAATTTTCATTTTCAATTTCGTTATCATGTTCTTTATCACTTCCATCATCACAAATTTATACCTTAGTGGCCTTAGCTATGAAGCATGATGGAGTGTCAACGAGAGAAGGCTTCTCATTGATAACAATGCTTGCAAGTGCCTTCTTCTTGGTGGTCTTGTCATCATCACTATCATCATCATCACTTGAGGAGGCATCACTATCCTAAGTGACCACATATGAACCACCCTTCTTCTTCTTGAAGGTCATCTTGTCCTTCTTTTCTTTCTTTTCCTTCTTGTCCTTCTTGTTGTCATTATCATTGTCGCTATTGTATGGACATTGAGCAACAAGATGATCTTTGCTTCCACATTTGAAGCACCTTCTTGACTCTTCCTTATTCTTGGATGAAGATTTCTTTCTTCTAGCACGGTAACCTTTCTTCATCATGAACTTGCCAAATTTTTTTACGAAGAGAGCCATCTTCTCATCATCATCCCATGAGCCATCATCTTCACTTGATGTTTCTTGCTTAGCCTTGCTCTTGGATGATGTGGCCTTGAATGCCACACTCTTCTTCTTCTCATATTTCTTCTTCTTTTCTTTCTTCTCATCATCATCTCTATATATATCATCGGTCATTATATCTCCCAACACTTGGTTTGGTGTCATGGTGTCCAAACCACTTCTCACTAGAATAGTGACCAATGTGCCAAATCTTGAAGGTAAACATCTCAAGAACTTGTGGGAGAAGTCTTTGTCCTTCACCTCTTCCTCAAGTGCTTTGAGATCATTGACAAGCACTTGAAGCCTATGGAACATATCTGGCACACTCTCATCCTCCTTCATCTTGAAGCTTGCAAACTTCTCTTTGAGAATGTATGTCTTTGCACCCTTCATGGCTTGAGTGCCTTCAAATGATTCTTTCAACTTCTTCCAAGCCTCATGAGCCATCTCAATATTCTTGATTTGCTCAAATGTTCTCTCATCAATTGCATCATGAATGGCACTTAGAGCAATGTCATTGTTTTAGAGAAGCACTTCTTCGGCCGCGGTGGGATTCTTTGGATCACCAATCTCAATTTTAGTTTCTACCACCTTCCACACTTTTCTATTGATTGACTTGATATGTGTGGTCATCTTTGATTTCCAATACGAATAATTTGTGCCATCAAATTGGGGTGGCTTCTTGGTGTTGTTGATTTAAGCCATTTGTACACTGAAGGTTGTTAAGCCTCAAATCATGGTGACCTCGGCTCTGATACCACTTGAAAGGTCCTAATGGCTAGAGGGGGGTGAATAGCCTATTAAAAATTTCTACAACAACACTTAACAAACCGGTTACACAATTATGAGGCGAAGCAAGTATTGCACTAGCCTACTAAAATAGCAAGCCACCTACCATAATTCTAGTTTATATAGTTTCTATCCACACAATAGCTATGACACTACACTAATTTAGTGTGCTCTCAAAAGCTAACTAAAGAGCCACACTAACCAAACTAACAAGCTCTCACAACTAGCTACACTAAAGAGCTTGACAACTAGTTTGTGGTAATGTAATGAGAGTGAGCAAGAAGGTTATACCGCCGAGTCGAGGAAGATGCTAATCAATCATAAGAATGAATAACAATGAAGATCAATCACCTTGGAATCAAATGATGACACAATGATTTTTTACCGAGGTTCACTTGCTTACCGGCAAGCTACTCCTCATTGTGGCGATTCACTCACTTGGAGGTTCACGAGCTAATTGGCATCACACGCCAAACCCTCAATAGAGTGACGCACAACCAACACAAGATGATGATCACAACAAGCCATGAGCAATCCACTAAAGTACCTTTTGGCTCTCCACCAGGGAAAGGTCAAGAACCCCTCACAATCATCACGATCGGAGCCGAAGACAATCACCACTCTCCGTTCGATGATCCTCGCTGCTCCAAGCCATCTAGGTGGTGGCAACCACCAAGAGTAACAAGCAAATCCCGCAACGAAACACGAACACCAAGTGCCTCTAGATGCAATCACTCAAGCAATGTACTTGGATTATCTCCCAATCTCACAAAGATAATGAATCAATGATAGAAATAAGTGGGAGGGCTTTGGCTAAGCTCACAAGGTTGCTATGTCAATATGAGATGCGAGATTCGCACTCATCTCCATCATTGATTCATCATCTTTGTGAGTTTGGAAAAGAATCCAAGTGCATTGTTTGAGTGTTTGCATCTAGAGGCACTTGGTGTTCGTATTTCACTACGAGATTCGCTTGTTACTCTTGGTGGTTGCCGCCACCTAGACGGCTTAGAGTAGTGAGGATTGTCGAGCGGAGGGTGGTGATTGTCTTTGACTCCGATCGTGATGATTGTAAGGGGTTCTTGACCTTTCCCCGGCGGAGAGCCAAAAGGTACTCTAGTGAATTGCTCGTGGCTTGTGTGATCCTCATCTTGTGTTGATTGTGCGGCACCCTATTGAGGGTTTGGCATGTGATGCCAATTAGCTCGTGAACCTCCAAGTGAGTGAATCGCCACAACGAGGACTAGCTTGCCGGCAAGCAAGTGAACCTCGATAAAAATTATTGTGTTCATCATTTGATTCTGAGGTGATTGGTCTTCATTGGTATTCATTCTTGTGATTGATTGGCTCCTTCCTCGACATGGCGGTATAAACAAATTGCTCACTCTCATTACTTTACCGCAAACTAGTTGTTAAGCTCTTTAGTGTAGCTAGTTGTGAGAGCTTATTAGTTTGGTTAGTGCGGCTCTTTAGTTAGCTTTTGAGAGCACACTAACTTAGTGTAGTGTCATAGCTATTGTATGGATAGAAACTATATAAACTAGAATTGTGGTAGGTGGCTTGCTTTTTAGTAAGCTAGCGCAACACTTGCTTCGCCTCATAATTGTCTAACCGTTTTGTTAAGTGTTGTTGTAGAATTTTTTTAATATGCTATTCACCCCCCTCTAGTCATTAGGACCTTTCACACGACAAGGGCGAGGGCAAGTGCTGCCGGTCGTCGACCGAAGGGGAGGAGATATCGCGGCACGGACTGGGAAGGAAGGTTCAAGAGATTGGGAGCGTGTGGGACTTAGGGAGAAGATTGGGCGCCCGAGAGTCCGGTTTCTTTCCTTTCGTCGGTTTGGTGCGGCGCGGAGCGGCATCGCAGGGGCCATCCCACTTGCCGGTGCTGAGCAGGATCGCAGGGCGCGCGCAGCAGGACGAGGCGACGAATGTTGCACGAAGATAGTGTCCACGTTTTGATCGGCGCGGAGCGGCATCGCAGGGGCCATCTCACCTGCCGGTGCTGAGCAGGATCGCAGGGGCACGCGGCAGGACTGGGCGATGAATGTCGCATGAAGATAGTGTCCACATTTTGATCACGATTGTTACGGGAATTGATTTTTGTCTTCCTAATTTGCTGCGGCTGTTATGTGGATTGAGCTGATCGTATGGAGCGAGTACGCGTTGCCTTTCTGATCTGATCGTATGGAGCGGCTTTGGTGTCGCACCTGTGGACGGAATAGTTACGAATGTTTTAGTTGCGGAGATATAAGATAAGAGAAGAGAAGAGATTTTGTTTTTGCGAAAATTGAATTTTGCTAGACGATTTCAACAAATCAACGCCCTAAATCATACGGCAGGCCGGTCATACATGCAACAGCGTGGCGGAGATGGATATTAGGCCCATGGGTCGAGTTTGATCTTGTAGCTGGATGGGCTGCCGCCGCACGCACGTATCGTATTGGCATTGGGCAGTCCGCAGGAAGGCTCCGACTATCGTCTCCCCATCGCAGCCGTCGGTCTTCTCTTCGTTTCTCTTCCTTGCACTTGCAGTCGAGTTCAGAGACCTGCGGAGATAGATAGATCTACTAATCGACCGATCCGGATCCTTCCCTTCCGTTCTCACGGCAAGTTTCTCTTCTCCTGCCACACCTCCGCCACCGCTAGGTTTGTTTTTTTTTTTTTTTTTTTTTTTGGCATTGCTGTTGCTGGTGGTTGTTACCCTCCTCTCTCTCTGAGTCGTCTCCCTCGCAGCCGCAGTCGCAGTCGCAGTCGCCGTAGCAGATCTTCTCTCAAACCCTACCGACCAACAGCTGCTTGCTCGGGACGGGAACCGGAGTTGGCGTTGCGATGGCGCTGCAGTACGTGGAGGCGCAGCGGCAGGCGCGCCCGGACCTCGCCGACTGGTACGCCTCCCTCGCCGACCTCTACCAGCGGAAGCTATGGCACCAGCTCACCCTCAAGCTCGACCAATTCCTACAGCTCCAGGCCGCACAGGTTCGCTTCCTTTTCATCCTCCTCTCTCTGCCCCGCTGCCTTCCTCATTTTAGGGTTAGTTAAGGCTTGACAGATGGATTACAGATGCCTTCGTTCATAAGGCGGATCTCGCACCCACCCCGCCTCCTAGACCTCCCATGCTTTAGTAAGATTTAAGAGTTGTTACTGGATAATTGTTGCCAGCCTAATCATTTGGAGTTGCCTATGTGGGGAAATTGAATACAAGTCTCCAGTATTTGGTCAATTCTTTGTTGCTCATGGTTCTCAATTCAATTCTGGTATACTGTGAACTTCACTAGCTTGCGTCTTGGATTGAACTTCACTAGTTTGCTTTAGTCAAACATAATTGAATTGGATACAAAAAATTATCTAGGAGTTGTTCTGGTTACCCTCATTTGAATGCTACAATTGATATCTATCACACATGTTACATGAATTTCCACTGGACTAAACTTAGATGCTGGATGTATGTGCAATTGCTGAAGAACAATGATGTCGAAGGAAAAGCAGAGCAGGCTGAGTTGCTTCTTTCAATTGTTCATTGCCTTTTTTAATAAACTACCTAACCTAATTATTGATTTCTCATGTACCTATTTGTTTTATCAAGAGTTTCTTTGTCCTCTAGTGGGCATGCTGATCATTCTGGCTGTTTGTACGTATTACTTACTCTTGTTGGTGGTTTGACTACCTATGATGATTGAAAGTTCGCCAAATGTATATTGTTCCACGTCATTTCACCTGCTGCAATTTTTGTACCCTTTTGTCTTTTATGATTCTAATGCCACCTTTTCTTCTACAGACCGGAGACACTATCATTCAGCTCTACAACAATTTCATCACCGACTTTGAGACCAAGATTAATCTGCTCAAGCTTGCCCATTTTGCGGTGATAGCTTCTCGCCAGTACCCTGATAAGGATGCTGCAATTACTTTCTTAGAGGGGGTGATCACAAAGCTGCGTGAGACAAGAGAGTCGCGGATTAATGAACCAATTCTCTATGTGAAGATGCAAATTGCAGCTATTAATCTTGAGAAAGGAAACCAAAAAGAGTGCAAGAATTTGTTGGAGGATGGGAAAACCACTCTCAATAGTATGACTGATGTCGATCCCACAGTTCATGCTAGCTTTTACTGGATATCATCTCAATACCACAAGGCCCGCCAAGAATTTGCGGAGTTCTATAAGAACGCTCTTCTCTATCTGGCCTATACAACTGTGGAGTCTCTATCTGAGTCATTCAAGCTAGTATGTTTCATCATCAATAACATTTGAACTGTAAAACAAAACTTCAGTTTAAATGTTCATCAGATTTATTGACTATTTTCTATCTTGTCAGGACTTGGCTTTTGATCTTTCTCTAGCAGCCTTGTTGGGTGATAACATTTACAACTTTGGAGAGTTGTTAGCTCACCCGATTGTAAGTAATTCTTTGGTTGTGCATGACTTCCTCTGTTATCATCCTTAATTTTTTGTGTATTGTATTTTTTTATTGTATGATTGTACCCATTCCACTTGCTAACTTCATTAGCTCTTTTGTGGCTTTATAGTAATATATTGGTTGTGCATGACTTCTTCTGTTATCATCCATAATTTTTGTGTATTGTAGTTTCCTTTTGATGGTATCCATTCCACTTGCTAATTTATTTAGTTCTTTTATGGCTTTATAGTTATAATTATATTGTACTCAAATATCAGTGGCATAATTATTAAATTATTAGTGTCAAGTGTGCATAAGTTTATGTTTATCTGCACGGTTATTGGTTGGACAATAAATTCAAGCTTGAAATGTAATACTGATGGACTTACTATAGCCACTTGTAATGTACCAGTATTTGTCATCAGAGTAATTTAGTTACATTTTCTTTGGTTGACATTGAAGATGGTACAGTAAATCATCTAGACAAAATTAGTTTGGATAGACTATCCTGTTTCAGTGTTAGACAAGCCTTTTAATTAAATCATAACTAGAGTATTTTTTGTGATTTGATACTTCTTTGATCTAAAAGTTAGTTTTATATCTGTACCCTTAGATCAATAGTCTTATTGGAACCAAGGTGGAGTGGGTTTATCATATGTTACAAGCATTCAACACCGGCAACCTTGCTCTCTACCAAGAACTTTGCAGGGTTCACAATGCTGCTCTTACTGCACAACCAGCTTTGGTGCAGAATGAGCGGAAGCTGCTTGAGAAAATCAATATTCTTTGTCTGATGGAGATAATCTTTAGGTAATATTTGTGGAATCCTTCTTTTCTAAGGTCACCTCCATTTTCTTTTCCTTTGACATGTTATTTGTCTTCATTTTCAGCCGGCCATCTGAAGATAGAACTATTCCATTAAGTGATATTGCTGAGCGGACTAAGCTTTCAATCAGTGACGTGGAATATCTTCTTATGAAGAGCCTCTCGGTAACTTGATTGACATTCTTTTTAGCACAAGATATTATTGTCATGACCTCCCTTTTCACTTGTGCTGTTCCTTGTTTGTCATCATATTTTCAACGGAAACTTCATTATTTGAATTATCTCATTTCTTGGGAAATCGACTAGTCTTGTCGCCATCACATTTTACTGCACATTTATGAATGCTTTATTGGGATGTTTGTCTATCTCCGCAGACATGTTTGTTGCCTTGTTTTACTATACTTTAGTGTTTGTGTCCATTGCAACTATGCTTTCCTTCAAGCCATCGACCGTAGTAATATTTCATTGATAGTTCCCGTCTTCTTAGCCTAATGTAAGATAAGAATTTATTAGTTTCACTACTTTGTAAGATAAGCTGTTTTTAGTCTCACTGCTATGAGCTCATTCTTGCACAAGTGGAGCTCTTTTTATTTAGTTGTTGAAGTATCACTGGAGTCTTGGGTTTTTGATGTGTTTGTGTTTCCATTGTTTCATTTGACTGCCTTACGTCTGGCAATCCATTTGTAACATTTCTGCTTTGTTTTCAAATGCAGGTTCATCTTATTGAGGGAATAATTGATGAAGTGGACAGTACAGTTCACGTCTCGTGGGTCCAGCCCAGAGTGCTTGGAATTCCACAGGTTAAGGCTTTGCGTGACCGCCTGGATGCCTGGGTTGGAAAGGTCCATACCACATTGCTTTCAGTTGAGGCGGAAACCCCTGATCTTGTTGCTGCGTAATTTCGCAGCTGTTACACTTCCGCGAGAGGCTTGGTCAGCAAGGTCTCATTGCAAAATGAGAGATGCTTTGTGTGACACATGTAGTCATTTTCTGGATAATGAAACCTGCTACCCTGAGCGTTTGTTGTCCTACTGATCGGGGCCTGTAATTTCTTTTTTTGATGTCCTCTGGACATGGATGGTTAGAACTTCACGCTGTGTCATGAAGACGGGACCAATGGATTGAAAATTTCATACTAGTAGGGTGTTACTGTAGTTTTCCCAGTTGAATTTAATTTGTAACCAAGTTTATACTCTGTTGGACATGGATGCAGGAGAATCTTGCTGGAACTTGAGTTGTGCCTGATGTTTGCATGTTGCATTGCGATAAGTCGTTTGTCATCATTAACCTATTCTTGAGTTGTGCCTGATGTCTGCCATCGCGCGTTGTGGGCTCGGATGGCAATGTGACATTTGTATGTTGCATTGCGATAAGCAGTTGGATAGTGCTAACCCATACCTGTATCCGCTAGCTAAAAATCTACCTGCTAAAATACCTGTACCCACACACGGGTAAAAGAATTTACTCATACCTATAGATGTTAACGGAGCCCGTTCCCCAAATCACCGCGGGGAATTCACGCATTAGGAGACGGGAATGGTATGAATTCTACCCCACGGGTGATTAAATGGGGATGAAGTTATCCCCGTCGAAGACCACGGGGGCGGGGATGGTATGCAGGCCCCTGTCCCCGCTCCCCATGGGGACCCGATTCCAAAGGCCCATATACTGACAAGGCTCAATACCTGTGATATATAAGAAATGTTGCAACCTTAGCTCCTGTCGAAACGATCAACGGAAACACGAAACAAAAGTTACATTTTATAGTCCCGTTATATAACTTAGGGTTTTAAACTAATTTTTATTAAGCGAAAATGCTATAGAACATATATATATGTTAAATAAAGTTTGAAGTGCAAACTTTGTAGATGACGATGAAATACCTGCGGCTCATGGGGATCCCCACGGGGACTACTTCCCCGCGGGGATGGGGATGGGGAATTTTCTTCCCCACGGGGATGGGGATGGGGAGGCACTCCCCGACGGGGAATTCCCCGTTGACATCTGGACTCATACCTGTATCGTGCGGGTAAAAATACCCGATGGGTAACCTGTAGCATACTTGTTACAAAAACATGAATACATTATTAAAATCATATATCGTCAATTATCTAGTTCACATGACACAGTTTAACACATTTTTATTTTAAATACTATTTATTTATTTAATGTATATTATATTATGATTATTAGTTGATATAAATCTAACCGTACCAAGGTCCTGTTCGCACTACTTCAATAGTACTTTTTAGCGAACGAATACTGTTTTTATCTCATAACAAATCAGCATAAGCATCAGCATAAGCCAAATTTCAGCGAAACGATATAAATTTAAGTTAAATTATTTGTTAAACATAAAAAATATAAAGTTTGAACCTTAATATGTATGTGTTTTTATAAATTTGATTGGAGGGAGTGTTGGTCTAGCTTCAAACGTGTAGAAGGATATCTAGGGCAATTGATTTGCATTTTAATAAAAATACAGAATAAATGGCCCTACATATCTACTCCTATCGTCTTAAAAAAACTACACGTCTCATTCTCGAGTCGTTATTTTTTTGGTTTGAGAAAACATGTATGTCTAATAAATAATACTAGATTGTGTGAGTTCAGTTTGTCTCTCCTACTAGAAAACCAGATTTTTACACTCCCTCAACTCATGAAATTGCTCGATTTATCTTCCTGAGCATTTTTGTGGTTTTGACTTACATGACAGCAGGTCAACTGCCCTAAGTGGTACCACATCAGTACGAGGTAGGTAAATCAACTTTTGTAGTAGTTTAGGGAGGTCAATTAGACTTTATAAAAATTATAGAAATATTCTTCAAAAAATATCTCAATACCTTTTTAGAATAAATATGCATTTAAAAATACTAAAAATCTAATTTAATACTAGAAAGTCATCTATGAGGCCAGTTTCATATTTTCTCTAAAATCATGCTCCACCTTTTTGTCCTTGCTTAGAATTATTTAAGTCTAAGAGTGGTCTCCTAAACTTTGAAATGAGGATACGGACCAAGTCAAATCCTTGCAGACCACAGCATGGATCACCTTGCAACCACTGGCGGACCCACTGTTGTGCCTGGGTATTCCCAGACATACCCAACATTTTGGAAAAAAATAGTAGTTTGTAGATGTATATACATGTATAATACAGTTAAAGTCTCAAATTGATACTCTATGTTATTCTCTGCTTCTTATTTGATTCCAAACGCAAAGCAGCCCACAGGCCAGCCCACACCCAACAGCCCATTTGGCGTTTTCCACTCCCCAAGTTTCCCTCGTGGCTTCACCTCATCTTGACTCCTCCAGACACGAAGATGGGAGACGGAGCGAGCGAATCGCCAAATCCGAGCGCCGAGCTAAACCCTAGGGTAGCCCGCTGGCAGCTTCGCGCCGCCCCCATCCCCCACGCCCCGCCCTGCGCGGCAGCCACGGCTGCGCCCCTGCCACGGACCCCGACCGTCACGGCGGCGTGGCTCCGCCGGACCCGCGCCCCTGCCCCTGCCGGCCTGCCCTCAGTCGCCTCGGCGCGTCACCGGTGGCCGGCCTCACCCGCTCGCCACCTCGGCCGAGGCCGACGGCCTCCATGGCTCCATCCATCCTAACCAACTCTGGCAGCTCGAGCTCGTCCTCACCATCACCGATTTGATTTGTTCCTTTCAGAGAATCAGATGTAATCAAATCCCGCTTTGCCCTTTTGTCTTTGCTACGTTCTGTCAAATGTCAAATTGTCAATTGCAAAAATCTTCCTATGGGCATACCCAACTTTGAAATCCTGGGTCCGCCTCTGCTTGCAACCCGCCAAGCAAACAAAAAAAACATTTTCTTCAAGAGACATACACAAAGAATTCCAAAAAAAATATGAATTCAAATTCTGATTGTGCATTAACTTTGTAGAAGCACTTCCTTCTTCAAGAGACATCACGATGATGACATGTGAAGGCTCATTGGCCATCAGCAGCAAGCAACGTACGGCTTCTTAGTCTCCCAAACTGACTTCTGCGACATGGTCGACAAACATCCGGATGGACGCGAGCACTTCCTTGTGTTTCCTAAAATCATACTATAGATTATGGTGCCTAGCTTAGAAAAATATAGAGCATGATTTTAGGAAAAATATGAATCTGGCTTCATATTCTTCCAAGTTAAAACAAATTTTCTAATATTAAATCAGCTTTTTAGTATTTTAAAACTGTGGGGGATAGACCCCCGGATACCACAAGATGGTACATGGGCCGCACCATCCGAGGTGGCCCGGCCCGTGAGATCAAGGCGTGCACATCAAGATTACAAGTTGTACTAGATATTGTAATAGTACCAAATTGGATACTTTACTTGTAACCTTGTCTCTCCAGAGTATATAAGGAGAGGCAGGGTCCCCCTTAGGGACAGATCATATAGTATACATCTCAATACAATACACCAAAGACACAGGACGTAGGGTATTACGTCGATTAGACGGCCCGAACCTGTCTAAATCGCTGTCTCTGCGCCTTGTGTCACCATCCGGTTCCTGATTACGCGCATCCTACCGATAATCTACCACCACGGGCACCCCCCTCGGTGGACTGCCGACCATATTTCGTCGACAAAAACCCATATTTATTCTAGATTAACTATTTAGATAATTTTTTGAAAAAAATATTTCATAAATTTTGTATGAGCCTGATTTAGGTTTTTTCTAAGTAAAAACAAATTTAAATCAGATTTTAGTATTTTTAAATGCATATTTATTCCAGAAAAATATTTTTTTGTACAGTCTAATTGACCTCCCGGTCGGACTTATCTATCTCGTTGAGTGACATGGCGTCATGTAGGATGGTTGATATGGTGCCACTTTCAAAATCGTTTAGGAGGCAAATCAAGTCTAAAAATTCAGATAGAACTCACGAGTCACGAGAGAGCTGAGAGCAGAACTTTTCCATTTGTAGGACGTGGACGTGGACATGGGCTCAGGCTGGGCCGCACGTTCATGGGCTACCGCCAGCTGAAGCCTGAAGGCGAGCTCCATTTAGCGAGCCGACACGCCGCCGCCGTGCGGCAGCCAACCGACGGCGTTTGAGCGCCGCGCCGTTGCTTGTGTTCCCTACTTCCCTCCCGCGTGTCGTCTGCGCTTGCGATGCTAGCGACGACGCCTCCTTACCCGCTCACTTGCTTCCATGCTCCACGGCGCGCGCAGGAGGACGGCGCCGCTCCCTGCCGCGCTAGCAGCCGCCTTCTTCGCTTCGAAGCCCCAGCCTCAGCCTCCGCCGGAGCTGCCAACGCCGCAGGTCGTCGAAGCCGCCGTCGCTCGCTGCCCCTCAGACGGCCTCGCGCTCTCCTTCTTCCTGTGGTGTGCCCGCCGCCCCGGCTATTTCCATCCGCCCTCCTCCTTCGACCGCCTCCTCCCCGCCGCCTCCCGCCTCGCCTCCCGCCTCGGCACTGCCAACGAGCTTATCCGCGAGCTCCAGGCCCTCGGCGTGCCCGTCAAGCCCCAGACTTTCTTGCTCCTGCTCAGGCTCTACTGGCGCGGGGGCCTCTACCCTATCGTGCTCGATCTGTTCGATCAAATGCGCCTCTGGGGATTCCAACCCAATGCCTTCGCCTGGAATGTCGTCCTCGACGTCCTGCTCCGGACAGGCCATCTCGACGCAGCGCGACACACGTTGCAGTACTACCCGGCACCCAATTACCTCACCTACGCCATTGTGCTCACTCATCTCTGCAGGGCTGGGGCCTGGTCAGGCGCCCGGAGTTGTTTTATTGAAATGCTACAGCTGGGGTTTCTCCCAAGTGCAGCTTCTCTCACTACGGTTTTTGCCTGCTGCAGTAAGGCTGGAACTATGTCTGAGCTTCTGCAGCTGCTTTCTTTCGTGCTTGTCTCGGGTTGCAAGCTCACCTCATCCATGTGGACATGTTTGATCGCTCGTCTGTGTCGTGAGGGGCGACTAGAGGAGGCTTGTAATATACTGGCAAAGATGGTGGATTCTGGTTGTTCTCCTTCAGTGGTCACCTACACTCCACTTGTCAGAGGATTCTTGCGAGCTGGTAGGCATGAAAAGGCCAGCGAGCTTTTGGGATCAATGATGTCCGCCAGCTGCAGCCCAGACATTGTTTTGTATAATGTTCTGATGGACAGCATGGCAAAGGAGAGAAGATACAATGAGGCCCTGGATATTTACATGCATATTCATGGCAGTCAGATAAAGCCTGATGCATACACTTTATCGACTTTAGCTCGGGTATTACAGTTTTCACAGAATATGGGCCTTCTTCACAGGTTGATTGTACGCTCCGATATCTCTCTTGATCTTGTGGCCTGCAATTCTGTGTTGAGTGCTCTGTGCAAGTCAGGTTTTCCATCTGAAGCCATCCAGTTCTACATTGATAGAATTGAGACGTGCACCAGCCCGGACAGCTACACTCATGTCGGGTTACTGGATAGTTTGTGCCAGTTAGGAAGGGTAAACCATGCAATCGATGTCTACCACAATATCATTGCGAGTGCTCCTGAATCGAATGCCTATGTTCATGCGGCAATCCTCTGTGGCCTTGTTAGACAGGGCCAGAGCCTTGCGGCCTTGAGGATTTTAAGAGAGGCCGTACGGAAAAATTATGCTGTTGATTCTGTGTGCTACACTGTGGTTTTACATGGTCTTTTCTGTGTGCATCTGGTGGAAGAGGCTTTCAGGTTGTTTGACCAGATGAAAAAATCAGGATTAGCACCCAACACTTGTACATACAATGTGATGCTTCGTGGACTATGTAGGACCAGGGATCTGCATGCTGTCAAGCAGTTGTTAACAGAAATGGAATGTGCTGGTGTTAAAATGGACAGCATATCATTCAACACAGTATCTGTGCTCCTAATTAAGTCACAGCGCATCGACTCAGCTGTTGCATTGATCAGAGACATGCTAAATCTAGGCATGAAGCCTAGTACCAAAACTTGTTCGTTGCTTTCTCAGTCCACTGTTTATAAATCTGTTTTGGTGGATAATACCACTTCCACTGTTGAAAGCGATGGGTCAGACTCGTCTAGTGATCTCCTTGTATGCTCAGCTTCATAGGCCATATTATGTCAACTGAACAAACATATTATCTCTCCAACTACAGTTGGTCATGCACAGCTGCATAAACTTAAAATATGCAGTTCTAAGGAATGATGAATCCTCAATGACTTTCTGCATTCAGTAGGTGCTATACTGCCCTAAAAAAAGGTGCTGCACCTCTTTTTTTGTGTTATCCAACAGTAGCTATCATAATTCTTAAATAGTTTACCTCAGAGATTTGAGTTTCTTAAGTGTTCTGCTGTTTTGACACCTGTCTCCTTTTTTTTCTTAAACTTATAGTATCAAGTATTTAATTTAATGTTTATATACAGAATCTGCTTAACTTCAAGCAGCATATGCAGAACAAAACCTTAGGCATGGTGGTGTGGCACATGGTAAATATCCAACAATGACAATACTTTACAGTTTACACCACACAAGAAATAGCTCTAGCCACGTATCTATAGAATCATAAGGTGGATTCATGCTATTGTCATAAATGTAGCTGTTCTTGGAAACTAAAAACAGGAACGAAAACATATACACTAAGTAGTTGATTATGCTATCCATTCTTATTCTGCTATGCTCCCTCCATCCTGAAATACAAGGTATTGAAGGTTCAAAATTTGTCCCAAATTATAAAGTTTCTGGATTGCTCAACCTCATCCATGCATGCCTGCCTTTTAAACCACATCCATGCATGCCTTTTAAGCACCATCTTGCGCAAAATGACTTCTGTGATTGGTATGACATGCATGCATGCATTTTTAAACTATTTGTTACTAGAAAATTAAGCAAGCTGACAACCAAATTATCTAATTATTGATTTGCAAGTTAGTCTTTTGCCAGACTTCTTATTTGGTCCTAAAATTCCTTAGATACCTTGTATTTCAGGACAGAGGGAGTACTTGCCAAGCCCATGAAGTAAACATACAACTAAATCCTGATTTTGCTTTGTATTAATTTCTTGATTGTTGTGACTGTTTCTCAATTTAATTTTGATCATCCAAGGTACACCGTCCATTACTATTGTTTCAGTGCTTCAAGTGAAAATGACTCAGTAAACCTACTTTGCACTATTATTATATAGAAGGAATCCATTAATTAATTACTTGGGAAGTGAAGTCAAATACCACAGCTTAATTTAGGCAGCCGGCCTTGTCTAGGTGGTGTATATTAAACTGCAGTTCTTGAGTTGGTTGATTCTACCAACGAGGTTTTAGAAGTCAGCTTAGTTCAGGTTAATTCTTGCTGAAATACTTGACTCTGTAATAACGAATTGAACCTGTGTTCTCTTATCTTTGCCAGAGTATTTTGTCTCTGGTTTATTGGTTCATGATTCAAATAGTAATTTGGATGTAGCTGTTGCTGATTCTTTGGTTTCACACTGATTCAGGTTGGTGGACATACTGCAGTGAAAAAGATTCATCTGGACAATATTACCTTGTGCAGGAAATAAAGTGGCCTGGTACTATAAATATTGGATCTTTCAGTGGACTTGCAGTCTAGATTAAGGGGTTCATACACTTGAAATGATTTTACAACATGGCCTTTCACTTGATCTGAGAGAATGTGCAGGTATGCTTTAGATATCTCACGGCTTTCACTGAAGAACTGTAACGTTGAAATAGTTTGCTATTAATGTTTTCTTGAGAAAGTGGCAAAAACTTTGCCTCGGTAGAGAACAACGATCAGAACTGTATGTGACTGCTACTAGTTTTTTTTTTCCTCAAATGACTGCTACTAGTTAATTGCGTTAGTTATGCACTCTAAATCGTGCTAGTTTAAAAACACAGATAATGATCTCAGACTGGGAAAACTTTTTAAAAGTAGCATTATTAACATGCTAACAACATATTACACCTTTTTTAAGGCACATGATTCAAATGAGTGCGAGCTCTAAAGAAAAAAAAAGAATCAAGACAGTGGTTCCACCTTTTAATGTGCTTGCTACAATAGATATATCCTATGCCCTTCACTTTGTAATGAAACTGAGCTGCACAGTAACCTGTTGTCTAAACCACAGGGCATTCTTTTGGTATGCTGCAAAACCTGAATTTCTTGTTGCTTCCTGTAATTTTTCTGACCCATCTAGTAACACCTATAGGTTTGAACATACTGGATCAAGGGAAAGAAAATGACCCACCGAATTGCGAGTTGGCAGCTTGTGATGGAGGCTTGATTGCAATCCAGAGCAATGAGATGGTGATGGAGACGAGTCCAGACCATACATACACAATAGTGGGTGTCCTTCCTCTCCTTCCCATGAGCCCCTTTGCAAATGGATACAAATGAGCTAGCACCCAAAAGCTGAAAAACACTCCCCCAAGCAGCTTGCTCCATTGTGGGATTGTGCTGTAAATCGTCCGGCTGAAGCCAACAGCAATGGCAACAAGGTTGATCATGATGATGGTGAGCGGTGGTATCATTAATGATGTCCATTTCACTATGTACAGTTCTGCAAATTCATCCTCTACATCATCACCCACTTGTTTTGAAGTGAGTGTAAATGAGATCTCAATCCCTGCAATCACTTTTAGAAGACCCTGCAGCACAGCAGCCAGGTGGGCACTAGTTCCACCAATGAGCCAGAATTGTTCATTTCGCCACCACTCCTCAAGAGCAATGCCAGACCACTTGATCTCCAACATGGCCAAGAGGCAAAGAGTGATGGTGATGATAAGTAGGTATGTCAGGAAGGTAACGTTGAGCGTTTGCACAATGAACTGTCCTGAGAAGAGGGAGAGTGCTGGAAGGAAACAGTAGACAATGAGGAAGATGGATGTGAAGGGATAGATACCAACATTAAGGTATGCAATCCTTTGGAGCACCTGTTCACGTATAGAAAATTTGTCATTCTTTCAGATGAAAAATTCTGCATTACATTAATCAGGGATAACAATACTTGAGAGGCAAATAGTGCAAACCTTCATCTTGGAGCTGGCGAACAATGCATTGTTGCGGGAGAAGAAGATTTCAACCGAACCAGTGGCCCATCGAAGCACCTGGTGAAGCCGATCGGTAAGGTTGATAGGAGCAGTGCCACGGAAGGCATCACGCTGTGTGACACAGTATACTGACTTCCATCCACGATTGTGCATGCGATACCCTGTCACAACATCCTCAGTGACAGACCCATAGATCCACCCCACCCGTATGCCCCATTCTGTCTTCTCCTCGTACCAACATGAGATCACACTGATTGCTTCTGCTACAATGGATGCATCTAGCATTTCACGAGGGATTGTTAGAGCACCAGGTGGACGCCCATTCTTCACAGATGGATGGTCAGCCAAGGGTCTACCCTGGAACTCTGCTACTGGAATGGAGTCAATCAGAAAGCTTGAGTTTCCAAACTTCTTTGGGAATGTTGCAAGGTTCATGCTGTCTCCATCAAAATCACCCATGCGAAGAGCCATGGTCTCCTCGGGGTTAGCATTGGAAGCTGATGCCTTACGGCGGCGTGGGAGACAGCAACTACATAATCCTGGGCTGTGATCCTTGGAACGAGGTGGGTCAAAGCCATAAAGGGCAATTCGACGGAACAGGCATCCAGTACCAACGTACACTGGTCCTTGAAGACCATCAAGTGCACGCATATTGACATCAAAGAAAACTGTATTGTGATTGGCATAACGATCAGAAGGGTCAATACCTTCAAATCGCTGTGGGAACTGCACATAGCAGAGGCGGTCACCGCCACGGTCCATCATGAAACACATGCCCTCCCTTAAGGCCTTTGAGTTGTAGATATAGTGATCACAGTCCAGATTAAGGATGAATGGACCATTGGACATGATTGCTGATGCACGGACTAATGCATTCATAGCACCTGCTTTCTTATTGTGATCATATCCTGGGCGCTTCTCTCTTGACACATACACCAGCATTGGAAGCCGTGTATCCACTCCTGCAAAGTCAAGAGGTGTTGTTTCATTGATGTTCCCGTACATCAGCATGTCACTTGGTGGTTTCAGCATAACCTGAGGCACAGAAGAATGCATATGTTAGTACATTTCGAGACCAGATACATGGTTGAGATAGATGGTGGTGAATGGTGATACATGATTGAGATAGAAGTGGCACCTGTATGATTCCTGCGTGATCGCCTCGAGCATGATCCTGTGAAGGTTGGAGCCAGGTACCGGGCCAGTGAGTGCCATCAGCCATCCATGTTGCCTTGGGAATCTTCACTGGCTCAAACGGTTCATCACCACCACCCTTCATTGTTTCCCTCTGAAGATTCATTGCCTGGATCTCTTCACGGGCATGGTATGCATCAGAGCGGCGGCGGATGGCATCTGGCAAGCCATTAACACGGACCTTGAACTCATCATATTCACGCTTAATGCGCCTTCTGTCCTTGACAAAGTCTGGCTTCACCTTGTTCTTGAAGGGATCTCTCTTGAGGTTGAAGTAGCTGTCAGGGTTCCTGGGTTCAATGTCATGCTTCCTGCAGAATGGCACCCAAAGATTGGCAAAGCTCGCTGCTTCAGCCATTGCTTCGAAGGTGAGCAGTGCCCCTCCATCATCTGACAGATAACATGCAAGTTTCTCAACAGGGTAGTCAGCCGCGAGAATGGAGAGAATTGTGTTTGCAGTGACCAGGACTGGTTCCTTCTCTGGATCAGCAGTTGACACAAAGATGTCAATTCCAGGGAGATCGGATTTGCCTGTTGGATTGTTAGGTGTGGGCATCTCAAACTTCTCCTTGAGCACAGAGAGGTCTGTTGCACGGTTGATGGGGCACAGCTTTGGAAGCTGGTCCAGTACCCATGAGAAAGCAAACCAGAGCTCGCAGACAATTGACATTCCCCAGAGCCAGATAGCGTCCTCATTTTGGTGCTTGATACGCCACATGAGGAAGAAGGCCAGTGCGACCAATCGGATCAGGACGAGGAGCCTGGATGGGAGGAACAAAATGTTAACAGCAAGACGAAGGAGACGGCACATGAAAGTGGCAATGTAGCAGAGCACAAACTACTATTTTTTCTCGAAGTTATTTTAGTATGACCATAAGTGCATAGTATTAAAGTAGAAATGACTACTAGTTTATTTTCGGCGTGACGTGGGTGCAAAGGTTTCATGCAAAATGGCTCAGCTGTTCCCTTCTTCTTTTTTTTTTTTTGAGCATGGTGGATTTGCATGCTACAGCACTTGCAATGTTCTATTTCTTAGTTAAAAGGGCGTACCCAGCGTAGAGAGCTCTCGCTCTGTGCGGGGTCTGGGGAAGGGTGGCAGTGGAAAGCCTTACCCTCTGTGTAATGCGAGGAGACCGCGACTCGAACCCGAGACCTTCCGGCCACAGGCGATAAGACTCTACCGCTTGCACCAGACTCGCCCTTCATTCTATTTCTTAGTTAAGATAAGAATTTATTGGTAACCATGTATTTATGTATGGTACGCTGCATTGTTTCGGGTAAACAAAACAGTTGGCTTTTGCGAGTAAGGTAAGAATGCACGACTGATTGATGAAGTTGAAGACAGAACCTGTAAGGACTGATGACGGCAGCTGGAATCCTGAGCTTGCGGGTCAGCGGGCGCCACGGTTTGGTCAAGAGCTCCTTGGGGTGCCCAGGTCTAGCTGGGGCGCCGCCGTCGGTGTCGTCGTCTGCGCCATCCTGGGGCCAGATGGCGTTGCCATAGCCATAGGTGCCCTTGGTCTCGAAGAGCCAGCGGTTATGATCGAACTCGCCGGACTGGTTGACGTTGGTCTGCTTGACCAGCGACAGGCGCCTCTCCATCTTGTGGCCGCTGGTGCCCGCAGGCCCGCGGGGCAGCGAGAGCGCCCGCGTGGCCTCGGCCGTGCCGCCGGCGGCAAGGTCCTCCCACTCGGTGTTCTTGTAAGGCTCCTTGCAGCCTGGGCAGGCGCCGCCGCCGGCCTTGACGGCGTCGGTGAAGCAGTCGACGCAGATCCTGAAGTCGCACTCGCAGGGGAGGACGTCGTCGCCGCGGGCGTCGCGCATGGACCTGGCGTCGCACCCGTCGACCATGCACGCGCTGGGTCCCTTGCGGCGCCCGGCGGCGGCTGCGTCGTCGGGCTTGTTGTCCATGACGTGCGCGCGGGTCACGCTGTTGAAGCCGCCGGTGAAGAGCGAGCCGGAGACGTAGCGCTCCTCGGCCCTGGCAGCGCCGCCGCCGTCGTCGTCCATGGGCTGGTTGTCGGGCGTCATGGGGATGTGGACGTGGTAGTCCTGGAAATCGACGCTGCTGATCTCCGAGTCGAGGTCGTCGCGCGAGTAGCTGATGAAGCGCCCAGAGTCGGTCCGGCGGCCGAAGACGACCGTGGGCGCCGACGTGGGCGCGGTGGGCGGCTTGCCGGCGCCCTGCGGCGGCATGCGGCTGGAGCCGCTTTTCTTGAGGATCCCCTTGGACGCCATGGCGGCGTCGGTACTCGTTTAAATTTCCCTGGTCGGTCCTGCTGGTCTTGTTTTCAAAGTTCAAAATGGTTGTGCTCTGGCTGCTGTTATGCCGATCTGCAGAGTCCGGTTTTGCCGATGGAAACTTTTGGCGTGAGCAATAGCCGTAGCAAGGCGAAATAGGCATGCGATAAATCAAATGATGGAATTTACAAGGAAACGGAAAGTGGCGAAGAATACGGATATGATGCCAAGTTGGTCTGCATGTAGCTGTGAGATAGAAAGCATGAATGCAGCAGCAGATCAGGTCGAAATGGCAACTAGGATAGTCGATATTAGTGGCTCGTATTTCTGAGTCTGTTTGCATAAATAAATAAACTAAGAAAAATGAAAAGAGTGAAATGAAATGGTGAGTGATATGATCGATCGATCACCTTTTGTTCATCATCTGACTGACTTGGGCGAGGGAAGACGCTTTCTTCGCCGCTCCAGACGAAGAGTAATCGGGAGTGTTTGGCAGCAAGTCGAGAGAGGCAAGTCCAAGAGAGAAGCAAAATGGACCTGGGATGGCGCCCATGGAAACGCCAGCTGCCCTGGCATGGTTATTTGAATCCTTGGAGGGTTGATTGGTCGGTCTGGCACGGGGAGGGCCGCCGGCCGGGAAGAAGAGGAAGCGGGGTGGGGGCGCACGAACGCGCGCCAAAGCAACGACCCACGTCGGTGCTCTGCTGCCTGCCATGTGGGGTCCCACCTAACCGATTCAGCTCCAGTCTGAATGTGTTGTTTAGCTCGGGTTCGGACTTCAAATTCCTCCATTCGTGGGATTCATAGGATTGGGAATTTGGGATGGCAGCAACTACTGCTTCTTTAATCTTTATTATGCACTACTACTACTTTATTCTTCTACGAGTATTTCAGCGGTTTTTTGTTTAACCATTTTCAAACTCCGTCAGTTGGACCGCATGTTGTATCAAACTCCATCGGTGCTCTCAAGGCATGTTTCATCCGACACCTGGACTTGTTTGAAGGCTTCTGGATTTTTTTTTAAAAAAAAAATGATGTTTTTTAGCCCCTGGTTTTATACCTGACTGAATAGTTGTGTGGTGCCATGCATGATGAAACCAATGGTCCAAAGACGCTAATAAGGCCGGCTCGCTAGAGAAGCAGCAGCAGCAGCTAAAACGCGGAGACACCAGTACTCAGCAGTGAGGTCAGATCGACCAAGGCAGCAGCTACATCGTGCTTGCAACTCCTCTCAAGTCTCGCCTCGCCTCACAAGTCACCACCAGCCATGGCGCCCATGGTCCCTGAGCGTCTCCTGCATGCCAGCCAGCACAGGACACCACGATGCAACACGATCACGTCTTGTACGTATATACATCTTCATACAAATTGTTAATTTTCCAATTCATCCTTTTTTGCTTTCGTTGAACGCGTCAGTTGTAAGGGCCGGGACGGCGTGATGGGCATCCAATCCAACACGTACGCGCGAACTTTCAACCAACCTTCCATCCCTTGTGGTTGCAGAGGTCAACACAACACCCAATGGATTTTTTCAGTCTCCCACACAACACACACAAAAAAAAGCATCATCATGTATCCATCATGCATGGCATCACTCCACATGTCTCGTCTGAGTCGCACACACGATCAGTAATCCCTTTGATTCTGCTCCCAACTCACGCTTGCCATCATTGGTTTATTATGCGATCCGGCTGATGAATTCGATGTGCCTATAGGCTATAGCTAGCTCAACTAGCTGGCCACTGCATGCGAAATATGAACAGCACGGGCAACCATCAGAGCCACAGGATACGTAGCACAAAATGCACACGTACTCTCCCCCCGTTTCCGTTTTCAAATCTATATGACGTTTAGAACAAGCTAATTACTTCATAATGTACATATCTGAAAAATGTAAACGGAGGGCAGGAGGGGACAGGGGTGCTACTCATCGAGAATGAATTTTAGCAAAGCATTTGTCACAAACAAAGGACAGAGATTATGCTCTCGTGTGCACTTGCACCCTAGCTCAGTTTCTTTCCCTTCCACCTCTTCTAATCGCATACGTATATGCAGTCATGCATGCACACTGCAGATACTTGCACACACGTTGCTTCAATTTGTTCTTCTCATGAGCAGCTGCATGCTTCTGTCAGGACCAAAATACTCAGCGTCCATGCGTATACCTGCCGAAGTCAACAATTTATTTTATCAAAGAAAAGAGGGAGTTCACATGTTCTTAATGCACCAGCTATCAAAGAAAAGAGGGAGTTCACATGTTCTTAATGCACCAGCTACAAAGAAAACGTACGGCAGCAATGCCATGGGAGCAGCTTCGGCATGCAGATCATCTACCAAGCATATCTAAGATACATGTCCAATGCATAGCTTCTGAATCCAGTATGGAAACTCATATGCCATATCTGCCAATCGGTTACATTACACAAATCCATTTATGTACAGCAAGCAACTCATGTCCCAGTAACCAACCCAAAAAAAAAAAACTGATAAAGACGCACACGCCACACATCAGCAACAACTAACAGATGGAAAGGCAGAACCTCACAACTGGTTACATGTTTATTATATATCTAGCAGTTAGAAGCTGATGAAATCATCCTTGTTATCCTTTCTGGGAGTAGTGTCCTGATGAGACGAGGTAGCACCTTTCTTACCAAATATCATGTCATCTAGATCCTGGAGCAGGTCATCCCGACCGGACTGATCTCCAGAACCTCCTGGTTTCCTTACATGGGCGTCTTCTTTGCTCACAGTGCGGGGGGATTCCTCAGGCTCCACGGTAACTGGAATCATCGCTGGCTCGGGCTCTAGCTCAACACAAACAGGCTCCTTGAGCTTTTCATACTTGGACAGGACCTTCTGCAGTTCCTCGTGAATGCTCAATGCCTCAAATAGCTGAGCCTCATTATCACCAGCCGTCTCGATGATCCTCTGGATCGTGTATTGACATTGTTGGCATTGTTGAACGAGAGTGGTTGCCAATTCATCCTGCATAACATATGTGGTACGGTCAACACATATGTGACGACAAAACAGCAGTAATCTAGCATTGAATCAGATATCTATAAGATAAGCAAATAGGAAATCCCTATTCAGTTAATTCCACATATTACCATGTGCCTGCAGTAATCAGAAAATAAAGAAAATTTCTTCATGTATAATCCTAGATAAATTTGTCAAGGAAACATCAACACCGTGCTTTGGACGAAATATGTGCTGCAGACATTAACCAAGTCATCTAAGCCATAATCAACGGGGACTAATAACAAACTAACCTGTAAAACTTCTTTCTGCGGAGAGGAAGATAATACTGTGGAAAGAAGCTCGACACTATTACGAGCCACCTCAAAAGCCTCATTTACTTGCACAGCAGGGGCAGTGCGAGCTGGAGCAAAACTCTCATCTGGAATCTCCTGATATCCTTCTTGTGCTACCTCAGAATATGGTTCAGCTGCAGGTACTGAACGAGGAGGAGTAAATATTGGTGCTAGGCTCTCATCATCACGCCCAGGAAAGCGAATTCCCCTAGATCTTAAGCTCTGCAAAGAATACAAAAAGGCAATAACCACATGAGTTCAAGTAAGAGAAATCCACAAGCCTGACAACACGGGTACCGATTATGCGAGGCACAACACTGTTATGAATGCATAGTAAACCATTAATCAATAAGGTAATGTTAATAAGAAAATTTTCATGTCAGTTGTTCATGCACATAACAGGAATAAGCAATTCCATGTCAATAACCTATCTGATATCCTGATGTCATTCATAACCAGCATAATTTGATCTGCTGCTTTCCAGATCAGTTGCAAGCCACTGTTTCAGGTTAAATTGCATTAAGCTGATTCAACAGCAGAGCATTACTTTGTATTTACCTTGTACGTTTCTTCATACACTGGAAGGTAGCGGAGGTCATCTCCGGATTCTCCCCATGCTTCAATAAGCATAAGAGCCTTGTTTCTGTTGTTAACTATAGTCTGCGGATCATCAATCAGCTTGACCATCTCATCAAGCACCCGCTCAGCAGCAATCTCAGAGAAAGCCTTGTCGCAGTTCTTAACAATGGTCTCAAGTAGGACGAGAGATAGATACTGCACCCGTGGATTCTTCAACATAATTCTTCTCTTGACAGCCCGGATGACTTCAACGCTGTTGACCCTGTCGGTGTTCACCATGTCGCATATCTCAAGGTTGGTAGCCCAATCGGGGGCGTCCATGGTCTCCAACGTGGCTTCGTCAACAATCTTGTCCGCCATGTTCTGGCCCTGGAAGAACTCCTTCATCTTGAAACTCATGTTGCTGACGCCAACTGACATCTTCCGGCTAACTTCTGCACCGCTTATCTTGAGCCGCTCACCAAGGGCGTTGACTTTATCCATCAGATTGTCGCTCATCTTGTCAGAGTGCTTTATCAGTCCAGATTACTCTAATTCTGAAGGTAAGTAAAGCGTGATGTTAGTAACTTAAAATGGGACAACAAAGAGACGATTGTTATTAATGGACTGTGACTACAAGCAGTAGTAATCAAACACATAGAGAAGGCAGTATACCTATATCAGCAAGCACATAGAGAAGGCAGTATACCTATGTCAACCCAAGATATTACTATTTTATTATGCAGGCAGGAGGATGTTAGAACCAGGATTGCTCCTTTGTTATATAGCTAGACTAGAGTTGTTTTTCACTATACTGCGATGCCGAATTATAGTCCAAAGTTTAGGAAAACGAAACCCTAGGTACGGTGATTCGACCAATAAGTCGTAAGGCCAGAGCACTTGGATTGGTTAACTCAGAGTACTACATAGGGAATGCTCCAGTAATAATTACGATCGAATCCAGGAGTTTTGCCCCTGGCACAATCCCCTCCCTTTGACCCTACACCCTAGCCCTTAGATCGCAGCAGCCGCGGCAGCAGAAGCCGTCTAAACTTTCTCCGGTTGCCGCGCTAGGCTTGGGGAAGAAATCATCACGACCTCTCTAATCGCAGCGAGTGGGAGATGAGGGGAGGAGGAGGAGTGGATCGCACCTGAGTACCTCAGCGCCGCCGAGCAGGATTGCTTCCTCCTCCACCACCGGCGCCGGCAAAACCGCGCCCTTCCTCTTCACTTTCCCTTCGTTTGACGACGGCTCTCTGACCTCGACCTCTCTACTCTGTACCCGCGTCGCCTCCGCCTCCGCGTCGAGTTCGAGTGCCTCTTGGTTTTGTGTCCGCCTGCACCATCGTGCGCTAGCAGGTTCATCAAGATTCGCGCGGCAGGGTCTCAAGTCTCAACGCACATTCCGGCCCATGCTTTATTAGGGCAGTCCATACTTGCCAGGTCATATATACAAAATATAATATAATAAATAAATCATATTCTCAGTAAATTATTTTGCCATCTTTAATTTCCGTGTAGACATAATTTCTTATAAAAAATACTTTCTTTTTTTTCTTAATTCAAATATCCCATCACAATTTTATTTAATTGGCACCTAATTAATTGCTATAGAAAGGCTGGGACTACCCTTAGAGTAAGGCTAATAATACAGCCGGTTTGTCGGCTATAAGGTTCCTATTAGCCTTTTCTCATCCAGCTCATATAATAGTTAGCTCTTTACTATTAATATATGGCTCTACTTGTATATTTCATAGAGTTTCTTGGTTCTTGTGCACAAACTGGCCGTAAACTTACGGTCCGCTTCTCCTCTCTTTCCTCCCCTCTCTCCTCCACGTTAGCATTTAGCCAGCTTACAGCCTGTTATTATACTTTCTCTTAGTCCAATCGCAAGTCCCAACTACTCTATTCCATCGTCATATCTAGTTTGATTCATGTGTTTATAGGCCCTGTTCGGCTTACCTAGAAGCCAGTTTGTTCAGGTTTTCTTTAGCTGGAACAGTATTTTTCTCTCACAACAATTTAGCCAGAACGGTGTTTTTTAGCCAGTTTCAGCCAAAATTCAGCAAGCCGAACGGGGCCTATAAGACGTCTTCTGACATGGCATGGTCTCTTAAATTAACTATTCGCTTCAACTACTTCAACAATGCTTTTCAGCGAACGAACAATGTTTTTCTCTCATAATAAATCAGTATAAGCCAAATTTCAGCGAAGCAAACAGGGGTTGCAGCTTCTGTGTCACCGCACTCTTCTTCTAGCGAATCCCTTTTGCGGAATGATAAACGGGCGAAGTCCAAATTTGATGATGACAAAATTCTAATTACCTGAGGGGAGAAACGATGTCTTCCTCTTTTCACCTTCTCCTCATTAAGTGTAGCGCCACATCAGTATTTTTGCTTACTTGCATGATATTCAATGCTATAAAAACTACTGGTTGGGTCTGCCCTCATACGCATCTGTTGTCCAGCATCCAATGGTCGAATGGGCTCTCTGAATTAAGGTCTCCTGAGGATACAAGAGAGGGGTGTCTAATTGTAAAGAACATAATTTAAACTACTACGAGAAAACCCATAAACTATTGTAGTAAGATAAGATATGTATTTAAGTTTCTTCTAGCAAACTCTGATTTACCCTCAACCTAAAAGAGTTTGAGACAATTCCTCACCGGCCACTAAAAGCGTTACAAATTCCGTTCTCACCACTAAAAAAAAAGTTGATGTGCCTTTTATGGTACCACTTCATTTCTTCAATTCACACCCTTGTACCCCATTATAGTTATGTCCGTTAGCTAGAAATGTTGTTACGACACATGTCGATGTAAGTTTTTTATTAAGAATAGCCACTTTACCTAGAGGCTGAGACTACTCTATATTCACTTGTCCGGACATATGCGATTGAAGCAAGGGATGGTGCCACTCGATGCCATGGTTAGTAGTCCCTCCCCCGGTGGCACACACGCCCTCCTCGCAGGCCCCGCCCCGCCCCACACACCGCATGCTATCCACCGTTCGCGTCCTTGCGCACCAGCGCCACGACCCACTCGCCTAGCGCCTGTGCGTAGGCACTTTCCGTGCGCCCGCTCGCCCCCTTCCCGCGCTAAACAAAACGAAGTGCGAGAACACACATGTCTACAACTAAAACATTCATAATTATTCTATTCACATGTCGACATCAAAACTGCTCGCTCTCATGCATGCCGGTACGACACCAAAGCCGCTCACTCTATTCCATCCATCAAAGCCGCTCGCTCCCATGCATCCCCGGTACGACACTAAAGTCGCTCGCTCTATTCCGTCCACCTGTGCGGTAACCTCCCCGTGCGACCCCCCTCGCTCCACGCGCGCCGGCCACCGTCGTCCGCATTTGTTGTGCCCCCGTCGTCGCCCTCACCCACAGCTCGCCGCGCCGCCGCCGCCCGCGCCCGCCCCGCGGCGGCGGCCCTCGCCAGGTCGCGCGGAGTCGCTTTGGCCGGCCCGCCCCATGCCGCGCGGCGGCGACCTCACTGGATCTTTGTGCTCCGCCACCTGCATGTTCTTCCCTCTCCCTTCCCTAAGCCCCTTCTTCTGATTTGTAATCCAATAGTTTGTTATTTTTTTCCTTTTTTTGTGTGTGTTCCATGGAAGGAGACTGAAAGCGATTATTGATGGGATCTTTAGATATTAGGCAGTATATTAATCTACGTTACGAACATGTTCGTCTTGCCTTTGTCAGTTGTGCTGCCTGATGTAGTGAATATGTGGAGTTGTTCCATCACAGTTATTAGTTTTTTTGCTCCATCATGTAGATATGCAATATCGCTGATGTCTAAATCCAAGATCCAGACATATCCTGATCCACTCAATTTGATTTGATTCTCTTTTTGATCTTTGTGATGTTCATTCATATTTCTCATTAATCTTATTGATCCATAAATTTCTGATTCTCTCTGAAACTATAGGTGGAGCCAAGGAGGTATGGTTGTTCGGTGGCATTGCAATGGGGATCATCTACTGGCTGTACTTGATTTGTTCTTCTTTGATTTCTCTAACTTCAATTGATTCATAAATGCTAATTTCTCCTAGATGTGATTCGTCCTGCAGTCACCAAACTCATGGAAATAAAGGACAGATATTCTCCATTTCTCCTAGATTTGAAGCAGTTAATAGTTGCATGAAAATATCACGTGGTGTCTATAGTTTCTCCATGATCAGATAGTTTTACGGTGGACTGATGGGTGTGCTTTCTAGATGAGGAATTGCACCAAGGAAGAGTTCGTGCACATACTCCGGCGCCAAAGCACAGGGTTTGCGAGGGGGAGCTCAAAGTGCCATGGTGTGACACTACACAAGTGTGGCCGCCTGAAAGCTAGGATGGGGCAACTTCTTGGCAAGAAGAAAGCTGACATTAAAAAAAATTGACCTGCATACATAGTAGCGTCTGTCTTTCTCTTTTTATACTCTGTTAGCTTGAGTTCAAATGTTTTTATGCATGGTTATGAGCAAAAAGTGCTGAGGTGAAGTTGGTCTGATTTTACATTGGACATGGGGTGCTCAATGATTAGTTCAACATATTTTAAGTTCATGTTAGGTCCTTGCAGCTTGCGGCCTATTTAAGGGATACAACAATTTTTGTCATCTTCTTTGGTTGGTCTTGCTTCTCAATTTCTATCTACATAAGAGTCCTATTACTCTCAATTTCTACTATTTAGAATATTGTTTCTGTAGTAATTTTTATAAGAGAGTTGCTATAAATTTTTGCACTGTATTCTTTGAACAGAACTGGTATATGGATTTGTGTTCAAGTCACATGTCTATTGTTACACTACATGGAGGTGAATTATCTGGTTGCATAAGTGGAGAAACGTTTGGCTAGAACTCGAGTGGCTCGTGGTGGAGGCGCCGGGCGCGGCCCAAGGATGCGCTCTTCTTCTACTACAGCGGCCACGGCCTGCAGCTCCTCGCCGAGACCGAGCAGGACGTAGGACGACACCAGGTACGACGAGTGCATCGTGCCATGCGACCTCAACCTGATCAAAGGTGGGTGCTCCCTTTCTCTGCATTTTGTTGTGAGCGCTCAGGTCTGAACTCACTTAGTATCAAACAGTAGTTGCATAATTGCTTGACTGAACGTCATCTATTCTTGACTGAATGTAGCAATAATATTGTTTGCAATATTGAAAAAGCGAGTCAAATCATGTGGCGGCTATAAGAACTACAAAGCATCTAATAGTCAGCATCATTGATGAACAATATCATGGACATGTTTAGTTTTGTGATTCAGTTTTCAAGGGTCCACCAAGTGAAAATCGAAACAAACATTATCCACATTTGAAGCTGTCAGTATTTTATATATGCTCCTTACTGCTATGTCAGGTCTTATTATCTCCTTGTGGCTTAGGATTGTCTTGAAGTCGTCGTTATTTTATATATGCTCCTTACTGCTATGTCAGGTCTTATTATCTCCTTGTGGCTTAGGTGTCATCCTTTGTGGCAAAGCAGATAAAAAACGGGCCTCTACCGGCATAGAGTTATGCCATCTTGTTGGTTTCTCTATTCAAGTTACAGGGACCAACTCTGGTGGAGTTAATGGCACTTTCTACTATGATGGGAAAGCAAATTAGGATTTCACCTCTAATTTATTTCATTGGTAATTGGAGGAATGTTTCTCACGACTATCCTTATTTTTATCAGGTATTTCATATTTCCTTTTCTCTTTCAAATTATCTATGCAGGGATAGGTAAAACCAAAGCCTACTAGGTAGTAAAACATGCATCAATAATTATAAGCTTTACAAAGTTGACTGATTCGATGGTTCATCAGTGTGGAATGCATGTTTTTTTCTTTTTCTTTCATGTCAGATTGGTAAAGTTAGAACTGACCCAGGAAAACTATCTAGAAAATCAGCTCTATGTTGCTAAGTTGCTTCAATTGCAAGGTAATGTAAAGAAGGCTACAAGAATGCTAAAGAAAACCTTAAAGAAAAGTGGCGTTCAAAATATAAGCCGGATGAAATCCATTGGGTGTTTTTTTCTAAGCTATATTACTTTGATAGATGTGACAATGCTACACACGATCAGGCTTATGCCACCGTAGAGTTTTAAGCATGCTTTGAGAAACATTCTGTGCATTGTGACATCTGATTTGATGGATTATTATCTGGTAGAAAATCTTATTTTCATTTCATTATGTAGGATGACATATTTGGTGCATTGTGACATCTGATTTGATGGATTATTATCTAGTAGAAAATCTTATTTGAATTTCATTATGTAGGATGACATATCTGATGAAGCGGTGTTGGAAAAATTAATCGAACTGATTACTTTGACAAGATTGGCTGGATTATCCTTGTCATGAGATCTGGATGCCAGGTTTGATAATGCTATTCTCTCCCCTTTTTCACCTATCTTTTATTTTTCTATACATGAACATGGGGAGTTTCTCATGACACCTTTTTGTTTTTACCCTTTTCACTATCGAATGCATGCACATTTTCTATATAAATATGTGTTGTCTAATTCAGTCATTCTAAGTTGTTATTTTCTTTTTCAAAATGCCAATGGGAAAGTCAAGTACTTGGTGTACAATAGCGAAAATGCAACATTGCAACCCTAAATCTGCCACATGGTCTTTTTTTTGCACTCAAAATCTACCACATGGTCAGGATCATATGTTTTGTCTCATTGATTTTGCTGGTTTCAAATTAGGTAATCTGTGAGTGCGGGTGATAAAGATGATGACAAATGTACTACAAGGCCATTATCCTGAAATATTGGATGTGATAATTATTTATAATGCTCTAAATTTCGTAGGATGATAGGTTTCATATCAGATACATCATGGCTGACCAATTTCATTTACCTCCCTACATATACATGTAGACTCAAGTAAAAGATTGTGGATATACATGTAGACTCAAGTAAAAGATTGTTGTTACACTTTTGAATTTTCATCTTGATACTGGAGTAAGGCATATTTGTTTATGTACTTATTCGGTGTGTTTGGATGAGCTTGCTGCTCCAGCCAGCCACAAATGAAACATTAGAGAGCAACTCAAGCAGAACCGCAGCAGTCGCTGCAGGCTGCAGCAGCCAGCCGGATGTTGCCTTGTAATTTTGTTGTACATAAGTATCAGTTTTATATGTGACAAGCAAATAAAATGTCAGATGTTACTTTTAATTAATCATGAATTCAAGCAAATTAAACATCGCAGATGATATAGATGGTAACTAACTCAGAATCTTCGCTGCTTACAATAATAATACATATGATTTAACTATTTCTATATATTACTTATGGTGAATCTTGTCACATATACTCAAGTGGATACCTTATTCTATAGTATATGTTTGCGTGGAATATACCTAAAGCCACACATTTATACGGTGAGCATAGCATACTTTGTTTTAAGGTTTTGTAAGAAATTTTTCAAAACATGTAGTATTACTCATGTGACATGCACTAATATTTACATATATACTCGAACCTGGTGTGGAGATGTGGTGGAACTTTTATTCATGGATTTATTGATGCACGAAAAAAATAGATATCAGAGATTTTTTCCTGCCGATAAAAATATTATCTTAGTCACGTTACGAAAGTTATATACAATAGAGTTTGTGAGCATACGACACCGCGCTCTCCGTGACTGTGTTAATTTCATGAACTTTGCTTTTTTGATCAAATGTCACTTTAACGTTGTTATTTAATTTTATACTATTGTTATTTTATCATGCAATCCGTGTGTTTTTAGTATAAAAGTTAAGTTGTCCCATAGTAACGCACGAGCATGAACCTAGTACAACTAAAACATTCATAACTATTCCGTCCATAGGTGCGACACCAAGGTCACTCCATACGATCAGATCAGGAAGGCAATGCACACTCGCTCCATGTAATCAGCTCAATCCCTATAACAGACGCAGCAAATCAGGAAGGCAAAAATCAATTCCCGTAATAATCGTGATCAATTCCACGATCACCCCACACCGCCAATCACGCGAGACCGCATCGTCACCTACACCATGACCTCCCTGGCACTCTGCAGTCGCACAACACCGTGTCCTTACCTCCTCGTGCCTGGCCCTCGCGCCACCTTCGCCATCGCACACACCATTCGCTGATCAAAGCCATCGTTCAATCACGCCCCGTCCACGTTCTACCCCATACCAGCCCTGTCTAATGCCCCATCTTGTCCCCGTCGCCTCGATGCCGCTAGAGCGTCTGTCGCCTCACCGCCCTGCCCGCTGACGCTGGCATACCCTGTCATGATGCCAAGCTAGCGATGAGCACCCACCAGGTATGTCACTAGGACCCTATATCCCCATCAGTCTTCCCTTCTAGCTATGCAAAACGAAACACCCAAACCCAAATCCTAACAGCAGCATGTGGGCGAAGACGACCACGACTAATCCTAGCAAAAGCACACGGACAACGACAACCAGCGGAGTCATCGCCGAATCACCCCGCTCAAGTGTCTGTGGCGCCGCACCCTCCCCACTGACGCTGCTACTTTGCATCGTCGTGGGCTCAGGTCTCCACCATCACTGACACACGCCAGGCACGTGGAATCAGGATGCCGCTTCGATGTCCGTTGCAACAGATCGCTGATCTCGCCACCTGCAATCCATGGAGCCTACAATAGATCGGTGATCATGGCGAGCGACCGAGCTCCTTAGCATGAACCACCAGCCCACCACTACCAGCTGGGCAGCACAAGCATCATGCCCACAAACTCCTGCGCCGCACCGCCATTGCCAGGTGAAAGGTCCTAATGGCTAGAGGGGGGGTGAATAGCTTATTAAAAAATTCTACAACAACACTTAACAAACCGGTTAGACAATTATGAGGCGAAGCGAGTGTTGCGCTAGCCTACTAAAAAGCAAGCCACCTACCACAATTCTAGTTTATATAGTTTCTATCCACACAATAGCTATGACACTACACTAAGTTAGTGTGCTCTCAAAAGCTAACTAAAAAGCCACACTAACCAAACTAACAAGCTCTCACAACTAGCTACACTAAAGAGCTTGACAACTAGTTTGCGGTAAAGTAATAAGAGTGAGCAATTTGTTTATACCGCTGCATCGAGGAAGGAGCCAATCAATCACAAGAATGAATACCAATGAAGACTAATCACCTCGGTCAAATAACGAACACAATAATTTTTATCGAGCTTCACTTGCTTGCTGGCAAGCTACTTCTCGTTGTGTCGATTCACTCACTTAGAGGTTCACGAGCTAATTGGCATCACACGCCAAACCCTCAATAGGGTGCCGCACAACCAACACAAGATACGGATCACACAAGCCATGAGCAATCCACTAGAGTACCTTTTAGCTCTCTACTGGGGAAAGGTCAAGAACCCCTCACAATCACCATGATCGGAGCCAGAGACAATCACCACTCTCCGCTTGACGATCATCGCTGCTCCAAGCCATCTAGGTGGCGGCAACCACCAAGAGTAACAAGCGAATCGCGCAGCGAAACAGAACACCAAATGCCTCTAGATGCAAACACTCAAGCAACACACTTGGATTCTCTCACAATCTCACAAAGATGATGAATCAATGATGGAGATGAGTGGGAGGGCTATGGCTAAGCTCACAAGGTTGCTATGTCAATACAAATGGCCAAGAGAGTGAGCTTGAGCCGGCTATGGGGCTTAAATAGAAGCCCCCACGAAATAGAGCTGTTGTACCCCTTCACTGGGCACAACATGGGGTGACCGGACGCTCCGGTCATATCGACCAGACGTTGGACCTCAGCGTCCGGTCACACGATGCATGCCACGTGTCCCCTCTCTTCAAATACTAAGCGCTCGATCTCAACGGTCATGTGATGACTGAACGTAGCAACTCAAAGTGATCAGACGCTGAACCTCAGCGTCCGGTCGTTTCTAGTAAGCATCCAGAAACGATTTTTCATGACCAGACATGTCCGGTCAAGCTCGACCAGACACACCCAACGTCCAGTCACTCGGCGACTCCTCTGTCTACTGCCACGTTAGTAGGACCGGATGCACCCTGTTAGCGTCTGGACACTGAGTGACCCATCATCCGGTCAGAGACCGACACTGTGCGCCCTCTACAGCCACTTACCAAATGCACCGGTCCAACCGAGACCAGCGTCCAGTCACTCATAGTGACCTCTGTCTTTTTTGTCTAGGGTGCCGGTGAAGTTCCTAACCCTTGCTCAAATGTGCCAACCACCAAGTGTATTACCTTGTGCACACATGTTAGCACATTTTCACAAACATTTTCAAGGGTGTTAGCACTCCACTAGATCCTAAATGCATATGCAATGAGTTAGAGCATCTAGTGGCACTTTGATAACAGTATTTCGATACGAGTTTCACCCCTCTTAATCGTACGGCTATCAAACCTAAATGTGATCACACTCTCTAAGTGTCTTGATCACCAAAACAAAATAGCTCCTACCATTTATACCTTTGCCTTAAGCCTTTTGTTTTTCTCTTTCTTCTTTTCAAGTCCAAGCACTTGATCATCACCATGGCATCACTATCATCATGTCATGATCTTCATTTGCTTCACCACTTAGAATGTGCTACCTATCTCATTATCACTTGATAAACTAGGTTAGCACTTAGGGTTTCATCAATTCACCAAAACCAAGCTAGAGCTTTCAATCTCCCCCTTTTTGGTAATTGATGGCAACCCTTTCACAAAGATATGAATTGAAATTCAATTAAATCTATATTGCTTGCCCAAGCATTTTTACCATTTGTAAAAGGATATGGACAAGTTTCATAAATCCCAAATGGTAGCAATTGCTCCCCCTGCATATGTGCTAAGAGTTTGGATTGTAGCTTGCACATATGCTTAGATAGGAAATATAGGAGACAATGTCTACCAAATGATGCTAAGGTATAAAAGATGGACCTTTGAAGCGTGATACCAATCGAAGTGCACCATTATACCATCCTTAGCACCACGGTTAGCTTAATACCACTTGGAAACACTTGGAAATGAAATCACTAGATAGACTTATGCATGCTAGATTTCCATTTCATCATTCAAACCTACAACTAGCATACACCACACAAACATGGATATTGAAATTTAAAACTTATGCCATGCAAGCAAACATATGAAATGCACATTCAAATGCATCATACAAGTTCATGAGCTTGCTCCCCCTACTTGTGCGCTCAAAATTTTAATTGATCCCTTTTCTTTGTCATATCTCTTGCCATATCTCTCCCCCTATCACTAATATCTTTATTTCTTTCCCCTTTTGTTGTCTTTTCACCATCTTAGTACATTAATATCTTTGTGTTTTTTTTCACATGTATTAATATCAGTAATATCTTTGTTTTTCTCCCCCTTTTTCATCAATGACCACAAAGGTTCAAAAAGTAGATAGGTTGAGATTATCAATGTCAATCAATGGTGTGAGGATCATTTTCCCAAATTTGGTTCAATCTAGAATACTTGCCAAAGACATTTAACTCAGTTTGATCCAAGGACAAGCTTCTTCACACCTTCAAATAAGGGTTATCTTGTACCATGTTGAGTTAAACATTTAGAGCTCATTTTCTAGATCAAACACTAGGTTTACAAGCCCACAAACATATCATATGCTACTACTAGATCAAAATAAGCATAGAAGCAATAGTGGTACCATACAATTATCAAATTCATTTGATTTTTCATGAATGAGCCTATTAAATGTGAAAGATATCTAGATGCACTAAACAAGTCCTTAGCAAGGATGTATGCCATGCCAATCAACTTTTACCTTGGATTACTCGAAGGAGAGGCATGTCATATAAGTGGGGATGCATCAACACATATTTGAGAACTCCAATATGTTCAACTCATTCCTTAGCTTGCAAAACCTTTTCTCATCCAATGGCTTGGTGAATATATCAGCAAGTTGATCTTCGGTGCCTACACTCTAAATGCAAATGTCTCCTTTTTGTTGGTGATCTCTTATGAAATGGTGACGGACATCAATGTGCTTTGTTCTTGCATGTTGAACTGGATTATTGGTCAACTTGATTGCACTCTCATTGTCACATAGCAATGGCACTTTCTTGAACTTGATTCCAAAGTCACTCAAAGTGACCTTCATCTAAAGTACTTGTGCACAACAACTACCGGTAGATATGTATTCGGCTTCAGCGGTTGATAATGCAATACTATTTTGCTTCTTTGATGACTATGAGACAAGTGATCTTTCCAATAATTGACATGTGCCCGATGTGCTCTTTCTTTCAACCTTGCATCCCGCATAATCCAAGTTGGAGTAACCAATTAGCTCAAACTTTGCTCCTTTGGGATACCACAAACCAACATTTGTTGTATGCTTCAAGTACCTCAATATTTTTTTTGTAGCCTTCAAATGAATTTCCCTTGGTGAGGCTTGAAATCTTGCACACATGCATACACTAAACATGACATCTGGCCTTGATGTGGTCACATAGAGTAGGCTTCCAATCATAGACCGATACAACTTTTGATCCACCATATTTCCACTTGCATCACCATCCAAGTTGCCATTGGTTCCTATTGGTGTGCTAATGGCCTTGCAATCACTCAAGCCAAACTTCTTGATCATGTCCTTGATATACTTGTCTTGATTCACAAACGTACCATTCTTTAATTGCTTGATTTGAAGACCAAGGAAGTAACTCAACTCTCCAATCATGGACATCTCAAACTCATTAGCCATCATTTTTCCAAACTCGTCACAAAAATTTTGATTGGTTGATCCAAATATGATGTCATCAACATAGATTTGCAACACAAACAAATCTTTTCCAATCTTCTTGATGAAGAGAGTTGTGTAAACTTTGCCCATCATGAATCCTTTAGAGAGTAGGAAGTCCCTTAATCTCTCATACCATGCTCTAGGTGCTTGCTTCAAGCCATACAATGCCTTCTTCAACTTGTACACATGGTTAGACTTCTTATCATCTTCAAAACCGGGAGGTTGCTCAACATATACTTCTTCATTGATGTAATCATTGAGAAATGCACTCTTGACATCCATTTGATAGAGCTTGATGTTGTGGGCACAAGCATAGACTAGCAAGATTCTAATTGCTTCCAATCTAGCAACCAGGGCATATGTTTCTCCAAAGTTAAGACCTTCAACTTGTGTATATCCTTGTGCTATCAATCTTTCTTTGTTCCTTACTACTATCCCATCTTAATCTTACTTGTTTCTAAAGACCCATTTGGTTCCAATCACATTGTGTCCCTTTGGTCTCTACTAATTCCCATACTTGATTTCTTGTGAAATTATTCAATTCTTCATGCATAGCATTAACCCAATCAACGTCCTTTAATGCTTCATCTATCTTCTTTGGTTTAATGGATGACACAAATGAGAAGTGCTCACAAAATGAAGCCAATCTTGATCTAGTTTGCATACCTCTAGAAATATCACCAATGATAGTGTCCAATGGATGATCTCTTGTAATATTGGTTGGTTGGAGCATCAGAACTTGATTACTTGCACTTGCTTGATCATTGGGTTGAGAAGATGTACTAGCCACTTGATCTTATTCATTATCATGAGAGCCACTTGTACTAGCTTGAGTTATATCATCTTGCACATTTGAGTTAGAGAGCACTTGTACTTGATCATCTTCATCATCATTCACTTACCTAGGCCTCAATTCACCAACATCCATGTTCTTTATGGCATTTGAAAGTTGAATGCCTCCAACATCTTCTAAGTTAGCATTCTCTTCTTGTGAACCCTTGGTTTCATCAAATTCAACATCATAAACTTCCTCAAGAGTACCACTATCTAAATTCCAAACTCTATATGCTTTGCTTGTAGTGGAATAACCAAGTAGGAATCCTTCATCACATTTCTTATCAAACTTATCCAATCTAGTGCCTTTCTTTAAGATATAGCATTTACAACCAAAGACCCAAAAATATGCAATATTGGGCTTTCTACCATTCAAGAGCTCATATGGTGTCTTCTCTTATAATGGGTAACAATAGAGGCGGTTGCTACAATAGCAAGTCATGTTGATAGCTTCGGCCCAAAAAGATTGGCTAACATTATACTCACTAAGCATAGACCTTGCCATATCAATGAGTGTTCTATTTTTCCTCTCAACAAGGCCATTTGATTGTGGAGTGTACTTGGCCAAGAATTGATGTCTAATTCTAAATTCATCACACAACTCATTAATTCTAGTGTTCTTAAACTCACTATCATTGTCACTTCTAACTCTCTTGATGGTTGTTTCAAACTTATTGTGAATGCCCTTGACAAATGATTTGAATGTTGCAAACACATCACTTTTGTCCACTAGAAAGAATATCCATATGTATCTAGTATAATCATCCACTATCACAAAGCCATATTTGTTACCACTGATGCTAGTGTATTGTGTTGGCCCAAACAAATCCATGTGCAATAACTCAAATGCTTTACTAGTGCTCATCATGCTTTTCTTGGGATGGGTGTTTCCAACTTGTTTTCCGGCTTGACAAGAGCTACAAAGCTTATCCTTTTTAAACACAACATCTTTCAAGCCTCTAACCAAGTCATGATTAATCAATCTATTCAATTGTTTCATTCCAACATGACCAAGCCTTCTATGCCATAACCAACCCATGCTAGACTTAGTGAATAAGCATGTAGATAATCTAGCTTCACTAGCATTGAAATTAACCAAGTATAGATTCTCATATCTAAAGCATTTGAAGATCAAGTTAGAGCCATCTACACTTATGATCTCTACATCATCTACCCCAAATACGCATTTGAATCCAAGATCACATAATTGAGCCACGGATAGCAAATTGAAGTTCAAGCTCTCTACTAGCAACACATTGGATATGCTCATATCATTGGATATTGCAATCTTACCAAGTCCTTTGACCTTGCCTTTGCCATTATCACCAAATGTAATACTATCATAACCATCATTGCCATTGGTGTTGATTGAGTTGAAGATTCTTGCATCACCGTTTATGTGTTGAGTGCACCCACTATCAAGAACCTAATACCTTCCTTCGACTTTGTAATTGACCTATAAATGAAGATCAATTCTTTTTAGGTACCCAAACTTGCTTGGGTCCTTAAAGGTTAGTGACCAAGCTCTTTGGCACCCAAATGGCTTTCCTTTTTGAGCCCATCTAAGGTTTACCAATGAACTTAGCCTTTATACCATTTGCACCCTTGATAAGCATATAGAAAGAATCAAGCTTAATTAAGGATACATTAGCATTTTTTGCTCTTATACTTGCATTCATGCTCTTTATGACCAACTTGCTTGCAACTAGTACAAAACCGACCATTGTTCTTCACAAAACTAGTCTTATAAGGAGCAAAGGCCGCCTTGCCTTTCTTGGGGGTATAGCCCAATCCCTCTTTGTAGAGAGAAGCTCTTTGGTTACCCAAGCACATAAGCAAGCGGTCCTCACCACCATAAGCCTTAGCCAAGGTGTGAGTGAGCTTATCGACCTCCTTCTTGAGGTTCTCATTCTCAACCATTAGTGAGGCATCACAAGTGAGACCATCACTACTAGATGAGGTGAAAGTAGAAGTACTACAAGAAGGGTTAGTGGGAGCAATAATGATAGGCATAGATAATGATTCATCAATTATATCACAAGTTAAACCTACATCATAAGTCTCAACATGTTTCTTTTTATCTTGCTCATTAAGCAAAGAGGAATGAGCCTTTTCAAGCTTTTTGTGAGCCTTGCCAAGCTTCTCATGGGCTTACTCTAGCCTCTCATGAGTTGCTTTGAGCTCATCAAGGGCTTTTACCTCCTTATTCAAGCTCTTGCATTCCCTTCTCTTAATGTCAAAGTGTTCCTTGGTATCTTCTAGCATGTCAAATAATTCATCTTTAGTAGGTTCATCATCATCACTATCACTATCATTTTCATTATCATGTTCATCATCACTTCCATCATCATCACAAGTTTGTACCTTAGTGGCCTTAGCCATGAAGCATGATGGAGTATTGAAGAGAGAAGGCTTCTCATTGATAGCAATGCTTGCAAGCGCCTTCTTCTTGGTGGTCTTGTCATCATCACTATCATCATCATCACTTGAGAAGGCATCACTATCCCAAGTGACCACATATGAACCACCTTTCTTCTTCTTGAAGGTCATCTTGTCCTTCTTCTCTTTCTTTTCCTTCTTGTCCTTCTTCTTGTTCTTCTTGTTGTCCTCATCATTGTCGCTATTGTATGAACATTGAGCAACAAGATGATCTTTGCTTCCACATTTGAAGCACCTTCTTGACTCTTCCTTGTTCTTGGATGAAGATTTCTTTCTTCTAGCACGATAATCTTTCTTCATCATGAACTTACCAAATTTCATGACGAAGAGAGCCATCTTCTCATCATCATCATCATCCCATGAACCATCATCTTCACTTGATATTTCTTGCTTAGCCTTGCCCTTGGATGATGTGGCCTTGAATGCCACACACTTCTTCTCATCTTTCTTCTCTTTCTTTTCTTCCTTCTCATCATCATCTCTATATGTATCATCGATCATTATATCTCCCAACACTTGGTTTGGTGTCATGGTGTCCAAACCACTTCTCACTAGAATAGTGACCAATGTGCCAAATCTTGAAGGTAAATATCTCAAGAACTTGTGGGAGAAGTCCTTGTCCTTCACCTCTTCTCCAAGTGCTTTGAGATCATTGACAAGCACTTGAAGCCTATGGAACATCTCTGGCACACTCTCATCCTCCTTCATCTTCAAGCTTGCAAACTTCTCTTTGAGAATGTATGCCTTTGCACCCTTCACGGCTTGAGTGCCTTCAAATGATTCTTCCAACTTCTTCCAAGCCTCATGAGTCATCTCAATATTCTTGATTTGCTCAAATGTTCTCTCATCAATTGCTTCATGAATGGCACTTAGAGCAATGTCATTGTTTTGGAGAAGCACTTCTTCGGCCACGGTGGGATTCTCAAGATCACCAATCTCAATTTTGGTTTCTACCACCTTCCACACTTTTCTATTGATTGACTTGATATGTGTGGTCATCTTTGATTTCCAATACGGATAATTTATGCTATCAAATTGGGGTGGCTTCTTGGTGTTGTTGATTTGAGCCATTTTTACATCGAAGGTTGTTAAGCCTCAAATCACGGTGACCTCGGCTCCAATACCACTTGAAAGGTCCTAATGGCTAGAGGGGGGTGAATAGCCTATTAAAAAAATTCTACAACAACACTTAACAAACTAGTTAGGCAATTATGAGGCGAAGCGAGTGTTGCCCTAGCCTACTAAAAAGCAAGCCACCTACCACAATTCTAGTTTATATAGTTTCTATCCACATAATAGCTATGACACTACACTAAGTTAGTGTGCTCTTAAAAGCTAACTAAAGAGCCACACTAACCAAACTAACAAGCTCTCACAACTAGCTACACTAAAGAGCTTGACAACTAGTTTGAGGTAAAGTAATGAGAGTGGACAATTTGTTTATACTGCCATGTCGAGGAAGGAGCCAATCAATCACAAGAATGAATACCAATAAAGACCAATCACCTCGTAATCAAATGATGAATACAATGATTTTTACCGAGGTTCACTTGCTTACCGGCAAGCTACTTCTTGTTGTGGCGATTCACTCGCTTGGAGGTTCATGAGCTAATTGACATCACATGCCAAACCCTCAATAGGGTGCTGCACAACCAACACAAGATGAGGATCACACAAGCCATGAGCAATCCACTAGAGTACCTTTTGGCTCTCCGTCGGGGAAAGGTCAAGAACCCCTCACAATCACCACAATCGGAGCCGGAGACAATCACCACTCTCCGCTCGACGATCCTCGCTCCTCCAAGCCATCTAGGTGGCGGCAACCACTAAGAGTAACAAGCGAATCCCATAGCAAAACACGAACACCAAGTGCCTCTAGATGCAAACACTCAAGCAACGCACTTGGATTCTCTCCCAATCTCACAAAGATGATGAATCAATGATGGAGATGAGTGGGAGGGCTTTGGCTAAGCTCACAAGGTTGCTATGTCAATACAAATGGCCAAGAGAGTGAGCTTGAGCCAGCTATGTGGCTTAAATAGAAGCCCCCATGAAATAGAGCTGTTGTACTCCTTCACTGGGCACAACACGGGGTGACAGGACGCTCCAGTCATATCGACCGAACACTGGACCTCAGTGTCCGGTCATGCGATGCGTGCCACGTGTCCCCTCTCTTCAAATACTGAGTGCTTGATCTCAACGGTCATGTGATGACTGGACGTAACAACTCAAAGTGACCGGACGCTGAACCTCAGCGTCTGATCATTTCTAGTAAGCATCTAGAAACGATTTTTCACGATCGGACGCATCCGGTCAAGCTCAACCGGACACACCCAGCATCCGATCACTCGGTGACTGCTCTGTCTACTACCTTGTTAGCAGGACCGGATGCACCCTATTAGCATCCAGTCACTGAGTGACCCATCATTCGGTCAGAGACCGATGCTATGCGCCCTCTATAGCCACTGACGAACGCGCTGGTCCAATCGAGACCAGCGTCCGGTCACTCACAATGACCTCTGTCTTTTCTGTCTAGAGCACCGGTGGCACCGTCGAACTGTCCGCACTCTACGGGTGGACACTCCACCGATGAAGTTCCTAACCCTTGTTCAAATGTGCCAACCACCAAGTGTATTACCTTGTGCACATGTGTTAGCATATTTTCACAAATATTTTCAAGGGTGTTTGCACTCCACTAGATCCTAAATGCATATGCAATGAGTTAGAGCATCTAGTGGCACTTTGATAACCACATTTTGATATGAGTTTCACCCCTCTTAATAGTATAGCTATCAAACCTAAATGTGATCACACTCTCTAAGTGTCTTGATCACCAAAACAAAATAGCTCCTACCATTTATACCTTTGCCTTGGGCCTTTTGTTTTTCTCTTTCTTCTTTTCAAGTCCAAGCACTTGATCATCGCTATCATCATGTCATGATCTTCATTTGCTTCACCACTTGGAATGTGCTACCTATCTCATGATCACTTGATAAACTAGGTTAGCACTTAGGGTTTCATCAATTCACCAAAACCAAGCTAGAGCTTTCACCAGGCATGAGCTCACTCCAAGAAACAGCTAGTCTCGACCTTGCTCCTCCACCCTTGGTAAGCCATAGGTGAGCTTCCCCGCACCCCTGCGCTCCTTCTCCATGCACACGCACGCGCAAGTGTAGGGTCGAGATGTTGACTAGAGGGGGGGGGTGAATAGTCATTTCTAAATTTAATCATGTCGGTTAACCGAAATAAATACGGAATTAAAATAATTCAGTCTAGCCAAGACTACACCCCCCTCTATCAAAGTTCACAAGCATCTTATAAAGATCCTAGTTAGGCAACAAAGGTGTCGGGCTAGCTAGAGCTCACCTATCCAATTCTAAAATCATGGTCACACAAACCTATGCCACTAGTACTTCAAGCAATGAGGGAGCTCCTACACATGCTAGTAAGCAAAAGCACAAAGCCACTAAGCTCACTAGCAATGCTCAATAACAAGGCAACCCATGTCAAATTAGTGAGCGCAAATACTTAGCTACACAAACTAAGCAATATGACTAACAAGGTTACACAAACCAAATTAGCCACGCAAGGAAGCTACTTCTATGCTACACAAGCAAGAAGGTAACTAGTGATCTACACAAGCTAACTAATTACAAGAGTAGCTATACAAGCACAATGTAAATGAAGCAAATACAAGCTTGTGTAACGAGGATGCAAACCAATGGGAATACAAGAATGACACGATGATTTTTATCTCGATGTTCACGTTCTTGCCAACATGCTAGTCCCCATTGAGACAAGCTCTAAGGTTGCTGCCAGTCCTCTTGCTAGTGGTGACCCATAAGTCACACTCTCCCACATGGAGTGCTTACCACAAGCTCTAGCACTTGACCCGGTCAGACCACTTGTCGCCCTTCGCGTCTCGCTTTACTAGAGTTGCTCTTCGTGGCTCCCACAGGGCAAGCACAATGCCCCTCACAAAGCTCTTCTCCAGAGCAGCGCACAAGCTTCTTGTAGGCTTTGATGGAGACCACCACCAAGCCATCTAGGATTGCAACTCAATGACCTAGTGCCACTCGATGCAACCTCACGATGCAGTCATACTAGAATAGCTCTCTCACACAATCGGATGATCACTATAAAGCATATGTGAGATGGAGGGCTCCTAAGCACTCTCAAGCATGGGCACAAAGTCCCCCAAGGTGCTTTGCCCCGGCCATGGCTGAGACCACCTTCTATTTATAGCCCCATGGGCTAAACTAGCCATTACCCCTTCACTGAGCAAAACTCAGGACGATCGAACATGCCAATCGTATCGACCGGACGCACCCTGCCAGCGTTCAGTCAATGGATGGCTGCCATGTCATCCCTGCCTTCAAATATAGAGCGCCCAATCTCAATGGTTAAGTTGCAACCGGACGCAGCACAGTGCCAAGACCGGACACATGACCCCAACATCTAGTCACTTCCAGTAAGGTTCTAGTCACGACTAGACATGTCCGGTCATGCCCGACCGGACGCGCCCAGCGTCCAATCACTCTCCCTCTTCTTTGTTGCGCCGCCACATCAACATGACCGGACTCTAAACAATGTTCAGCCATAGTCCGGTCACCTGCGTCTGATCATAGGCTAAGAGTACCATCTTCTTTTATAATTGATCGGACACTGCTCTCTAGAGTTCGGTCACCACGTGACCAACGTCCGGTGCACTCTGTGAAACACTGTCTTTTCTATACAAGGCATTGGTGGCACTGTCGGGCTATCCACACATATTTGTGTAACGAGGATGGACACTCCACCGATGAAGTTTCAAACCCTTGCTTCCAAGTGCTAAACACAATGTGTATCACCTTTGTGCATGTATGTTAGCATATTTTCACAAACATTTTTAAGGGTCAACCACTCAACTTGCCACGCCACTCAATCCTAGCGATGATGCAAAGTTAGATCACTCGAGTGGCACTAGATGACCGATATACAAACAAGTTTGCCCGTCTTGATAGTACGGCCATCTATCCTAAACCTGATCATAAACTTCTCCACACACCTATGACCGGTGAAATGAAATGCCCTAGGTTATACCTTTGCCTTGCGCATTCCATTCCATCTCCTCCATTGTTGATGCAACATATGCACCAACCAATCACCAAATGATATGATCCACTACATATCATCACATGACCGTATTAGTTCATCGATCTTGACTTCACTTGCTTTTCACCGTTGCCTTCGTCCTTCGACACCAAGTCTTGCTCATGCTTCACTGCCACGCGGTCCATAGCTCCAAAGCCTCTGACTTGCCCTTCACGCTTGCAACTAGTCCATCAAGCCAAGTCATGTCTTGATCTTCTCCACCTTCATCACATGACTCAATGTCATGTCTCATGTGCAATGAGCTCCTTCATCATCACATGTGTGAGCTTTGCAACATCTCCGAGCCATTTCCACCTTCATAGCATATGTTGCTCACACACATATACCTGTGGACTAATCACCTATGTATCTCACTTAAACACATTAGTCCACCTAAGGTTGTCACTCAATTACTAAAACCAAACAAAGGCCTCTTAGCAAGGCACACTATGCAACTGCAAGATCGTGTTGCTGGGAAATGGCCACCGAGCACCAGTCGTGCTCTGTTCCATGCTCTGCTTTGCACGAGCATTCCTAGCTTGTTAGCTTGATGACATTAGGATGACATGTCCACACTTTCTTGTCATTTTCCTTCAGAAGAATAAAAGAGGAAATGCATTGGAAATACAAGGACCCATACCCTTCAGCATGGACTCAGTTCATTGTGGACCGCTCACACACCACACCGTCGATCCATGGTTCATGGACCTATTAGTGTTTTGTTTTATGTGGACATTCTAATAAACATCCTGTTAGTTGTTGACAATTTTTCGAGGATGTTTATAAAACTATAATAGTATCCCTTTGCATGATCAGTTATCGAGACCATAATGTTTATAATTACATTTTTCATTACACTATGGTCAACTACTCAACTGAAAGCTAAATGTGCTCCTTTTTTTTCTATCTCTACAATTTGGCAATGCTTTAGATTTAGTGCATTTTGGATAGTTCAGAGTGAGCTCATTTGTTTGAATAGGAACATATGTCATGTTGTTTGGGTAATTTGCAGTGAGTTTTTTGGTTTTAGTCCATCCATTTTGGTTGGAATTTTGAGCTTGATCGCCAATTCAGTCCTCATCCTGCCATGCAAACCACATTTCATTTCTTTTGCCCACAAAATTTGCTCGTACATAGGTATTGGGCATGAAAAAACTAAGTGGAACAAAACTTTTTTTCTGAACACCTGTTGCTATTTACTTGCGAGTTCATAGAGTTGCCTTGATGATATGCAAATACTAATCACTCGTGTCATCTTAATAGGTCCGTTGGGACAGCGGCCATAAACAACACCTAACGATTGAAGCACGATAGAAAACTGGTTGTTGAGGCCTCCCCTTAGGGAAAGGCTCCGATGACTGCAATAAGTCTTCTCTGCTGAAATTGATTTTAATCCAAACTTATGATCACTGTCAAATTGGTAGTTGTTAATATAACTCATCTGCCCCGGCTGTTGCAACCACCTTAAAAAACAAAAGATTTAGCCATGCTTTTCTATGGTTTGGAATGGGTAGGTTTGAAATCTATGGTGTTGTTTAGATCCTCATTTTTTGTCAACTTTTTTAGGTACTAAAGTTACTTTATTTCGAAGACAAGGAAGTTCGATTCTCTGCCCCTAACCCTCCTAAACCTAAGAAACAGAGGAGTTTATACCGAAGATAAAAAAGGTTCTCGATATATGATCCATTCGTCTTTTGACCATTTAATGTAATAACCACACTTATTTATATTTTTGCCTACTTACTTTCAATCTAACTAGAATCAGAAATTATATGTTTCAAATGTGTAGAGGTACAATATTAAACCTATGAGTATTAGACAATTCTAAGACTGATCACATGTACATATGAGTGCATAGGTACATGCATAAAATATTATTTCTAATTTAGCAAAATAGGGTTGTTTATCGTTTGAGAAAATATGTCATCATTTTGTTTAACTTGCTAGCATGAAATAATTTATAGCTGCTTTGGTTTCACAATTTATTGTTTACAACTGTAAGAACGATCACATTTTTAGAAGATCGTTATTTCTATATCTAAAAAACTATTTTCTCTTTTTTTATAACTGTCTTCATGTATTTTTAGACCTCTTTCCTGCTTAGAGCCTAATGAAAATCATAGTTGTCGCATGCCATTGAGAGACTTGTCAAACCAAATAAATGAAGGTAAATACTGATGTCGATGTGTATATGTATGTGAAAATTTTAACATCTGATAATTAATGATGTTAAGTCTGTCTTCTAAAAAATGCAGGCATTGAAAGTGGATCTAATCCACTTACACAAGTCTTCGATCCTCGAGAACTTAAAAGGTAAAGGGACAGAGCAAGGCTTGCGGAGCGTCGTGCGGCAATGATTGAAGAACAACGGAACAAAATTAATAGAATGCGACGTGAAGCATATCACAAGAAAAAAGCCAATTCTAAAAACGATAAACTATCTATAGGTGACATTCCTAGCTTTATTATGTCACACTACCTGTAATGCCCATGTATTTAATATTAATAATCTAAAATAGCATGCAACTTGTTTGTAGATGGTGATGTTGCAACCGACATTGAAAACACAGTTGACACCAAGAATAATGATTGGCTCCATATTAACTAGTTGTACCAACCTGTGCGAATTGGTAAGGAGAACATAATATTGCAATATATATATATATATATGTATATATATATATGGTGTTGTCTAGGATAATGGTGTCACCTCATAATAATGAACAAAATTTCTTATGTAGGTGAATGCTCGGTGATGAGTGTAGATAATAGTAGCATCATTGACTTGAATAAAACACCATATACAAAAGACTATGTGGACACCAATTTGATTCATGATTGTGGTACTCCTGCTACTTTTGATAAATCCCATCAATAGTACTTTAAGGAACGATATGTAAATATGACACCAGAACAGAGGGAGGCTAGACACGAACAACAACGAAAAAGTTATAGGGCGCTTGGGCGAAAGGAGGTCAAAGGAGCGAGTAATAAAAGACGAAGGGAGGTGCAAAAGGACACCCTACACCAGGATTCTATCGCCATGGAGAACCCGTTATTTGTTCCTGAGCTTGTGTGGCCCACTGTAAGTGCATCTAGAGCTCATGGATCGATGGTGAAATCCAGTGATTGGGTTATCCTAGAGTCTAGTGCAACACCTCTTTATTAGTGTCCACCTCATGAGGAGGCCGATGATGAAGGATGCGATGAGTTGCTGTCTGGCCATATGACACAAAGATCACATGTTCCATCTAGATAAAGACATGTGTTGTTAACGCGTCATAACACGATGTTTGAGCATCGCATTGGTTTAAACACAAGGGCATCTAATAAAGATGGTGACTGCATGACTAAAGACTGAGTGGGTGCTAACACACCCTTGCCTCAATCAGTCGTGACCAACAAAGGTATATATTGATGCCTCATTATCCCATTTAAGGGACCTATATACCATATTATACCTAACCGATCCATGGTAATTCCATGATTAACAGAAAGGGTAGGACCCAACATTCAGGCTACATCATCCACACTGATGGCACAACTGTTTGATGATTGTGAATGCATGGCTGAAGAATACCCAAATGATAACACACCCTTGCCTCAATCAGTCCTGACCAATAACGGTAAATACTAATGCCTCATGACCCCATTTAGGTGACCTATATTGTATATCATATTATACCTAACTCAACCATGGTCATTACATGATTATCAGAAAGGACAGGACCTAGATCTCAGCCTGCATCAGATGTCCCGATGACACCACTATTTGATGATAGTGGTAATTTACACTATTTTGTAACATTCTTTAAACTTTTTGAACCCATTTGTTTATTTTTACCCATAGTTCTACTAACTCACGTATCTTTGATGGGCATAGATGATGATGAGGGAGATATATTTGAAGAGGATGACGAAGAGGATGAGGGATACCTATTTGATGGGCAAGGTATTTGTATGAAAGATCAAATATAAATCAAATCTTCCACTACTTTATCTAAACTATTACGGCTTAAATGTTATTTTAGAAGAGGAAGATGATGATGATGTCCAAGACAATGACCTTGAGGAAGACACGACTTCTGCCCCTGAAGTACCTGACCAATACAATGAGGTGTATAGTAACATGCCTACAGATACCCATATGTTAAAACATGTTGCAAATTACGAGCACTACGATGTGAAAAGGCTTGAGCATGAACCACATTGGTTCTATTGTCGGGACGGAAAGGTCAAGCTCAATGAACTGAACATACCTAATGAGCTTATGAGGCTTTGGTCAAGTAATGACGCAGATGCTAGGCACTTTCTTAACAACATTAGGTTTTTCAATGGCCATTTCTCTTTCACTTCTCTATATTGTAACCTCAATAGCGCTACTACAAGCTAGAAGAACAGTGGCATATACACCTTTCATGCACATGGCTAGATCTATCACAACATAAGGTTATTTGGTAGAGAAGAGGGTAAGGAGCTAAGACATCTCGAGCTTTACTTCTACAACAATGATCCAAGCCTTGAGCACCGCTATCGACTATGTCATGAAGAGAAGTGCCAAAAAGACAAGGAAGTCATTAAAAGGCTTATGGCCATCCTTCGTGACAACCCATACTCACAACATCTTAGGAGTGTGGGCTAGGCTCACCACCTTGAGGACTATCATGTCACACTAAACCTTGACCAGAGGCTGGACTAGAGAACATACAATGTACCGTCAACTTAGAGGTGGCTGCTGTTTGGATCGAGGGAAGCAAACTCCTTGGTCAGTTCCAAAATAGTGTTGTCCTACATAGGAAAGGTAGAAGCAGACACAACATCCGCTCATATCATGGATGTTACGATGCTCTTTCATATCCTCTATTCTTCCCTAAGGGTGAGCTTGGGTGGCACATGGATATTTCAAAGAAAGGAGTTAGTATAGAAGAAGTCATCAAGTATCATGCCCTATAGAAGGCTTGTAGTGGGTCAGAAGAAGAAATAGGTTTGTTATTCTTCTTATTTAAATACTTCGCATACATGTACCTCAGTGGTTATTCTACAAACAACTCTAATTCATGGCTATTTTTTGTAGATTCTCCTAGTAGACTATGCATGTCTATGCATGACTACTACTGCTATAAGTTTTAGATACGTCCAAGAATATTTAACCCCATACTATACGGCAAGCATCTATTCCAGCAATTTGTAGTCAACACGTACATCAAGATCGAGAGTTCTCAATTAGATTATATACGCAACCATCAAGATGATATTAGGGCTGACCTCTACCAAGGATTGGTTGATAGCCTACATGCTAGTGAAGGTAGAGTAGAAGCTATTAGAAAACGGGCAGTGATGCCTTCATCATTTATTGGAGGCCCACATGACATGAGGCGTCGGTACATGGACGCCATGGCTCTGGTATGGAGGTTTGGTAAACCAGACATCTTTCTAACTATGACATGTAACCCAAACTGGGATGAGATCAAGCATGAACTCTACCCTAGCCAAACACCACATGATCGTCCAGATCTCATTGTTTGGGTCTTTAGAGCAAAACTACAAGAGCTGAAGGATAGACTACTAAAAAAGGATATCCTTGGAAAATTGCGAGCACATGTTTATGTTGTGGAGTTCAAGAAGAGGGGTCTGTCGCATGCACATTTTTTGCTAATCATGGATAGGAAGTACAAGATCATGTGTCCAGAGTAGTATGATCACCTCATCTTAGCTAAGCTCCCAAACAAGAAGAAGTACCTAGTCTTGTACAAGATGGTTACCAAACATATGATGCATGGCCCTTGTGGACTGCTTAATCACGATTGTCCATGCACAAAGGGTCATGATTCCTACAAGAACCGTTACCCTAGACCTTTCTACGATGTCATAGTACAAGACAAGGATTCATATCTAGTTTACAGACGGCATGAAGGTGGCCAAAAAGAAAAAGTTCGTAGATACGAGCTTGACAACAGATGGGTCGTGCCTTACAATCCGTATCTCCTCTGTCTATTCAACTGCCACATTAATGTTGAGGCATGTGGGAGCATCAAGGCAATCAAGTATCTATTTAAGTACATTTACAAGGGTCATGACCGGGCGCCTATGGCTATGAGAGATGCTGACAAGGAGGATAGTGAAGGAAATGTTGATGAGATCAAGCAGTACAGAGATGCTAGATGGGTAACCCCCCAGAAGCCTTATGGAGGATATACAAGTTTGATTTGAGTGATAGGTACCCTTCTGTTTTGTTCTTACAGCTACATCTTCTAGACATGCACATGGTGTCATTTCACTAGTGCTAGGGGATTCGACGAGTGCTTGATTGTCTAGGTGCTGACAAGTCAATGCTTACAATGTACTTCGAGAAGAACAGGACAGATGAAACAGCTTGAGGTATATTGTACCAGGAGTTTCCTGAGTTCTATATGTGGCAAGCACAGGGCAAAGTTTGGCAAAATAGGGTACGTCATGATACATTACGACAGATTAGAAGAATCATGTATGCCAATCCAGCCGAGGGGGAGCATTACTATCTTAGGGTTCTCCTAAACCACGTGGCAGGTGCAACCTCCCTTGAGTGTCTAAGGACCATGGATGGCAAAATCCTATTGACCTTTCGTGAAGCTACAGAAAGAAGGGGATTAATCGAAGAGGACAACATGCTGAACGAGAGTCTCGCTGAGGCAACCGGGTGGATGATGCCATATGCGCTGTGAAGGCTCTTTGCAACAATATTGATATTTTTGTGAGCCTAGTGATGTGTTTGGACTGTGGGAGAAACACAAGGAGGCAATGTCGGAGGACTACAGGCGCAATAATCAATCCACCTTCATGGTAGAGCAGATGATCCTGATGGATATTCGAAAATTGCTACAATCAATGCAGAAGGATATAAAGATGTACCCACTTCCTGATATCGACGACACATATGATGCCTCTCATGATATTCCTAGAGAGATTTTTGAGAAGGCTAGCATTGAGGTTAACGAGGATGGTGTGGCTCTGTCAGACACCCGTAACGGGGAGCAGCGGGCTGCATACGATGAGATCATGTCCTCGGTTGATACCGAGGATGGGGGTCTCTTCTTTGTGGATGGTCCTAGCGGGACCAGAAAGACTTATCTGTACAGAGCACTTGTCACTATTATACGCAGTTAGAAAAAGATTGTTGTGGCAATTGCTACATCTGGTGTCGCAGCCTCAATAATGCCTGGTGGTAGAACCGCCCACTTGCGCTTTAAGATTCCCCTCACTATTGATAATGGGGCCTTTTGTACCTTAACGAAACAGAGTGGTACTGCCAAGCTGCTTCGAGCATCATCTCTCATTATTTGGAACGAGGCTAGCATGACAAAGAGGCAGTCTGTCGAGGCACTGGACAATAGTCTTCGTGATATAATGGACCGACCAGAGCTGCCATTCGGTGGGAAGACCGTGGTATTCGGTGGAGATTTCAAGCAGTTCTTCCCGTTGTTCGGAGAGGGTCAAGGGCTCAGGTGGTTGGTGCCTCGCTGCGTATGTCGTACCTTTGGGATTCCATGCAACATCTAAAACTGGTGCGCAACATGAGGGCAAAGAGCGACCCGTGGTTTGCAGAATACTTGTTGCGTGTCGGTGGAGGATCTGAGGAGGTGACTGTTGATGATGAAATCCGTCTTCCTCATGATATATGCATACCGCACACCGGAGAAGATAGTGACCTTGATACTCTAATTAACTACATATTCCCTAACCTCAATACGAATATGTCAAGCAAAGATTATATCACCTCTCGAACGATTTTATCTACGCGGAACGACTGGGTTGATATGATTAATATGAAGATGATAGGTCGTTTCCACAGGAAAGAGATGGTGTACCATAGTTTTGATTGTGCGGTGGATGATCCACACAACTACTACTCTGAGGAATTCCTTAACACTTTGACACCCAATGGTCTACCTCCACATGTGTTGAAGCTGAAGATTGGTTGTCCGTTCATATTGCTTAGGAACATTGACCCTACAAACGGACTTTGTAATAGTAACAGGCTTATCATACGGGGGTTTCAAAAGAATACCATAGACGCGGAAATTGTGTTGAGACAGCACGCTGGAAAGCGGGTTTTTCTGCCTCGTATACCCTTATGGTCGTCGGACGATGAGATGTTCCCTTTCCAATTTAAGCGAAAGCAGTTCCCTATCCCGTTTAGCTTCGCGATGACCGTTAACAAGTCATAGGGGCAGACTATCCCTAACATCGAGATATACTTGTCGGAACCAGTGTTCTCGCACGACCAATTGTATCTAACGCTATCAAGAGCTACGGCAAGATCGAACATTAGGATCCTAGCCGTGCCGGCTGCTGAGAAGGACGTGAACAAGGGGAAAGAGAAATGGAAAGGGAAGGGGAAGAAGAAAGCGACAAAGGATATATTCACAAAGAATATCGTATATAAAGAGGTTCTAACTCCATAAAAGAGATAACACATCGCACGTTGATACATATTTTTTAGATATCAAATGGTACTTTAACTTTAAAAATTAACAAACAACTTATATGCATGATATTTCTAACTACTGTTTCAGCCATTTGCATGCTTCAGCTGCAAGAAGTCAGGCGCCGCATCTTGGACTAGAAAATCTTCTGGATCATCATTGATTGGTGACCAACTACAGCTTGGTATTCGTGCAAAACACGTTTTCTTAGTCGAACTATTAAGAGATTAGATTCTTAATTGTAGAATAGATTCCAAAACATGTACTGTGAAACACAAATTTGTTATGATTATCTTTCCGTAGCACTTGATTCCTAAAAAAGTGCAAGCTTATCTTTCGCGTATCATAGGCATGAAGTGATGCAACAATTAAAATTGATGTTTTAGTTTTGCTTTCAAATTTAGAGTTATATTTTAACTATCTATCTTTCATGAAGACTTATATAATATATTGATTGGAACATTATGATAGTGGTATCTATTTTAGATAATAGTATAACACACGCTCATACATATGTTATCGTGATATTATGTATTTCTGTTGCAACGCACGAGCATTTACCTAGTCTTAGATCAAATTGTGAAGTCTTAATGAATCTCTCATGTCATGTCTTGATGTTCGGTGTGCTTCTGTTATTTACACTAAAAAATATGAAACGCTTTCGTCAAAACAAAAAAAAGTTTCGTGCGCGCACCCCTCTGCAAACTCCGTCAAACTCCGAGCGCGCGTGAAAAATCCAAACTCCGAGTCTGGTACGAAGGCAGAAATATACGGAATAGAATCCAGGGAACGTCTTCTGTATTGAATTTTTGGGCCAGACTATTTTGCCTAGGGAGGGGCTCATTTGATTTTGTGCCTAGAACGACGCCTCGAGGGCGGGCACTAAAATAAAATAAAAAAAATAGGAAAGACTTGAATAAATCTGAAAATATTTATGATTCCAATGCAAAATTATTGAATAGCCTTTTATTGTTTCAAAAAATGATCAAATGAGTTTATAAACTTATAAAATCAATAATAAATCAAACAAGTATTATGTTCTTATAAACTAGATCTACACGATATATGTGATAAAGATCATGAAATGGGTTTTATATTTTGTATGTAATTAGACTTGAATATTTCTTAAAATGTTCGTCTAAGCCACGTGCCCCGCTATAGGCGGACAAAAATTCATGACTCCGGTGTAACATGGGCATACGTCTAGTTGGAAAAAAAGAAAGAAAGACCGTCTGACTTGCCTATTCTTGGATTGAGCTTCCTTGGTGGCATTGCCCCTAGGTGCCGTCACTGCACGGGCTGGCGTCATGGGGACCCAGCAAGTCTGAGCGCCGGTCGCTGCTGGACTTAGCAATGCAGATGAACCTATCAACGGATGACACTAGCTTAGTGCAAAGCTCCCTCGCGACCACCGTCAGTGAGTCCTAGTCCATGCACATCTCTAGCACTTAGATTAAGTTGATATCTTAAATCTAAATGTGTATGTTCACAATAAGCAATATGACCATTGAGCTACACCCAGTTCGCCATATTAAATTTTAGGAAAGTTCATGTTGCCTTACCATATTGTAATTTACTTAGCTTGCATTGCAATTTGAACATGTTCCCAACCACGTACTCACTCTGTCCCAAATTAATTATCGTTTTAGGTTTTCGTGCCATAAGTTTAACTAGATTCGTAAAAAATATGTGCAACATTTATATCTTCAAATAAATTTACTATGAAAATAGATTCAAAGATCTATCAATGATATCAATTGTGTATTATAAATATTAATATATTTTTATATAGAAATAGTCGAAGTTAACCACAGTTATTTTGACGGGGGAGTACACCGAAGATTGAAATGTGCAATATTGGGATTTTCCGAACTAAATTCGTAATAAGTTTTCAGTTGCCTTGGCAATTATCTGTCGATTTCGTGACACAGAGGGCACACGGACGTCACGTCCAAGGAGTGGGCACGTCAATATCTACCACATCACGGTCCAAGGCCCGAGGGCAAAGAGCCCAACGTGCGCTAGTGTGGAATGGAGAGAAGCCGAGCCCGAGCGAGGGCCCAAACCCGTTGGATTCCATTCCTCTCCTCTGCTCCTCCTCCCCCGAATTCCCCATGCTCCACCTCCGCCGCGCCGGCCAAACCAAATTCTGAAATCTGAACGAAGCTACCCTGTTCGCGTGTGCTTATTTGGCTTGAGGCGATTTAAAAAATAAAACTCGAGATTTAACGCTGGCCACAAGCCCGAGCTCCGCTGCCGACACCGAGCATTCCGTACCATGGCCTCGCCTTCCTAATCGCAGGATTCGCCTCGCTGGTTCGTCTCTCATCACTCCCCGTTCATTTCGATTCCCCACCCGGGATTTCTCCGCCGCCTGGGTCTCAACCTCGATTGGATCGTAGGGTTAGCGGTCTGGATTCGTGGGGTTGTTGCTCTCGAACCTTGCTTGCGGGGGTTCCACTTGGTCTTCTTTCTCTCTTAGTGATTTCGATCCGTGTCGGCTCGCGAGAACAAGGCGTTGGAGGAATGACCGATAAAGCCTCTTACTCGTTGGATGCATTGCCCTGTTTTTTTTAGATCTTTCAGAATTTGTCAGTTAAAGCGATGCAATTCTCGGTAGTTTTTTTTTTTAACTTTTCCAGAGGCGCTAGAAGCCTATAACTTAATTCTTAACGCAGTGGTTAAATCATATATAGCCAGGAATAACCATGATCAAATCTATAAACTATCAGTGTTTTGTTGTCCATTCAAATATATTTTTTTTCCTTTAAATGGAAAACATTTTTTTCTTTAACACTGCGAGTTTCTGTTCAAGGAGTGCATGAAACCTGTAATTCCTGGACCCCCCCTGGCTGAAAATGTTGTATTCCGATTCATGTTTCTGGTTCTTCAGTTGGACCCAACATTTTTTTCCCTGAAACATACTTTGCATTTTGGTTTATACTAAAGATAAAGATGTCCCTTTCGGTTATTGACTTTTCCGTTGAATTATTACACACTTTTTCATATCTGTAGTCCACCAGACCACCACTCTTGATTTGATCCAATCTGAAACCTGCCTCAAAAGCAAAGATTAAAGCTCCAACCTGACCCTCAAGCAAGAGCAACCTTTAAAGATGTCAGCATGCCACCCTTGATGTTGCTCTCCTCCACTATTTGTACCCACCTTCGTCTTCTCAACTAATATTCAATAGCATGCAGTAACATGGTGCCAACTTACAAGTATTCTCCTTGCCACAAGGTCCTTTTATTCGTTTTATCAAACCAATTGGCACTGTGCTTTATTGCTATTGTTTAATTATCGGTTACCTGCTTGTCACTTTCACTGCATTTTTAAACAGTTTTGATGCTGTTCTTTTGATGTGTTCTAAAGCATTGCTTTCGAAGCTGGTGAGAAGCTTTATTGATGGGTCCTTTAGTTTCTAATGTGGGAAATTGATTTTCCTGCTCGGGAGAATCCATATAAATATGTTTGACCAATGATTTATGATCTAGGTGTTGTTTTATACTGTCTTGTGTATCAAATTGAATAGGATCTTTGCAGTGCTAGGAGCTCAGATCACTCAAGTTGTATCCTCGCAATTTAGCAAAGTGAAATGTTTTTGTTTTATTTTCTTTTTCATGAGTGCAAATTTCGATTGATTATATCCTCTTTATGTTTGTTTTGCAGCTTTTGGTTTAAAGCTGGCATTTGGTCTGAAGGTTCTGGCAGGAATCCAAGATGGGTGTAATCAGCACTGTTCTTGGTTTCACTGGATTTGGCTTTGGGTTCTCTGCTGGCATTGTTATTGGGTACTTCCTCTTCATCTATGTCCAGCCAGCTGATGTCAAGGTGGGGACCTTCCTTTTGTTCTTCTTTCATTCTTACCGTATATAATTTCAAATTTCTCCTGGCTGCTGTATAATGAATAATGGGATTGTTGATAACAGTTTTTCTAATATGTTTCCGAACGATTTGGTGACAATATGAGATCTTGCAGTTAAGATGAAACAAAGATGACTCAGTCATTGTTGAATGAATTTACTTTTTCTGTGCATCCCATCATTATCCGGTTCCTTCTGATCAGCGTTGTTGACGTAAGGAATGAGTATTATGTACTTGTGAATTTTGATGAATGTTATCAAACTCTTTATAGATGCATCTGCAACGTGGCTTTCATGTCTTTTATACTTGTAGATAGGGATGAAACCGGATCGGATCCTGAATTCTGTCCCATATCCCGTATTTTATCCCATTTTTTTTCTTGGATCTCAGAACCGGATACGGATACGTTGGAAATTGATATCTGTCCCATATGCATATCAGAAATCGAATTTTAAGTATTCGGATTCTGGTACGGTAAGGATATTAAATGATCGGATTCAGATAGGGACTATCCTTATAGGGTTTTTACCCTTTCGGGACGGACAAATATCGAGAAATATCCATCCCTACTTATAGAGCGCCTTTTTTTTGGGGTGGGGGGGTGGGGGGGTGTCCTCCTAAACTAAGGGCTACTTTGGAAACTCAAATCCTCTCTTGGGATTCCGTACTTTTCCTAGGGTGAGCGATCCATGGGGATGTCATTTAGTTCTCTATGGCGGGACATTCCATCCCTGGGTTTGTCTCCCCCTTGCTTCCAAATTAGGCCTAATGTGTTGCCTAGTGATGGCACATGTTGCATGCACCCAGGAAAGGGCCATTTCATGAAGGAAAATGGAGGCCTAGACCCTAGAGAAATCATATGTTGCAGTGTTTGTCCTTGACTTCTTTTCTCAGTGGTCAGTTTAGAGCTTATGCATTATTATGTGGCATGGTCTGTTTTGAGTACTTGCGAGGGTATCAGCAAGTCATTTAATCTGCTGAATTTTGTCATGCACCATCTGTTTCTTTTTTGCTTGCTTCTGCTTGTAACGTATCTTCTATGTCTGAAGTCAAACTCAATAATATATGGGGTCATGGGGATGATTTTCTTTCTCCCTACTTTGTCAGGATGTCAAAGTTTGCCCGCTTGTGGAATATGATTCAAAATCTTTGGAGGGCATCCTTCCTGAAATTCCATTGTGGGTCAAGAATCCCGACTATGATAGAGTATGCTCCTTCAATAAACTAGCAAGAAACTATATTGATTCTAGTTGTACTCTAAGATTCTCATTTTCTTCCTTGTCTCCAGATTGATTGGCTGAACAGGTTTTTGGAATTGATGTGGCCTTATCTTGACAAGGTACCTGCCTTTTCATTTGTTATGAGACAGAACGAGATCATTAGCTCGTGTTGACATTGAATTTGCTATGCTTTGTGTTTTTTTTTTTAATCTTGTAGGCTATCTGCAGAACTGCACAGGATATCGCAAAGCCAATTATTGCTGAGAATACTGCAAAGTATAAGATAGACTCTGTTGAGTTTGAAACACTTACTTTGGGTAGTCTACCACCCACCTTTCAAGGTCAGCAGTGTTGCATCCTTATGTTTCCCTTACATGTATATGTATGCATATGTATTTCACATAGTTTACTGTGAATTAGAATGTTTGTTAAATACAAGATATTGTGCATGACTTGTGTGTCCTATATGTTGGTTCTTTATTTTCAGTAGTCAATTTAACCCTATTCGTAAAATAGTGGTGGCTCAGTTTTCTATTACTGATGATATGATGTGGTCACGTGGAGACACTGTTACAACTGTGTTCCAGATGAGCTGCTATATATCGAGTTTACAATTGAACATTCCATTCCTTGGTGATATGTCATAATTAGTATGTCTTCTGCTTGGTTAGTCATGCTAATGTGAGAGACATATTAGTCCTTGGTGATATTGTGCATGACTTGTGTGTCCTATATGTCCCACGTACATTATATATGTGAGAGAACAGACCCAGTTCGTACACAAGCTTATGTTAGATTTGCCTATATGTGATTCTAATTTTTACAACTGGTGTTGCAAAGATGTATATTAAACCAACCCATGTATTTTCCTTCCAGGGATGAAAGTCTATGTCACAGAGGAGCAAGAGCTGATAATGGAACCATGTCTTAAATGGGCTGCAAATCCAAATGTCACTGTTGTTATAAAAGCTTATGGTTTGAAAGCTACTGTCCAGGTATGAATTGTTCTTTCATAAGCTGGATTGGTAAATTGATCTTCAGTTAATGTATGCTGAATCGAGCCAAGTGGAATATTCTTTTTTTGAGATATTTCAGATTGTTGATCTACAAGTCTTTGCATTACCTCGTATTACTCTGAAGCCATTAGTGCCTACATTTCCTTGCTTTGCAAAAATCCTTGTCTCGCTCATGGAGAAGGTATGGCGACTGATTGCAGGTGTTTGAATTATCTTGGTGCACCACTTCTATGCTAATGTGATTAATTTTGCAGCCACATGTTGACTTTGGGCTAAAAATTCTTGGAGCTGATGTAATGGCTATTCCTGGTCTTTACAGATTTGTTCAGGTATTCCTGACTACGGTTCCAAACATTCTCATGTGAAAGTTTGTCCATTTGTCACACTTCGTTGTGAACTAAATGTCTTCATTAAATTTTCTGAACATAGTAAAGGCTTAAGTTGCACTTCCATGAATGCTTTCTTTCTGAAAAGAAATTATAGATGGGTTATTACAAACATTTTAACATTCACATCAAACTATTAATATAATTATTTGGCATGTTCTTGTTATTTGCCTGCATGTATTTAAACGCATGTGCATCTGTGTGCTAAAAGCAGCATTGCTATGATTTGATGGTTGGTCTCCTGGATTTAGACTTCAGTGTTATCCATCTGTAGTGTCTAGCCTGCTCTTTACTGTGGAAGTGCTGTGTGGTATCTAATTCACTCAATCACTCATTTCAGTCCAGTGAGCTCCTTTTGTAATGTTTTCCTTATTTGCAGGAGACCATCAAGAAGCAAGTGGCAATCATGTATTTGTGGCCGAAGACGCTAGAAGTACCTATAATGGACCCCTCAAAGTAATTTTTAGTACTTTTTCTGTTTTGGTTTGTGTACATCAAAACCTAGATCTGATGACAGAGGAGTATTGCTAATGGTTTTCAAATTCCCAGAGCATCAAAAAGGCCCGTCGGAATTCTACTTGTGAAGGTTGTTAGAGCCCAAAATTTGCGAAAGAAGGATCTGCTGGGTAAATCAGACCCATATGTGAAACTTAAAATGTCAGATGATAAGCTTCCATCCAAGAAGACTACTGTAAAGCGCAGCAATCTCAATCCAGAGTGGAATGAAGATTTTAAGTTTGTTGTGACTGATCCAGAAAACCAGGCTCTTGAAGTTAATGTCTTCGACTGGGAACAGGCATGACTTGCTTCGTCCTATTTAAAGCTTCTGTAGTTTTCTTCCAACATATTAGCAAAGGATATGCAGTTATTTTTGCTCTTACTTATAGGTTGGGAAACATGAAAAGATGGGAATGAACATGGTCCTACTGAAAGACCTCCCACCTGAGGAGACTAAAGTTACTACCCTCAACATGCTTAAGACCATGGATCCAAATGATGTACAAAATGAGAAGTCTCGTGGCCAGCTTACTCTAGAGCTCACATACAAGCCTTTCAAGGAAGAAGATGGGGAGATAGAAGATCCAGAGGGTACCAATGTGATAGAAAAAGCTCCAGATGGTACTCCAGCTGGTGGTGGATTGCTTTATGTTATTGTTCATGAAGCCAAAGATCTTGAGGGGAAGCACCATACAAACCCCTATGCAAAAATAATTTTAAAGGCGAAGAGAAGAAAACAAAGGTATTATGTAAACCAGTTATGCTTTATAGTTTCATGGAATGACTGTGATTGAGTTATCTCTTTATTTACCCTTCACCCCCTGTGCTAGGTCGTCAAGAAGAATAGGGATCCACGATGGGAGGATGAATTCGAGTTTGTGTGTGAGGAGCCTCCTGTAAATGATAAACTACATGTTGAAGTCCTAAGTAAAGCCCCGAAGAAAGGGCTGATATATGGCAAGGTAGAATGGAATTCTTATCGTCCATTTAATCACTAATATACTGTGCCTGGTGACTGTTAGCTATAAGATTAGTAATTGGCTTTTTTTTTGGAACTGCTGCCCTGTAGTATGTAGAGAGAATTATAACGGTGGATCATTTGAAGGCATAAATATCAAATATCTCTTATCCTGATGCCTGTATTTTCTTGATCCAGGAAACTTTGGGCTACATTGATGTCAGCCTTGCAGACGTGATCAGTAACAAGAGAATTAATGAGAAGTACCATCTCATAGACTCAAAAAATGGTCAGATACAAATTGAGTTGCAGTGGAGAACTTCCTAGACAGGAAGAGCAAGAATGCCTGAGTGTGGTATACATATGAATGTTCGTGTATTGAGTTTGCGGATACCTGTAATTGAGCTCATGTAGATATTCCCCTTGTTTCCAGACATCAGTTGTTGAGATTCCACCCCCCCCCCCCCCCCCCCCCCCCCCCCTAATTGCTCAGATTTACTAGAAATACTATGTAGGCATGTTAGTGACCCCGGGAACGGAACTGAGCTTATTCTGTGACTAATGAGGGACACAATACAAACACACAGCATTCCGGCATGTCGAGAATTCACAGCACGCTCCAGGTGTTTCGTTGGTATCTTAAATGACCATTTAGCATGTGCGTGCTTTACTGAAATGCTTCAATCCTAACGATTTTAACTTGCAAACTTTCAGTGCCCGATTAGAATTCCCTGATCATATACTGGAAAAAGTGTGTAACTTGCAATCATTTAGCCTGTAGATAACCTTCATGGAAAGATTTGGCTGCAATTAAATCTTGACAGAATGACAGCCCCGTTAAGGTTAAAGCCTAACATGCTTGTACTGTAAGGATAAAAATAAACCATGAAAGTGATCTACTGATCTCTCTACTTCAAAGAGTCTAGAAACATGCTCAGTTTCATCTTTACAGAAGCCCCTGACAGAGGAGAGAAATAAACTACCGACAATGCAAGTTACAGACCCTGACAGAGGAGAGAAATAAACTACGAACAATGCAAGCTAAATGTGCATCGCGCACTACACTCTGTGTCCACTACGTTTCTTCAGATAAAACAAAACTCAAATCCCCTTGAGATCCCTAACTTTTTCCAAAGTGAGAAATTCATAGAAAAATAATCTGAATAATTGTTTAGTTCTTCACGGAGGGTTTTGTGTCCCTGGGTGTGCCTCCCCTTTCCTTCCAAATTAGTCCTTAGGAGATACATGTATATCCAACCCCCATCACAAGTCACACAGGACAACGGATTAATAATCAAACTCTGAGCAACATTACAAAAGGACCCCCGAAAAGAACCATGCCACTCGCAGTCAGATTCCTTGAGACCCGAAGAATCAGTCAATAAGTTTATGTTAATTTTTTCCTAACATAGAAGTTTTTTTATTAAAATTTCAACATCAATACATCCAGTTGATATAAAGTCTTAAATAGAACTTCTGACCTCAGCTCAACAAAAAAACACACAAACCTGATTATTACTTTAAAAAGCACACATGTTCTACCACCTATGTGCGTTGGAAAAAGAAAGTCATTGGACACCCTCCCCAACCAAATCCCATAAATACTTGTTGCAAAAATAATTCTATAAATATGACTTCTGAAGGATAGTTTTTTTTTTGCTGTGTTCCAAACAGGCCTTTAGAGACCTTGAGCTCATGTATTTGAGATGGGGAACAAGCATATGAGGTTTATGGAAAACCTCAACAAGCAAACTGCCTTAACTAAGCTATTTAAATCATAGTTTATTTAAGCATCAAATTTAAATAGCATAATAAAAGATACATCAATTTCTTCATATAAATATAAATATACTTCAAAGTGCAAAGGCAAATGTTGCAATACAATGCAAATGCGAATGATGCAACGCAATGCATGACTTCACTTCTACCCACACGTCCCAAGGAGAGGGAGTGAGGGCTGCAACCACATTGCTCATCAACGTGCGTTGTTGTACGTAATGCCCTGATCCATCAACTCGAGTCGGATTCCGCGACGAAGTCCACCAACACCCGAGACTAAATCGTTGTTCGGGAGGCATACGTAATGCCCTGATCCATCAACTCGAGTGCCCATTTTGTGGTTCTTCCCGTGGCGTCCTGGCTTTGGACGACCTCACCGAGAGGGAATGACGTCACGACCGTCACCAGGTGTGACTCAAAGTCGTGGCATAGCTTCCTCTTTGTGATGAGGACGGCGTACAGGAGCTTCTGGATTTAGGAGTAGCGGGTCTTCGAGTCGGATAGGACCTCACTGATGAAGTACATAGGGCGCTGCACCTTGAGGGCGTGCCCCTCTTCTTTCCGCTCCACTACCAGGCGGCGCTGACCACTTGCGTGTTGGCCGCTATGTAGAGCAGGAGGGATTCTCCATCAGTAGGAGGAACTAGGATCGGGGCCTTCGTCAGAAGCTGCTTGACCATGTCAAGTGCTTCCTAGGCCTCGGACGTCCATTTGAAGTGATCGACTTTCTTTAGAAGTCGATAAAGGGGGAGACCTCGTTCGCCAAGGCACGAGATGAAGCGGCTAAGTGCAGCGAGGCACCCCGTAACCCGCTGTACCCCCTTTATGTTCTGAATTGGGCCCATCCTTGTGATGGCTGAGATCTTCTCCAGGTTGGCTTTGATGCCACGCTCGGAGACGATGAAACCAAGCAGCATACCCCTCGGGACCCTGAAAACACACTTCTCGGGATTGAGTTTGATGCCATTCACTTGGAGTTTTGCAAAGGTCTGCTCAAGATCGACAACGAGGTGGTCAGCCTGTTTGGACTTAACCACGATGTCGTCAACATAGGCCTCAACGGTCCGCCCGATGAGGTCCCCGAAACACTTGAGCATACAACGCTGGTATGTAGCCCCAGCGTTCTTCAGACCGAACGACATTGAGACGTAACAAAATGATCCGATGTGGTGATGAAAGATGTCATAAGTTGGTCGGACTCTTTCATCGTGACTTGATGGTACCCGGAGTACGCATCAAGGAAGTAGAGGGTTTTGCACCCCGAGGTAGAGTCAACTATTTGGTCTATGCGCGACAAAGGAAACAGATCCTTTGGGCATGCCTTGTTGAGACCCGTATAGTCAACACACATCCTCCATTTCTCACTCTTCTTTCGTACAAGAACGGGATTGGCTAACCACTCTGGGTGGTATACTTCCTTGATGAATCCAACCACCGAAAGTTTTGTTATCTCTTCACCGATGGTCCTGCGTTTCCCCTCGTCGAAGCGATGCAGGCGCTGTTTCACCGGTTTGGAGCCTAGGCGGATCATCAGGGTGTGCTCGGTGACTTCCCTCAAGATGCCTGGTATGTCCGAGGGTTTTCATGCAAAGATGTCCTTGTTAGCGCGGAGGAAGCCAATGAGCGCGCCTTCCTATTCGGAGAAAAGCGTGGTACCAACGCGCACTGTTTTACCCTCGGTGCTCCTGGGGTCTATGAGGACTTCTCTAGAACCCTCTGTAGGCTCGAACGACCCAGTCGACTTCTTGGTGTCGGGCGCTTCTTCGGTGACCTCCTTCTTGATGGCGACGAGCTCTTCGGAGGTGACGATTGTTGCAGCATGACCGCAACACTCGACCTTGCACTCATAGGCGCGCTGGAAGGAGGTACCGACAGTGATGATCCCGCCAGGGCCCGATATTTTTAGCTTGAGGTATGTATAGTTGGGGACGACCATGAACTTCGCGTAGCATGGACGTCCCAGGATGGCGTGGAAGGTTCCGAGGAACCCGACCACCTCGAAGATGAGAGTTTCCGTCCTATAATTGGACGGATCCCCGAAGGTAATGGGCAGATCGATCTGCCCAAGTGGCATGGCCTGTTTTTCGGCCACGATGCCGTGGAAAGGTGCTCGGGTTGGGCGGAGGCGTGTTCGGTCGATGCCCATTTCATCGAGCGTCTTGGCGTAAATGATGTTGAGGCCACTGCCTCCATACATCAGTATTTTGGTGAGCCGCTTCGGGCCGACGATCAGGTCGACCATGAGCGGATATCTCCTCGGATGTGGGACGCTCTCCGGGTGGTCGGTCCGATCGAAGGTTATGGCGGACTCTGACCACCGGAGAAAGGCAAGCGTGGTTGGTTCGGTCGTATAGACCTTGTGGCGTGTGACCATCTGACGGCGTTTGGAGTCGTAGGCTACTGATCGTCAGAAGATCATAAGGCAGCCGTCCGGTGTTGGAAAGCCATTGTTCTTCTCCTCGACGTCGTCCGTGGTGGGGGCAGGGTCCTTTCCGTGCTCCCCTTTGTTGGAGTCTCCGGACAAGAACCACCGCATGAGGCTGCAGTCCTTGTACAGATGCTTGACCGGGAAAGCATGGTTTGGGCATGGCCCTTTGAGTAGTTTTTTGAAATGGTTCGGAGTGCCCTCTGTGGGCTTCCGACCATCCTTGCGGTCAGCAGCGGCCACGAGTGAGTCCTCGCGCCGTTGCTTCTTGTTCTTCCTTTTGGTAGAATGATTGGAGGTGCCTTCATCGATGCTCTCGTCCCGCCTTGCCTTGCCATCGAGACAATCGAAGATCGCCCCGACCGCTTCTTCTCTTGAGGCGTGGCTGGTGGCGATGTCCAGGAGTTCCTTGGTGGTTCACGGGCCCTTGCATCCCAGCTTATGAACCAGAGACTCACAGGTAGTCTCGGACAGGAAAGCTCCTATAACATCGGTGTCGGCGGTGTTAGGTAGTTCGTTGCACTACCGGGAGAAGCGCCGGATGTACCCGCGCAGGGTCTCACCGGCCTTCTGATGGTAGTTTTTGAGGTCCCATAGGTTCTCAGGGAGCTTGTATGTGCCCTAGAAGTTTCCCACAAAGATCTCCTTCAGGTCTGCCCAACTCTGGTTTCTGTTGGATGGCAGGTGTTCCAACCACGCTCGTGCCGAATCAGTCAGGAAGAGTGGAAGATTGCGGATAATGAAGTCGTCATTATCCACACCACCGGCTTGGCAGGCAAGCCGATAGTCTTCGAGCCATAGTCCAAGGTTTGTTTCTCCATAGTACTTCAGGATGTTGGTTGGTGGCTGGTACCTTGGCGGAAAGGCAGCGTTGAGGATGTGCCAGCCGAAGGCCTGAGAGCCCGGTAGGCCAGGGCTCAGGCTCTGGTCATCGCCGTTGTCGTAGCGTCCGCCATGATGAGGATGATAGCTGCGGTTGGCTCCCTCTCTTGGATCGTTGTGGGTACGCCTGCGATCATCGAGAGTGCTGCGTGCGTCATGGTTATGGCCGAGACGCTGATGCACCGAGACCGCGGTGCGCTGCCTGTCGCCCTATGGTGCCTGGTGGACCGATGTGTCCCTATCGGGACGCCCAAAGAGCGTGCGTTGGCTGGCGTCGAGCTCGCGTTGCCGAGACAACGAGCTCTCTGCCTGCTGCGCCGCCGCATGCTCGAGCAGCATGCGAATCTTGTGGTGAGCCCGACGATCCTCGGGCATCGCGGCCTCTGGAAGACCATGGAGCAGGGCGGCTATAGTGGAGATGTGCTGACTCGCCCAGGAGAAGCGAGGGAGGGCTTCATCGTCGACGATGATCCTCTAGTTCACGTCGTGGGCCATGGCGCATGCGCACTGTCTCCGCGGCGCTCTATCTCCCAATCGAGCTCCGTGCATTCCTACTCGAGTTGGAGTCATGCTTCCTCGATCTCCCGGTGTCGGGCTTTCAACTGCTCCACCCCCACGCAAGGTGGGGCCACTGTCTCTCCCTCGACCTCGTCGCTGAGGTTGTTCGCCGGGGTAGCCTCCTCCTCGGAGACGCTTTCGACGTGTCCCTCGGGGGTACCCGTCATGAAGCATTCCCGGGAGGGGTGATGGCTCCTCCTGCTGGAGTCAGAGCTAGAGGGTGACCCTAGCTCCTCTACGAGGAGGCCGTGGAGAGATTCCGTGATGTGTTCGATCACCCCACGAACTCGTTGTTCGCGGGGAATGGGATCATGCGCTGTGCCACCAGGTGACTAACGGTCTCCGCGGTGTTGCGGAGACCGAACGAAAAACTATCGGGGGGCTCCGTGTGGGGTGTTTCGGAGAGAGGGTGAGGCGGCGTGGGTCCTCCCTGGATGGCTGGGGTCCCAGAGAGATGTTGAGCTGGCGCTCAAGCCTCCCGTAGTTGAGGCCAATGGAGGGGAGAGGTTGGACGGCGGCGTGAGCCAATGCCAACTCTCCTCCCACCGTGACGATGAAGTCTAGGTCACCGAAGCACACGTGTGCACCCGGGACCCAGCTGATTCCGTGGCTAGCCATCCATGGCCTGATGTTAACGTCGAAACGCTCAAAGGTCCCCTACCTAGCGCGCTAACTGTCGGTGTTTCGAGTAAAAACCAAGGAGTAAATTTGTATTTGTTGCGCGTTGGGCCTGAATGGTGTGCTAAAAGATATAAGGTTTATACTGGTTCGGGCAGAATGTCCCTACGTCTAGTTTGCTGCCGCCGCTCATGTTATTAGCACTGAAAGGTTCATAATAGGAGGTACAAACAGTTGAGAGAGGGACATGTCCCAAGTCTCTGATGGAAAGGTTGAAAGGGCGCTGAGAGCTTGGTTGCTGCTCGGCTATGTGTTATGTGATGCGTGGTGTGTAGAATTGATCCGTCCCTTAAGTGGGGTGCCCTGCCCTTCCTTTTATAGATCAAGGGAGAGCAGGGGTTACAGATGTGAGAAAGAGGAAAAACCAGAGGCGGAGAAGGTACTTTGAAGGTGCCGGGTCTTCCTTTTCCTTTGAGCCTACTCTACTGACACGGTAGACGGTGCCAGGGATAGCACGTTCGTTGATTCTGATAGGGCCATGCTCTGGCTTCGTTCAGCAAGTGATCACGTCCCATCCCACTCCGGTGGACGGCGCAGCGCGCCAGGGTGCCGAGCCATGACCCTACGGGGAGCAGATGGCGTAGAGGCCCATGTTCGTTACTGTAGATAACATGAGTTTTCTTCTAGACCGTAATGGTTGTCGTATGTTTCCGTCAGGATTCGTGTCTGAGGGCAAATACCGGCGCCCATAACACTGTACGACAAATATCGACGCCCACAACACTGTTTGGGCTCTGACATGTCTGGAAGCGCTTAAAGCGTTAATGTGGTCATATCCTGATGGTACTTTTCTGCAGGTGTGCAGGGTATGGTCATCGGTATTACGGTTGACTTGAGTGCCCTGCCTTATCTGCATGCGTAGTTATGAAGGAGCAGCGCACAGACGTCGGACGAGGCAAAGCCTGTCCCCGGACGTCGAGCGAGGCGTAGCCAGCCCTTAAGGGTCGGACGAGGCAAAGCCAGCCCTCAGGGGTCAGACGTGGCGGAGCCAGCCCTCGATCGTTGGGCAAGAGATATAGTCGTGTTCTTGTCTGTTCGGAACTATAAACGTTTGATGATTATTAGCTTCTCCTCTTTAGGTACCTCAGTATTTGGTCCCCGATAGTATTTTTCAGCGAATAAACAATATTTTTCTCTCATAATAAATCAGCATAAGCCAAATTTCAGCGAAACGAACGAGGCTATAGATGGACCGAGATTTGTTGAGGCGCCAAAAATACTGAATCCTTCGCACAGCATCATACGGTCCAGAATATGCACGGACACACTGAATTGCTAGGTCTTTGCAGATCGCATTACTACAGCATTTTTTACATGGCAGCTGGATACGATAGCAACATTAGACGTAGCCGCATAGACCATGGGCAAAGCCGTATTTTTCAAATATTTTATTATAAAAAGAGATGACGGGATAGTCCATAAACGACGTCACGCGAATCCTATGTGCCTTCTCCTGCGACACTGCGAGCGAATGAATCTTCCGAAGGTGCACAGAAAACACGAATGCGAAGCCTGGTTTCAGTTAGACCGCCTACTCTTAGACAGAGTCAAGTCCACAGTCCACTTTGCTGTGTTCTACTTACAATTCTGCGGACCGCGTGCTCTCGACGGCGACTGCCACAGTTGACGTTTATTTGACCTGCGCCAGCTTCACTCGCGCAGGAACCACATTCCTACGCAAACGCACGCTACATATCGAAGTCGTAATGTTTTCCCCCCTGATATTTTTTTTAAAAAAAACTGGCAATGCTTAATAATCCATCCAGCTCACCAGCTGGAGTTTGTTTTTCCCACCGATCCAGTCACCTTCGCCCTCCCTGGCAATCTACACTTTCGTCACGATGCCAGTTGGACCTCCAACCCAAGGAAAGAAATCACTACAGATAGATACATTCTTTACGCTCCAGCTCCAGCTCCAGCTAGACAGGAGCCGCAAGGTAGTCATGGAGCCACGTACTCAAAACACGGGGCATTTGCCTTGACTTTCAGTGAGTATATATAAGAAATAGACAGGTTACATCCAAAGGGTTTCAACGAGGGCAGACTGAGGGCATGTCATTACTCCTGCCGCTTTTATATCTCCAAAAAATGTGGAGCCAAAAAAGACTCGAGCCTATATACATGATGACGACGAGACGATAAAACACTTTACCACTTCAACTACACAAATCGACGTCAAGGCAAAAAGGATGCAACCTGATTGATTCCTCAGTGCCCAACCAGCACATTGCTGAGCAACCTACCTGAGGCAGCAGTAATTTGCTGACGACCGCATGCAACAGTTACGAGGATCCCTATGTGCAGAATCACCAATCACCCTTGACCAACCAACAGTTGGACTTCTTATCGCTAACAAAAACACAGCACACAAGCATTTGATATGGTTCAGTCAGTGCATTCGCAAAGGAAGCATAACAGGTTTCCCCAAGACTTACAGGATCTGCATGACAATGACAGGCTCCACCATGATTGATAAAGTCGAGTGGTATCAAAAAGATTAAAGTTCAAGAGTTTCTCCAGCGAAATTGCACAATGGCAGTTCACCTGCTCTTCTGAAAAGGTAACTTCAGTAATGAATCTGGACCTGAATACAGCAGCAAAATTCGTCTGTTAGGACACCCATCTAATGAGTTATTGTCAATGAACAAACATAACATACACAGGTTAACATATAGTAGCAAAATTAATTACTGTATAAATGAATCAATTAACATAAATATAACATCATGGAATCTACATACACTAGCTATAGCTGGGATTACATGCTACTATGCCTATGCTAGGCGTGACTGTCAGATGCGAAGAGTGGATCACTATAAACATTAAGTATGAAAATTACCCATAATTTTTTTCTCTCGAACACGCAGGAGAGCTGCGTATCATTATATTAAGAAGAATAAAGGAGTGGGTTTAGAAACCCCATACAGCCACACACCTACACACACCCTTTTACATCTAATAATGTACCTCTCTCTCAAATTCAAACTTGACCCAAGACCACTAGAGAGGAACTCACACATTGGCTGGCTCTAGAGCAAGGAGATTGGATATTCCCCGAGCTCCGGCCAAACTCCACAGGAGAAACTCATCTTTTACTGAAACCAGAACACTATTTAGGCTCGGTTGAATCCCATCAAACACACAGCGATTGCGATGATTCCAAATGGACCAAGCTCCCAGGATGATGATGGAATTGAGACCTTTTTTAGTCTGGTCATCAACCCCAAAATTAGTTCTTGCCCACCATGCATCAAAGGAGTTGTCATCAGGCTCGGGGGAGAGGTCCTGCAGGCCGACCTTATGTAGAATGTTGTACCATACTTGCCGGGAGAAGACACATGAGATCAATAGGTGTTCAATCGTTTCCTCAGCTTGATCACAGAACGAGCAGCGTTCAGGATGGGGCAGACCTCTTTTAGCAAGACGATCTGCAGTCCAGCACCTATTGTGTGCCACTAACCACATGAAGAACTTGCATTTGCCTGGTGCCCAGCTCTTCCAGATTCTTTCCCAAGGACCAAACTGTACAGCCCCAATAAAAAATCCCTCATATGCAGATTTAGCAGAATACACTCCTGAACTAGAGAATTGCCATATATGAGCATCATCTACTTCAGGTTGCAAAGTCAAATCCGAGAGAAGGTCCCACAACTTCAAAAATTCTATCAACACGGGTACTGTAGTGGCAACCCGTATGTCCTGCACCCATTTCATCTCGGTAAGGGCTTCATACACTGTCCTTTTCCTTGCTTTGTTGTTGACTGATCCAAAAAGAGTAGGCACTAATTGATCCAGGCTCTGTCCATGCAGCCACCTGTCGGTCCAAAAAATTGTGTTCTTGCCATTGCCAACTTCTGAGACAATGGCCACTCTAAAGAAAGCTTTGACCGCAGGGTGCACTTGGATCTGGAAAGCCGCCCAGGGCCTATCAGGTTCAGTTTTCTGCAGCCACAACCAACGCATCCGGAGAGCCCATCCCAGCTGCTGCAGCCCGGAAATGCCAAGGCCTCCGAGTTCTGGTGGCCGAGTAACCTTAGGCCAGGCCAACAGGCAGTGTCCCCCCTTCGCATCCCTTCTGCCTCTCCAAAGAAAGCCCCTTCTAATTTTATCAATTGCTTTAAGAGCCCAGGGAGGAAGATCCATTGCCATAGCCAAGTATACCAACATGGAAGTGAGCACAAACTGAACCAAAATCTTTCTCCCGGCCTTTGTGAGCAAATCCGCTTTCCAGCCCGGAAGTCGATCAGCGATCCGATCAATGATTGGCTGAACTTGCTGCTTTGTCAGTTTCCGCAAGGAAAGCGGGACTCCTAGATATTTGCAAGGGAAATCTGATAGTTGACAGGGGAGATGTTCCTGTATAGTGATTTTATCCTCCTCCGAACACTGGATGGGGAAGCCATTGCTTTTTTGCACATTTGTTCTCAACCCTAGGCATCTCCAAAAAGTTGAAGAATATCCAGCGTGATACCTATATCATTGGCCGAAGGACATAGGAAGATTACCACATCGTCAGCGTACAAAGATATGCGGTGCTGCAAGGCCCGTCTTGCTAGTGGTTGCAATAATCCCTCATCAGATGCTTTCTTGACCATATAACATAAGACATCCATGACCAAAATAAATAACATTGGCGACAATGGATCGCCTTGGCGAAGTCCACGTCGATGTAGAATTGTTTCCCCAGGGCTGCCATTGAGGAGCACCTGTGTGGAAGCAGAGGCTAGCAGTCCACTAATGATGTCACACCACACAGGACCAAAACCCAAGTGTTTCATGATCTCCAGCAAAAAAGGCCAGGACACAGGAATTGAAAGCCTTGGTGATGTCCAATTTTAGAAGAATGCGAGCTTGTTTTTGCTGGTGAAGGAAACGAGCAGTCTGCTGGACAAGCATGAAATTATCTTGTATGAAACGCCATTTGATAAACGCACTTTGATTGGGAGACTGTAAGACATAATCTGCTGCTCCCCATTTCTCTCTTGGCTGAAGATCAGGAGATTGGACTGGTCGGCTCGGCTGACCACTCCCTGCTGCTGTAGCAGTAAGGCAGTAGGCCATAGTAGGAATGGCTTCAACCATGTAGTGTAGAGATGGCTGAGCTAAGCCTTGTACCTTAGGAGTAGGTAGTTGGTGTACTCACCAACCTTGTACCTTAGGAGTAGGTTGTACTCACCAACAACTATGTACCTGGTAGAGGTACTAGCACCTGTATATATACTATGCGAAGGCAATGCAGCAAATCAGTTTAGTTTGTCACATCCAGAAGCAGAGCTTTCGACCAACGCTGAGCTTGTGTTGTGTGTGTGAGAGTTGTTCTCAGTATCTTTTACCTCTAGCCATAGTGAGTGAGTGTGCTGGTAAGCTTACTGCTTACCTGTGCAGGGCAGCCGATGGACCAACAAGTGGTATCGGAGCCGTACAAGCGCCGTCGCCAGCCTAACCGATGACGGATGGTTTGGAGATGGGCGACACCAGCGACGCTGCTGTGGCTGCCTAGCCACGACAGGAGGTCGTCGTGCACACGGTGCGGGAGGTCAGCGGCACCAGTTGGACGACGCTGACTCGCACCAACTATGGCGAGTGGGCGGTGACCATGAAGGTCAAGCTCAGAGCCCGACGGCTCTGGAATGCCATTGACAAGGGCATCGACAACGAAGAAGACGACATGTCAACGTTGGGGGCTATCCTCGCTGCTGTGCCAGCGGAGTACATGGAGCCGTTGGGGGCGAAGAACTCTGTTAAGGAGGCGTGGGAGGCCATTGCAGCGATGCGCGTCGGCTCCGACCGCGCAAAGAAGGCGACGGCCCAGCTGCTGAAGCAGGAGTACGCCAACCTCAAGTTCAAGGATGGTGAGTCGGTGGAGGACTTCTCCCTCCGCCTGCAGTCGCTCATCAGCAAATTGAGGATCCACGGCGTCACCATCGACGAAGAAGAGACGATCTCCAAGTACCTCCACTCCGTGCCGGTGAAGTACATCCAGATCGCTCTCTCCATAGAGACGATGCTGGACTTGTCCACCTTCACCATTGAGGATGTGACAGGCCACAACAACGACGGACAGCGGCAAGCTGCTGCAGAGGAGTGGGCTGCCCGGATGAAGGAGAAGAAGTCCAGGGAAGCCTCCTCCAGCCGCGGTGGCGATGGCAAGCGCCGCGGCAAGGCTTCTTCGGAGAAGAAGAAGGTCGACCCCAACGCCTGCCGGCGCTGCGGGAAGACGGGCCATTGGGCAAAGGAGTGCCCAAATCGCAAGCAGGAGAAGAAGGCTGAGGCTCATTTAGCGCAGGCTGATGATGATGATGAGGCCACTCTCCTGATGGCGACATTTTGTGCACTGCACGACGTTGAGGCCAAGGAGAAGGAAGAGGTGATGGCGGTGGAAGAGCACGGGAAGGCTCTGAAGGCTGTCAACCTCAACGAACCGCGCGCCCAAGTCCACCTCGGACGTGTGGGCGGCGAGAAGGAGCAGCGGTGGTACCTGGACTCCGGCGCCAGCAACCACATGATGGGCTCCTAGGAAGCCTTCTCTGAGCTCGACGACAATGTGATCGGCACGGTGATAGCTCAAGGGTGATCTCACGTGACGTCGTGTTCGATGAGATGGCGGCCTGGGACTGGGAGGGTCTGGGCACGGGGGAAGCTGGCAGCTTGAGCAGCACCTTCGTCGTCGAACTCTTAGTCATCCACGGTGGTGGAGACACTGGAGATGAGGTGCTGACTACCCTAGGAGTGGTACCGAGCGGTCCAGCAGCAATGCCGACCACTTCAATAGCAGTGCCGAGCGCTCCAGCAGTGGAGCCGACCACTCCAGGAGTGGTGCCGACCGCTCCAGCAGTGGATCCGACCACTCTAGCAGTGGTGCCGAGCGGTCCAGCAGCAATGCCGACCACTCCAGAGGGGGTGCCGAGCACTTCAGCAGCAGTGCCGAGCGCTCCAGCAGTGGAGCCGACCACTCCAGGAGTGGTGCCAACCGCTCCAGCAGTGGATCCGACCACTCCGGTAGTGGTGCTGAGCGGTCCAACAGCGATGCCGACCACTCCGGCAGAACAGGGAGGCCATGGACCACCGATCGAGTTCACCTCTCCACCCACGACATCGACGAGTACGTGGACGCTTTCCACGACGGCGAGGAGGTCCGGTTCAGGTGGGTGGACAACATCGTCGGTGAAGGGGAGCTCCTGGGTTGGCCAGTCGTTTTCTCGACGACCCAGAGCTACTCCTTGTTAACGCAGAGGAGCCACCGACATTTGCAGTGGCTGAACGCGACGACAATTGGCGCCGGGCGATGTTGGAAGAGATGAAGGCCATCGAGGACAATAAGACATGGGAGCTGGTGGATCTACCGGTGGGTTGCAGGCCGATCGGGTTGAAGTAGGTCTACAAGGTGAAGCGGGACGAGCACGGCACCATTGTCAAGTATAAGGCTCGGCTCGTCGCCCGCGGCTTCGTGCAGCGTGAGGGCATCGACTTCGAGGAAGTCTTTGCTCCGGTGACGCGAATGGAGTCCGTTCGCTTGCAGTTGGCCATGGTAGCAGCGAAGGATTGCGCGTCCACCACCTCGACGTCAAGTCTGCGTTCCTCAACGGCGAGCTCGCGGAGACGGTCTTCGTCAAGCAAGCTCCGGGCTTCGCCGTCAAGGGCGCTGAGCACAAGGTGCTCAAGTTGCACAAGGCACTCTATGGGCTGCGGCAGGCCCTCGAGTGTGGAACGCCAAGCTCGACACCACCTTGGGCGAGCTTGGGTTCACTCGTTGCGCCACAGAGCACGCGCTCTACACGCGGCGACGGGGGAAGAAGGAGCTCGTCGTCGACGTGTATGTGGACGACTTGATCGTCACTGGAGCGCGGGCGAAGGATATCGACGGCTTCAAGCGTGAGATGGCTGCTCGTTTCAAAATGAGCGATCTTGGCGCGCTCTCCTACTACCTCGGCATTGAGGTGAGGCAGGGGAAGGAGCACATCTCCCTGGGCCAGCGTGCCTATGCGGAGAAGCTGCTGGAGCGTAGCGGCATGGCGGAGTGCAAGCCATGCGCAACTCCAATGGAGGAGCGGCTGAAGCTGTCCAAGCACAGCATGGCGGCGAAGGTGGACGCGACGCGCTACCGGAGCATCGTCGGCGGGCTGCACTACCTCACGCATACTCGGCCGGACATCACGTTCACAGTCGGGTATGTCAGTCGCTTCATGAACGACCCACGCGAGGATCACTGGACGACGTTGAAGAGGCTGCTGCTCTACGTCAAGGGGACGCTCGATCAAACGATCATCTTCCCCAAGAGTGGCAGCAAGGGTGGGCTGCGGCTCACGGTCTTCAGTGAGGCACCCTCCAAGGCAAAGGAAGGTGAGCCGAAGCTCACTGTTTTCAGCGACACAGACATGGCGTGCGACATCGACGGGCGACGGAGCACCTCCGGCGTGCTCGTCTTCCTTAGAGCAGCCCCCATTGCTTGGCAGTCGCTGAAGCAAAAGATCGTGGCGCTGTCGACATACGAGACGGAGTACGTCGCAGCAGCCAGGACGGTCTGGCTGCGTCGGCTGCTGGGTGAGCTGACCGGCGAGGAAGCTCACCCACCAGCTCTAATGGTGGACAACCAGCCCGCCATCGCCATCGCCCTCGCCAAGAACCCTGTCCTCCACGACCGGAGCAAGCACATTGACATTAAGTTCCACTTCCTCCAGGACTGCATCGATGGAGGGCAGATCGTCATTGAGTTCGTCGAGACCAGCAGACAGCTCGCTGACATCCTCACCAAGTCACTCGGGCGCCTGCGGTTCATGGAGCTGAGGAAGATGATTGGCATGGATGAGGTCAAGACATCGGGTTAGCAGCAGGATTAGGGGAAGAATTGTAAGACAATCTGTTGCTCCCCGTTTCTCTCTTGGCTAAAGATCAGGAGATTGGACTGGTCGGCTCGGCTAACCACTCCCTGTTGTTGTAGCAGTAAGGCAGTAGGCCATAGTAGGATTGGCTTACTTCAACCATGTAGTGTAGAGATGGCTGAGCTAAGCCTTGTACCTTAGGAGTACGTAGTTGGTGTACTCACCAACCTTGTACCTTAGCAGTAGGTAGTTGGTGTACTCACTAACCTTGTACCTTAGGAGTAGGTAGCTGACATACTCACCAACAACTATGTACCTGGTAGAGGTACTAGCACCTGTATATATACTATGCCAAGGCAATGCAGCAAATCAGTTCATTTTGTCACATCCAGAAGCAGAGCTTTCAGCCAGCGCTGGGCTTGTGCTGTGTGTGTGAGCTGTTCTCAATATCTTCTACCTCTAGCCATAATGAGTGAGTGTGTTGGTAAGCTTACTGCTTACCTGTGCAGGGCAGCCGAGGGACCAACAGAGACACCATCTGGTTCAGCCGCCCTGCTAACCTGTTGGCCAATAACTTTGTGATGAGCTTTGCAAAAGAGTGAACCAAGCTTATTGGTCTAAAATCCTTTATATTTGTGGCATCTTCCTTCTTAGGTAGGAGTGTAATATAGGCTGAATTTAGCTGCTCGAAGTTTCTCATTTTCCAACTCCAAACCAGCAGACACTGCTGTCATAATATCCACTTTGATAATCTGCCAGCAAGTTTTATAGAATTTTCCGGTGAAGCCGTCGGGACCTGGAGCCTTGTCTGATGGCAGCGAACTTATTGTTTTCCAAATCTCCTCTTCTGAGAAAGGGGCATCCAACTCTGCGAGATCATGAGATGGGATATTCACTTCCTCAAGGTTGATGGTAGAATCTCTGTCCACGCTTACCCCCAGAAGATTATAATAGAACTCATTCACAATCTTCTCCTTTTCTTCATGCTTGGTGAGAACCAGGCCATCATCCGAGACGAGACTACTAATAAAGTTCTTCCTTTTTCGATGTCTAGCATGCAGGTGAAACAATGCAGTATTGGCATCGCCTTCACCAAGCCAGCTGATCCGGGAGCGGCTCCTAGCAATTGTTCGCTGCAAGGATGACAGAGCCAAGGCGTGCCTTCTTAATTGATTGTATAGCCATTTCTCCTGGTTAGAAAGGGGGCGACCATCCTGGGCAATCTCTAGTTGATGAATTATTTCTCTTGCCATCCCAAGCTGTGAATTGATGTGCCCAACTTTTTTCTGACTCCAACTTTGTAACCCTCTAACAGTGGCACGAAATTTCCTTGAAAGAGTATCAAAAGGACAGGAGGAAGCTGGTTCAGAAACCCAAGCGATCTCAACTGCCTCTTGGAACCCTTCCAATTTTGTCCAATAAGCCTCAAAATGAAATCTGGCTTTCCCAGGTTTGTTATCATGAAGACCAAGGAGAGGGCAATGATCCGAACCATCAGAGGCTGTGCTCTGCAGCAAACAATTAGGGAAAAGCTGCTCCCAATCAACTGTACACAGAAATCTGTCCAACCTGACCAGTGTTGGTGTATCTTGCTGATTGGACCATGTATATTTCCTCCCATGTAGAGGCAGCTCTTGTAAACCCAAATCATTAATGAGGCGACGGAATCTTCCCATCAGAGCCCTGTTTAGATTGCCATTATTTTTGTCCTCATCTCTGTAAATGAGATTGTAATCTCCCAACACTATCCATGGGCCCTGACAAGCGGCTCGTACGTCCCTTAATTCCTGCAGGAAGAGCACCTTATTGTCATCCCCCTGAGGTCCATAGACACATGTGAGCCACCATGCTTGACCTGCACTTGGGCTGAATTGGACAGAGATGCAGTGGCTGTCCACCCGAGTAGCATTAGCGGGGCCAAGCTCATTACGCCAGGCTACAAGAATCCCTCCACTGGCACCTACGCACCTACCGATGGCAGCTCTACAAAATGGGTAAAGTCTGAACCAAGGGCAGGCAAGAATTGTTCCTCGAGAGAGCTTCTCTATTTTTGTTTCTTGAATGCAAACCACAGTCAACACAGGAAGAGGATACCAGAGTGCGTACTGCATCTTGACGTGCCTTGGAATTAAGTCCTCGCACGTTCCAACACAAGATATTTGAAGGATTCATTGATAGAAAAATATAACAACTCGACCATGTACAGACCAGGAACACATCAGCTCTCTCCATTCACATCCTCAGGGGTTGCCCATCCAAACAGGGCTGCTAGAGCTTGGACATGAGAAGTTGGGAGTGGTAGGCCGAACAACTTGCCATAGTCATCCATGATAGATATATTAGGCAAGTATATATTAGGCAAGTATATAATAGGCAATCACACAATCAGTGTGATTAGCACCTGCTATGTAAAGCATGTACACGCATGTACACCCTGCCATTTTGACTATATATATATGAAGGTCACCCCCCATGCGGGTGTGTGGTGTTTCCCTATCTCTCTGTTCTATTCTACATGGTATCACAGACCGCGTGATCAATCAGATCCCGGCCTTCTGCTTCCGCTCCTCTCTCCTCTCTCCTCTCCACCTTTCCCCGGCGGCTGAACTCCGACGCCACCGTCCACTCACCTGGTCGACATGTCTGTCCCCGCCGACGGCTCCGCTGCCGCGGCACCGCAGGCTATGCTCGTCCACCCCTACACCGCTGTTAACGTGAAGACTCACATCCCGGTGACTCTGGAGATGAAGAATCCCAACTTCACCAAGTGGGCTTCCTTCTTCAAGGCTCTGTGTGGGAAATTCAGTCTCCTCCCACACATCAGCGAGTCTGCTGCTCCCCCTGCTGATGATCCATCGTGGCCAATTGCCGAGTGCACTGTCTGCGGTTGGATCCTGAACACCGTCGACAACTCGGTTCTTGATCTGGCCATCACCGACGAGAACCAGACCGCTCGCGAGCTGTGGGTGGAAATCGAAGCCCTGTTCCGCTCCAACCGCGCACCCCGGGCCGTCTTCCTGCTTGAGGGTTTTCACTCCCTAAAGCAGGGCGACTCGACGATCGACGAATACTGCCAGACGCTCAAGGTCAAGGCCGCTGCCCTCCGAGACGTCGGCGAAACCATCGACGAAAAGCAGCTCGTCCTCAGTCTCCTCCGCGGCCTCAATCCGCGCTTCAGCGCCACCGCCGACGACATCGCCAACGCCACTGTGCTGCCCTCCTTCTCCAGGGCGCGCGAGATGCTCTCCCTCAAGGAACTGCGCCTCGCCAACGACGAGAAGACCACGGCGGCCTCCGCTATGGTCGCCGCCTCCGGCTCTAGCTGCACATCTGCCGAGTGCCATTCCTCCACTTCCGGCGCTCCTTCTAGTGCCCCTTCCAAGGGTCCAGGGGGAGGCAAGAGGGGCAAGGGCGGCAAGAAGGGTTCCTGGCGCGGCCAGGGCGGCGGCAACTGGCAACAGGGCGGCTGGCAGCAAGGCGGCGGTGGGGGAAACCGCCCCATGGTGCCCTGTTTCTGCTACACCCCGTGGCCCCCCCAGGGCGGTGCCCCTCCTCCAAATGGCGGCTGGCAGCAGCCCACTGTCCAGGCGGGCGCCACCAGGGGCTTATGGGTGCCAACCCGCAGGCCCACTTCGCTGCCCCTCCACAGTCAACGATGTGGGATCAAGCCGGCCTAATTGCCGCCTTGAACCAGATGGCGCTCCAGAACTCCGGCTGGGTCATGGACTCCGGCGCCAACTCCCACATGCACAACTCTGATGGTATACTTCTATCTCGTCATCCCTCCTCCTCTCCTTCCATCACTGTTGGCAACGGGCATCAATTGCCTGTGTCCTGTTCTGGTCACTCCCATTTACCTGGCCGCACCTCCCCTTTCTCTCTTCGCAATGTTCTTGTTGTCCCCTCCCTAGTGCGCAACTTACTTTCAGTTCGCCAATTCACTCGTGACAACCATTGCACTATCGAATTTGACGCGTTTGGTTTTTCTGTTAAGGACCTGCAGACCAGACGCGTGATTCTTCGCTCCAATAGCTCCGACGGCCTCTACACCGTCCCCGCCATGCCACAGGCCAACCTCGCCACCTCCACCGACCTATGGCACCATCGTCTTGGTCATCCAGGAGCTGCCACTCTAGATTTGCTTAGGCGCAATAATTCCATTTCATGTAATAAATCAGCTCATACTCTGTCACCCGTGTCAACTTGGCAAGCATGTGCGGCTGCCTTTTGGTAATTCCAGCTCACTTTCATCTCTACCTTTTGAGCTTGTACACTGTGATGTTTGGACGTCCCCAGTCGCTAGCATTTCTGGTGCGCAGTACTATCTTGTCATCCTAGATGATTTCACCCACTTTTGTTGGACGTTCCCACTCGTCCGCAAGTCCGAGGTAGCCACTCACATCATTAACTTTTGCGCCTTCGTCCACACACAGTTCAGCCTTCCTGTCAAGGCTGTACAGGCTGATAATGGCACTGAGTTCGTCAATAATGCCCTCACCACCTTCTTTGCCTCCAGCGGCATTCATCTACGACTCTCTTGCCCTTACACCTCCTCTCAAAACGGCAAGGCTGAACGCATTCTCCGTTCTCTGAATGATATATGCCGCACCCTCCTCATCCACGCTCACATGCCACCCAAATACTGGGCCAAGGCGCTCACCACAGCCACCTATCTCCTCAATAGGCGCCCCAGCTCAGCAATTCACCATAGAGTTCCCTATGAGCAACTCTACCAGCAGCCACCAGATTACGCCATTCTTCGTGTCTTCGGTTGTCTATGCTATCCCAACCTCACCGCTACCTCCAAACACAAGTTGGCCCCCCGCTCCACCGCTTGTGTCTTCCTTGGTTATCCCTCTTCCCATAAGGGCTACCGGTGTCTCGACCTCACAACTAGACGGATCATCATCTCCCGTCATGTTGTCTTCGACGAGAACACATTTCCCTTTCGATCTGACTCCACCAGTGCGCTGCCAAGCTCTCTGGATTTTCTTGCAGGTCCAACCGCACCGGTGATACGCACTGCAGCGGTCGCTCCATCGCCACTCGACGCTGAGCAGCCGCGTCGTCGAGCTCATCTGGAGGAGCTTGCTGAGGACCCGGCCATCATCCAGATTGGCCCGGCCCTTGCACCAGCCGCGCCTCAGCCTGCGCCGGTCGGTCCTCCACCCCTCTGGGTTTACACCCGGCGGCGTACGGCTCCAGCTGCACCGACCCGTTCTCCACCGGCACCTGCTGTTCCCGAACAGCCGTCCCCGGCTCCGGCCGTGGCAGTTGCTCCACCACCACCGCCGCCTCTGTCGCATCCGGCTGTGGTGGCTGCTCCACCACCGCCACCGCCTCCGCCGCCCCCGAGCCAGCCTGTGACGCGCTTCCAGACAGGTTCCCTCAGGCTTGTCGATCGGTACGGGTTCCCCCCGGCTGCTCACGTCGCCACCGACTCCACTGCCTCGCCCATTCCGCGTGACTACAGGGGGGGGGGCCTTGCCGATTCCCAGTGGCGTGCGGCCATGGCTGAGGAATACAAGGCCCTTATCAACAATGACACCTGGCGCCTCGTTCCCCGTCCTCCCAGCGCCAACGTGGTCACCGGCAAGTGGATTTTCAGGCACAAATTCCACTCCGATGGCACCCTGGCTCGTCACAAGGCTCGCTGGGTCGTCCGCGGCTTCACCCAGCGCCACGGCGTCGACTACGACGAGACGTTCAGCCCCGTCAAGCCTGCCACTATTCGGGTCGTCCTCAGCATCGCGGCATCTCGCCAGTGGCCTATCCATCAGCTGGACGTGAAGAATGCCTTTCTTCATGGCCACCTGCATGAGACGGTCTATTGTCAGCAGCCCCCCGGCTTCGTCGACCCGGCACGACCCGACGCCGTCTGCCTCCTCCAGCGCTCCCTCTACGGCCTCAAGCAGGCCCCTCGGGCGTGGCACCAACGCTTCGCCACGTTTCTCCGACAGCTCGGCTTCGTCGCCTCTGCCACCGACGCCTCCCTCTTCATCTACACCGAGGGCGGCTCCTCCGCCTACTTGCTGCTGTACGTCGACGACATCGTCCTCACGGCATCCTCGGCCGCTCTGCTTCGACGCATCATCGACCGCCTTCACTCTGAGTTCGCCATGACGGACCTAGGGGCACTACATCACTTCCTGGGTATATCCGTCACTCGCTCCTCCGACGGCCTTTTCCTCAGCCAACGGCAGTACGCCGTGGACCTTCTTCAAAAGGCGGGCATGGCCGAGTGTCACTCGACGTCGACACCTGTTGACTCTCGTGCCAAGCTCTCTGCCTCGGCGGGCGCTCCTGTCGCTGATCCCGCTGCGTACCGGAGTCTCGCCGGCTCTCTCCAGTACCTGACGCTCACTCGCCCCGACCTGGCCTATGCTGTACAGCAAGTGTGCCTCTTCATGCATGACCCGCGCGAAGCTCACCTCGCGCTGATCAAGCGCATCCTTCGGTATGTGAAGGGCACCCTGTCGGCTGGCCTCCACATCGGCACTGGGCCTGTCGACAAGCTGATTGCATACTCCGATGCTGACTGGGCAGGGTGCCCAGACTCCCGCCGCTCTACATTAGGCTTCTACGTCTTCCTCGGCGACAGTCTGGTGTCCTGGTCGTCCAAACGGCAGACCACGGTGTCCCGGTCCAGTGCGGAGGCTGAGTACCAGGCTGTTGCTCACGTGGTTGCAGAGTGCTGTTGGCTTCGCCAACTCCTTCAGGAACTTCTTGTTCCCTTGAAGGTCGCCACAGTTGTCTACTGTGACAACGTCAGCGCTGTCTACATGACAGCCAACCCGGTCCACCACCGCCGTACCAAGCACATCGAGATTGACATCCACTTCGTCCGTGAGAAGGTGGCTCTCGGCGAGGTTCGAGTTCTCCATGTGCCGTCACGGTTTCAGTTCGCTGACATCATGACAAAGGGGTTGCCGGTTCAGCTGTTTGACGATTTTCGGTCCAGTCTCTGCATCCGGAATCCTGACGCTTCGACTGCGGAAGGCTGATAGATATATTAGGCAAGTATATAATAGGCAATCACACAATCAGTGTGATTAGCACCTGCTATGTAAAGCATGTACACGCATGTACACCTTGCCATTTTGACTTATATATATATGAAGGTCACCCCCCCATGCGGGTGTGTGGTGTTTCCCTATCTCTCTGTTCTATTCTACAATCCAGAGCTTCCTGGCTTAAACCTTCACTCTCCTTGATGACGTGCAAGGCCCTCATCACCTTCTTCTTGTTCCTTGAACTTGCAATTTTAGCAGGCGGTTTAGGCTCAACACACGCAATCCGTCGACTTTGTCGTGGAGGAGCCGAAGGTGTGCGAACCTGAGCCTTTGGCCTTGTAGCACGCGGTGTAGGGAGAATTCTCATGGTCTTTTTTGTGATCTTCGCCATGAAGCTTGATCTCCGTCTGGCCGATGTGGGCGCTAGCATCGCCAGCGTCGAAGGATTATTGCTGGTCCCCTCCGTGGCACTGGTTTCCACTGGGGCAGTGACCAAGACTTGGGCACGTTGTCTGTAGTAAACCTTAGAGCAGGTTCTTGAAGCATTGGGCATTCTTAAGGCTGATGTCGCCGGGCCACCAGTGGGCGTGCATTGCTCCACGCCAACATCAGTTGCGAGCGGCAGCGAAGCATTGCCTCGTGATGGAGTTGACTGTTCCTGCGACGGCTCATTCGACCACATCCTCTCCAGCGTGGGAGACCACGTACTGGCCTCAACCATGGGCTGGGACTCCTTATGTTGCACAGGCTCTTGGCTAGCCTCCAGAATAGGCCCATCCGATGATTGGGCCCCATAGATAGGTCCAGCAGGTGACATGTTAACAGCTTCTTGGGGTCTTGCTGCCGCCACCGTATTCATTTCGCACCCAGGCGTCGCGTCGCGCGAGGCGCTGTAGGTAACCTCCGAGGCGTTTATTTGGGACGAGGAGCCCGCAGTTATGCCAGGCCACACGTGTACCTCTGCCCCAGGAACTGGGCTGTCACCGTGGACCTCCTCAGGAGCTGGTGAGGACGCCGCGGCCGCCATGGGCAAAGGAGCCTCCAAGGAATCAATGCAGGCATCATCCTCCGATGCGACATGCAGAAGGACTAGGGCATGCTCCAATGTCATGTCCGGGGCTGCTGCCATGTGTCCGTCGCGAACCACCTGTGGACACAACCTAGCATGCACCGAGACACGAGGCGCTCCATCGGCTGCCGCTGCCCTCCCCGACACCTCCTACGCCGGCGAGGTGGCTGGCCAAGAACGCTGGCGTCGTTGCTTTCTCCGCCGCCCTTGATCATCATTGGACGGAGGAGATAGTGGTGCAGGTCCTTCCGTCGCCGGTGGCTGATCGAAAGGAACCACGGTAATTTCAATGGGGTAGGTCAGCGTGCGCCTTTGCCTTTCGTTGCCAGCGACTAATGGCTCAATGATCTCGAGATCCATCTCCGCTGGAATGCGTCCAGGGCAAGAACACCAGTCCGCAACTCGGAAGACATCCCGGTGGGTGGCAGTGTCCGGATGTGAATCACTGACCCAGCAAAATTCATCCAGGAGCTGCTCTGCCGTTGACACCTCCCAGGCATGCGCCGGGATGCCACGCAACTCAACCTCGACGGCGAACGGCAGAGACGCTGCTGTTGAGTGTAGGAATCGGGTCTAGTACATGACGTGCAGGCAAAAGGACGGGGCGATGATTGGTCTGCCGCCGTTGTAGACCCTTGCCGCAGCCTCCTCGCTCGGCAGGATTAGGAGGAAGCTCGAGGACCCGTAGCGGCATAGAGTCAGCAGAGCCTCCTCCATCTCGAACCACCGAGCGATGGGCCCGACATATCTTCTTGTTGCTCGGTGACCACGGAAACGACCAGAGCGTGGCCGAGCTCCTCCTCCCTCCGGACGATGCTCACAGACCGATCTATGACACGCCGCGGCTTTAGGGGTCGGGGGTCATCGTCAGTCACAGGGCGATCGTCATCACTCGGCTGAAGGGCCTCGCCGGATCCTTCCTCCCCGTCATTAGTGGGGCGAGAAGAGGAGGGAGGAGCCTGACTGGCATTGTTGTCTGTAGAACGGCGTCGTGTGCCGCCGCCGCCCCTGGCCCTGCTCCCCAGCCATCTCGTCAGGGTAGGAAGCCGAGGTCGCCGGAGGAGGGGCCCGAGGAGCGGCTGGCACAGCCGAAGAGATCGGGCGCCAGATAAACGTTGGCTTGGACATGGCCGCCACTGCGACCCGCCGGCGCGAACAAACGTAAGAACGGTGTCCGGAAGCGCGGCAGACAAAGCAACGCAGGCTCGAACGGCAGCCAGCAGCCCTGTGCGACAGGGAAAAACAGTTGAAGCCCCTTCCTCGGAGGTCCGCAAGGACCCGGTCGACGGGGGAGGCGTTGATGACGCCGACGTTCCTTCCGCGCTTGCTGTCCTTCCACTGCCAGGAAGCCGTCAGCGTCAGGACGACGCGGCTGTGACGGGCAGCTGTCCGTTGCCGGGAACAACACGATTTTGGGGCTCACGTGGTCAACACCCTTCAAGGGCACGGTCGAGGTCACCTGGCGAGCAGCACCGCCAGACTCCGTCAAGACCGTGGCTGAGGTTCCGCCCGCGAGGAGCGCATCCTTGAAGGTCGGCAGCAGGCTGCCGCAGGAGCCGTCGGAGGAAGGCGTGCCCTCACACCACCGTTGAGCCTTGGAGCGCCCAGCAGTGGCACAGGTATGAACTTCAGGAGGCACAGTGAAGAAACTTTCTCCTGATGCCGTGGAGGTGTCCGTCGGACCTGGAGGAGGAAACGACGTGGGGCTGGTGGAGGTGGTGGCCGCCAGGCCTAGACAAGGCTCCGGCGTTGGGTTGGGAGGAGAGGAGCCAGGAGGGACGTGGGGAGGGGGGAGAACGCACATGACGCTTTGCTCAAAAATAAAAAAATTACCCATAAACGCCAGCAACAATTAAACAAGGGCAATCTTTTTAAGGATTCAAAATTTCAAGTCATACTTAATGGACCCTACCATACTAGTATTTGTCAAGCAAATAGTAGAAGGACAAGGAAATGAAGTTCAGATCAGGGTCGACCCTAACTGAGAAAGCTAACATTCATCTCCATGGTTGTGACAGTGAGATGACATTGTTTGATACAGCTGCTCCACGATCTCTAAAGATAGCAGATTTGAGCACATTGTACTGATTAACAACTGAGTTGTACAAAGTATTTGTGAATAGCTCCCTTCCCTGGATGAAAAACAAAAGAGAAGCAGAGTCATAATCACCAACAAATTTCCAAGGAATATATAACAACATTAATCAAACAAAGACAAGCTCAGTGAGCAACAAGCTAATAAAACTTTCGAAAACTAATCACCCTGTTCGCTTGATCGTATCAGCCATGCTTATCAGCCATGATACAGTGTTTTTCTCTCACAACAAAACAACATCAACCGGCTTATAAGCCACCGAGACGATCAAGCGAACAGGGTGAATAGGTGCTATGTTAACATGGACACTTCTTACTAATAAGAAACCTTTTTTGTCTCAAAGGACAAGGGATTAAAGATGAAGAGCAATGGAAAACTTAGATTGCAACAGGACCATTCAACCAGCTCCAAGTACAATCAGTAGGGTTTGTGAATCTCTAAGTCAAAAGAAAAACAAGCATGGAAATATAATCAATATTGCACACTGATGCAAGAGCTTGAATTCCATCTATAAACAAAAATAAGAACGCGCCATTTTCTTATGATTTTTTCATGGTATGGAGAAAATAGAGATGAACCAGTGTTGATCCATTCTAAGAAGTCATACACGAAAGGGACCAAATTACTAGGCCAATCTACTAATATCAACTTTCCTAACAGCATAGATATCCAGACAATTCCACCACTATGCCTTCAGTAAGAGAACAATCAGAGCTGTAGAAGCTTATTTGCTTGTAACACTCAAAATCTATTATCAACGTGACTGCCTGAAATGGAGTTCCATCACCCAACTCCAATGTAAAAGCTACAAGTAAATCAGCTTATAGTGTAGCAAAAATTCACAAGCCAGCTATTTACAGGCACAGTAAGATTGAGGAATGTTGGCTCTTGCCAACGATAGCCAATTACCACATGGAAATACAAGCAGGAGCATAGGAGCATGATAATGTATATAAATATCATTGAGAATAAACCTCATCAGCATTCTTGGTATGAGCAGTAATATCCCCATATTTTATTTCTTCAGTTACTGACAAACCTACTCCATGGAAGGATATCACCCTCTGCTCACCAATCTCTTTCTCAACCTATTCAACTCGAAGAGAAAGGAAAGTTTCAGAGGTACCACAGCAAGAATACTTAAACAGGTACCATGAGCACTAATGAAGTACAGTACCTGTTGTGGTGGAGGCATAACCTCATAGCACAGCAATGATAGTGGATATATGTGCCCAGGAACGCCAGCATGCTCCAGAAGCCTCCTCATACTGTCCACTGCAGATGAATCGAATGGCGCCTGCCCTTGTTTTTGAATGTAGCAGATAAAGTAAAGATAAGGGAACATATACTTACAAAAGCAGCGGACTTTTCAAGCATTGTTTTAGGTAAAAAGAAAGATAATTCTTGTCAGCCACCTCTACAACTGTCACTGTACCATCTCATTTCATTTGCTTGTTAGCAATGCAGTTACATTGAAAGAAGATGTACGATAATGCATAGAAAAGTCAAAATGGAAGAATAAGACCATCAGGCAAGAGAATATACCGGGTACCATTCTCCTGTTGAAGGATTTGGGCGGTCTCTACCACCACTTGGTGCAATCCAAATTAACTGTGAACCACCACTGCGTAATGTTGTACGAAGGTATGTGAGATCAAGCACAAAAAGTAAAGTATACGATAATCCAGAATGAGAAAATATTTTGCCTCACGAGAACAAGAACCAACTTAGCAAATGAGTAATGGTGCACAAAAAGTTTTAAAAATTCCATAGTCATCAACTCATCATATCAAATCTAAGTAATCATCACTGAAGAAGCATCAGAGTTTGATTGGTCACAGAAATGTCATTTGTGAATTTTTGTGTAAGCGTATAGTTCTTTACTCTTTTACTTGATACAAATTTGTGCCATTAGGCACCAACTTTTGGTACAAGTCATCAAGGTAAGGCATCTGAATCAAAGAGACTTATTATTCGTATGGATCATATGGAAAAAGGATTACAGACTAACATGTTATTGTAAGGGAAGATACCGTAAAAGCAAGGCCATTTCCTTGAGACTTCGAGTATTTGATCTCCTCTTCATCTCAATTAGCTCAGGAAAATCATTCATATGCTTTTTCGAGTACACGCAAATGAGATTTCTGATGGGAGAAAATGCTTAAGTGACAAATTGATAGGAGTGAAAGAAAGTAGAGACAACATTGTCACATGTCTAAAAAGATCTGGATGAAGAGAAAGACCTTCCCATGCTAAATGGCTTGCAAAGTGGATCGGTAACAACCCTATCGCCAGCAACATAAACCTACATCAGGTGGAAAGTTTAATCAGGTTTGATTGGATCAAATAGTTCACTGATAACTTAACAGTGTATAATCAAAGAACGGCCTTACTATGTTTTCACTAATCCATGGATTGGTTTTTTCAAGAAGCAAGGAGATAATTGCTGGATCTGCTTCTGTCTGATGGTTAGACATCAAAACAACATTGTGGCCCTGCGGTGACATATTTCAGTACTATTTTGCATAAAAACTTTAGGAACTATTGATTGTACTTAAGTGTATCAAGAAAAGTACTGCAAAAAACCTCAATTCCAACATAAGATGTGTACTAATATGAGAATTGCGGGCCATGATGTCATTATAACTTATAAGAAAGCAGTATTTGCAATCTGAATGTTCCAATAGATATCTCTAAGCAATTCTCAAAATGAGAAACAAATTATCAGTTCCGTTCAGTCCTTACATAGTGATATACATTTTATTTTCATTAAAGAATGTTGATATGATGCCATTGGGCTTCAATACAGAATACACAATGATGGTTTACATAATCCACTTCTTCTAAAAAGACCTTGACGGTTTGAATTCATAGTACCATTGTAAGATCTAGTGCTGAAAAATAAACTAGTGACAATTACTGAATGTAATGTGAACTATATTAACGACAAGATGAATTGACCTGGTGGAGCTTCTCTTCCATGTCATGGAAAACGGAAATGTTGCCAACATAGGAGTTCCTGAGCCGATGAAATGAGATTAGCAGAAGATAAAGGAACTATTACGTCTCCTGGCATGCTTTGGTAGTAAATAAATCAAAATATGTTAGCAAATGGCCCTATATGCGTTGATGGAGGAGATCGACGAAAAGCACTTGAAAAAAAAAGTTGTGCAAGGAAGAAAAACAAGAGGAAACAACTTGTCAATTTTGGTGGGTTGCAGATTACACATGAGCAGTTCCACCCGTAACAATTCACATGCCCATTTCTCTTTTTTATTTCTCCTTGCATTTTTTTTTTGTTCAAGCTCAAATTTTGCATGCACATAGATGAATTGTATGCTCTATTCATCCATATTGTTGTTGGATTTTTCCATACACTATTAGAGATCCATATTTTTGCTTGGAGCACTTAAGATGTTTTTTTGTTCATAAAAAATTCCTCTCACTAAACTAATAGTTAAATAAGTAAACAAGTGACTGAAGCAAGACGATATTGATAAATGGGGCATGGCTTTCAGAAATGGAAATGAAGGTTACGCTATAGATTAAGCAGATATTATCACCTTCATCTTTATTAGACTCGACATAATGTAAACCTCAACAGTCAACAACATGCTGGAAATATCTGAACAAAGAATTTGTTTTATTTGGACATTACCATTCTGTCATTGTGCTACAAACTACAATAAGTTTGCATGTCATGAAAACAAAAGAGCCACTTGATTCTATGCTCTAGATAATTAATCCGCGGCAAATGAAAACAACAATTGTGAGTGAAGCTGGTAAGGCATGCTATCCACCCCAGTCAAAAAGAATAACTTCCAGAGGTACAGCAGACTTTGTGTGAATTATTTGAAATTACAATGTTATCAGGTCAGATTTTGTATTACCTGAAATCTACCAGAGGCCTAATGTAGTTCTGACCAAACATGTAATAGTCAAACGGTTCCCGCACAGCTTTGTGATAAGGTGGAAAGGTAAATGGATTCTGCAAAAGGATGGAGCATGGTATTAAAGGCCATCTTGGAAAATAAATAAAATTGTTGGAACAAATTGTGATGGAAATCGGAGTAGATGGTGAAACCTGTACATCCAGTAGAACACGATCAAACAAAGCCGTCATATTTGAAAGCATGATCTCATATGCATTAGGATCTCCATTTTGCAGGACCTAATAAAGCAAAACATTCACAAGACATGAACCATAACAAGCTGATGATAGCACATAAAAAATACCAGAAAGATCAGCCCAGTAGTTCTTACAGCATTCCTGTAATTATAATACAGCTCCTCCAGGTTACTGGTAACATCTGCAGGAAGTTTTCCATTATCCAGTTCCTTTCTGATGTGTGAAATGAGCTCTGCACAACGTGTGAATAGGGGAAAAGAAAGAAGTTGTCAGTTTCTCTGCATACCAGATGATTCTATATTAATGTGGCATGTCAGCATGTGAAATTCCTAGGTCCAGTTCCATCAAAAAAAATCCTAGGTCCATTCCATGCGACTACGCAAGCAGTTTGGCATAAGACTACTTCAGCTGGGCAGTTGTGCCTTCATCACTAGATTAAAGACACCAGTAGTGACAGTGGATAGTGACGCAAATGCAGTTATTAGTGCGAAACAATCAAAAAGATATGGGCAATATAAGCGCAAGGCGGGCTGCATTTGGAAGCAGCAGCAAACCAAACCTTCCTCGTCGAGCAGCGATGAGGGTCCCACCACCTCCTCGGCGCCCATATAGGAGGCGAGCACAGCGCCCTTGGCCGGGACCCGCGGGCCCCGTCCCCCTCCGGCAGCTCTCCACGCGGCCTTGGCTTCCAGCTGAAGTGCCCCGCGGCGGGACCGTAGGAGCCTCGCCGGCGCGGCGAGGATAGCGGCCCGCGGCGAGGCCAGCCAGAGCGACGGCAAGGAGGCGGCGGTGGCGGGGCAGGCGCCCCCTGCGAACGCGACCAGCGTCGGCGCGTGCATGGGGAAGGGGCGACGGAAGGTTCTAGAAACCTAATCCGAAAACCCTAGTGGGAGTGGCGGCCTGGGGAATAGCGCACGAATCCAGCTGCGGAGGCGGCGGAAGACGGACGGAGAGGGCGAAGAAGGCGTCGACACTCGACAAGAGCCTCGGCCGCTCACCCCTGCTAGCAGCACATTTTCCTCGATTTCTCTGTTCAGTTTTTTCTCCTCAAAAAATTAAAATAGAAGGAAAAAATTATCTATATAGAGAAAGGAAAAAGGAATGATATTTTTTAGGGCTTCGTGTGTGGGTAGGATTTGTCGAGGGAACCTATTGGATGGCACCGCACCTTTCTCTTTCCTTGATTTTGGCACACACGTCCTTGTCTTATGCCCATCATCTATCTGTTGGCCTAAAAACAGCAGCTACATTGCTACATACCAACCCTTTTAAAGGGCATCTCATACAATATCAGGTAGAAAAAGACTTTTTAGACAAAGGAAGAGAGGAAGGTGATTGAAAGAGTTGGTTGTTTAATGAAGTAACCGGCTCGTGAACAAATATTTATGACATAAGAGACAACTATGTTACCATACGACTCATAAACTTTTCGTTGTTAATTACATAAACTAAGAATAATTAAGTTGCTATAAGACACTTTCAAAACAACCTTTTGTATGCATTGGTTGTTCAATCATCTCATGATTACGTAACACTATATGATATCATCTATAAGACAACACCAATGTAGTTGCCCCTAAGAAAAAAAATTTGCTAAACAGCGTTTGGTCCAAGGGATGAAGTGGGACGGAACAATCCTGCTTTTACTTGTGTTGGGTCCAAAGACAGTAGGGGCGGAGTCATAACCCTAGGGAGTATATCCTGTAGATGTGGGACAACCCCATCCTTCTAAAAAAATGCGAACATGTTTGTCACTCCTTCACGATGTGCGCTCCATTTTCTCTACTCATTCTTTTGTGCCGGTGCTCTTCTTCATTCTCTACACATAATACCATGGCAGACAAAGCAAAACCAGTCAGCACACGCGAATGGGTGAGGGTAGCAGGGGTCGAACGGGGCAACACGGATAGGTAAGGGCAAATGAGTAGGGGTTAGACAGGTGTGCTTCTGTTTGTTGTTGCATAGGCGGAGCAGAGTAGCCAGACGGGGTTGCGGGGGTGGTGGTGGCAATAGGGCCGAGCTGAGCAAGGGCAGCAACGACCATGGCGGGTTGAGCTAAGTAGGGGCCGCAACGGAGCAATCCATGGTGAGCTCAGATTAGGGATATCAATGAGGAATTTTTCGTCGAGGGATAGCTCCCCATCCCCATCCCTACAGGGAGAAAAATTCACCGTCCCCGTCCCTGTCCCCACCCCCATCCCTGCGAACATTCATGGGGGAGCTTTTCATCCTATCCCCATCCCCGCACGTGGAATTAATCCCGTGGGGAACCTGTCCCCGTTACAAAATGCAACATTTAAAGAGCAAAAGCAAATTTATGGTGTCAAATCAATATAAATTGAATAAGGAAGATTCCATATTAGAAGAGATATCTATTTTAAGGTTTAGTTTGCTATTTACAATACACTATGTGTTAAGTTTTTGTAAGATTTTAACATGACAAAGGGCTAATGTAGAGTAAGAGCGAGTTCACAGGGCGAGTACGCGAGGAATAGGGACATGGATCCCAAAGCTGACGAGGACTAAATTTTCTATGTTCTATCCCTGTGGGGATTAAATCACCCCCATTGCCATCCCCTAGTAAGGGAATTCTCCACCAGGAATCGAGGAATGGGTCCCCATTGCCATCTCTAGCTCAGAACGATGGTGAGATGGCTTGAGTAACGCCTAGAGGTTCAAACCGACGGCAACCATGGTGGGTGCGTCGCCTCTCCCCCTCTTTCCCTCTTCCCTCCAGCGAGAGGGTGGTGCAAGCAGCTCCAATGATGGCACCCTATGGGCCTTGTGTGCTGCCATCGCCAGGTCGTGGCACTACCCATCGGCCTACAACTACTCTATATGGAAGAAACAAATAAAAATGCGGAAGAAGTTGATAGCGCATGTATTAGGATCTAGATGGCTAGAGGGAGGATGAATACCTGTAAAAATTTCTTCTACAAAGCATAATTCACTAGGGCAAAGTGGTTAATACAATACATGACCTAATAGCAACCACAAGCACTAGCTCTAGTTCACTTCAAGCAAGCCTCCTACACAATTCTAATAGCAGTTGATTTCTAGCTAAAACACTTCACCACACAAAGCTACTAGCTACTAAGCTACACTAGAGAGCTAACCAAAAGAGCAACTAGCAACTAGTTAGTACAAACAAGAACAACTAGCTACTCTAGCGACAACAAACAAGAGAGCTACCGCTACACAACTACACAAGCAACAAGCACTACACTAACAAATGAATGAATGAAATACAAGTCTAGAGCTTATAGCGAACCTAACAAGAGAGATGACACAATCAATTTTTCTTCTGAGGTTTGGTTTGCTTGCCGGTGACTTAATCCCCATTGTGGCAAGTCTTATGGTGAATGATTTTCGCACTAACTAGCATCACATGCTAGACCCACAACTTGGGTGTCGCAAGAATCAATCCCACAAGCCCTCCTTCTAGCCACACGCAATTTATTAGAGTGCACCCTTTTCACTCCATGAGGTGGGATCAAGAACCTCTTGACAATAACTTGGTTGGGGGCGGAAATAATCACTAGGTCGCCTCACCAATCACCGAAGCTCCAACTATCTAGGTGGCAGCAACCACTAAGAGTAATAAGAATGCCCAAGCTTCACAATCACTAGTGCCACCAAGGATGCAACTCACAAATGCAATGCACTAGTGGAATCGATCTCTCTCTCAAAGTGTTTTGCAAGAGCACAAGAGCAAGAGAGAGTTGGGAGGCTTTTTCTTAGCTTGTAGTGGATGAGCAAGATGTTACAAAGGTGCCAAGAGAGCTCCCCAAACTATGGCTCCAAGCATATATAAAGGAGGAGGGAGCAAGTGGCCATTAGGACCTTCATCACCTTCATGCGCGCGTTGGTGGTCCAACCGTGCCCCTAGCAGTCCCACCGCTAGGGCCCAACGGTCACCAACCGTAGCACCCAATGGCTACCTAGCACCGATAGTCCCACTAGTCAATTACCGTGCCTGGCGGTCCGACCGCACGCCTGGCCGGTCCGAGCGCCATTGTACACAAAGAGAAGTTCAAACGGCCCAGCCAAAAAACAAGTTTGGTGCATGGTCCGGTAGTGCAAAGCCTCCAAAAACATTGCCTCTATGATCCCTGTCTGTAGGTCTGGTGCATAACAGATGCCAACATGTGGCCCAAACTTCAAATCAGTCTGCTCTCGCGCGAAGACCTGCCTGGCAATCCCACTACGTGTCGCCACAATCCCACCGCTTGGCTGGCTGGGCTAGGCCATGACCTATAGCTCGCAAGCCACAGCCGCTAGCACCGACCGCCATGCACAGGACACGTCTAGTGCTCATGGCGGTCCCACCACCAAGGTTGGCGATCTCACCTTTAGGGCACCAGATAGCAGCCCTACAAGCTTCTTCTTCACCTTTTCAAAAGTGCCAACTCCACCAAGTGTTTCATAACTTTGTGCATGTTAGTTAGCATTTTCACAATCATTTTGAAAGGCATTTTTCACACATTCTCACCCATGTCACTAGTATCAAATGCAAATGCAATGTTAGTCACACCTAGTGGCACTAGACAATCATATCAACTTGAGAGCTCCCCTCTTAACAGTACGGTTATCTAACCTAAACCCGATCACGCACTCTATTGCATCTTAACTAGCAAAAACAAACACCCTATATTATACCTTTGCCTTCAATCCCTAGGGTTTTGTTTTTCTCTTCCTTCAATTCTTTTCCAAATGTTGAGTGCTTGATCAACTTGTGGCCTCCTCTCATCACCTCCATGGATGTCTTCTTGCCCAACCTTGGTGTGGACATAACCTAGCTCAATCACAACACTAGTGACAAAGGCTAGTCCACTAGTTGCCACTCAATTACCAAAACCAAACATAGGGCTTTCAATAGATCACGCATTAACAATTCCTCTTCCTCTCACCCCCTTAACAAACGCAAACAAGGAGATGCCCCTATCTGAAAGGATCTAGATGGCTACATGAGGTGAATAGCCTATAAAAATTTTGTCCAAAAACACAATCACTAATGCAAAATAGTTAGTACAATGACCAATCCTAAGAGCCACTACTTTGCATAGCCTGATTCACCCAATGCAAGTCTCCTAAACAATTATAGTAGCAAGACTAACACTACTAGGCACTCAAACAAGGAAGGAGACTAGCACTTCTCTAGTTGAACTAAACTAGTGAAGCAACTAAACTAGCTACTTCTACCAACTAAACTACAACTATAGTTAAAGGCCTACTACTATAAGCAACTACCACACAAGCAAGTATATGAAATGTAAAACACAAGTGTGAGTAGCAAATCAATGTGGGCAAGAGGGAGACAAGAATTATTCATGAGGTTTGGTTGCTTGCTGGCAAACTATGACAGGAGAAGTTGCCTCAGAATCATGTCATTTGGGGTTTCTAGTTTTTTTCACCATAAGCAAGGCAGAAGGGGCTCAAAATAGGGCCCTTGTCCCCCAAACCAAATGCAATACCATGTCTAGATACATACATATATTTTATTTTTGAATAGGATTATATATTTTTGAATAGTAATATATAACAGGTAGCCATTGGTATATTTAAACGCACACAGATAAATATGCAAGCACATGGATACCGATGTAGCACTTCACCGAAAAGTATTCCAGAATATCGAACTTAAGAAAACATGTGTGAATTTAACGAAGTCTAACTTAACTCGTAGTAGCAACAAGGCTTAAGACAAACAGGAGCATAGAGAGGATCACTAGGGTTTTCTAGTTCTAACTTCGGTAAGCTATGTCTTCTACTGTTCAACTGGGGATATTACTAAGGAGAAACACAAGAAGAGTATGTTTTCCTAGTAACCAGATCCTACTCGGCCTACAAATAGGAGATGGTCTACGAAGGACTCAATAAGGCTATAGTCACCCTTGCGATCTACCACCGATCCGAAATATAGTGCACATCCACGAGTAACCGAGTCTAAGCACCATGCTTACACTACGAATACTACTCTAACCCAAGAGCGACAAGGATTAAAATGCTCAAAAAGAGTTGCAAACTTGATGAACAATTTAAATAAGATACTTACTTAAATCAGAAGTTGATTACTAGAGAAATCTTAAAAGCAAGCTCAAATAGAACTTGATTCCGCCAGGGTACAAGCCGTAGAGAGAGCACCGATAGGCCGACACTTCCTCCAAACTCTTCCCTCACTCTCTATCTCTGTGTTTCTAATTACAAAGACTAGATCCTATCATGAAGGACTAGTCTTCTCTTGATTGTTGGCTCTAATCCTGATGGAGAGGATATGAATTGTGGCTCAGGGTTTCTGAATTTAGGATGCTCTACTGGAGGAGGTACAGGGGCATATATATAGGAGGATACGTCAAATCTGGACCCTTGGATCAAACCAACATTAAGCAATGGCACATATTTGATCTTTAAGGTGGTGGAGAACCGACATTCGAAGGAGGGGATGACATGTGGGGCCCAAAGGTTGGGCAGCCTGCAAGTGGGGCCGGGCAGCCCCACATGTTAGTGACATAGGCTCTATTGTGGTGGTTTGCATTCTAGAGTCTTCTAGAGTCGGTTTCATTGATGATAACCGTGATTTACTTCGATGAATATGTCCACCTTGACGCTTTTCTGATTAAATGCTCCTGCAGTTATAAAATCACCAAAACTCATAGAACTCATTAGTTTAAAACATTATACCTATGTTGGTAATCCATTTTAATCATTTATGCAGGGTATATTGACTATTTAGAATTGACATTAACTACCGTCAACAAACTCCCCCACACTTAGGCTTTTACTCGCCCTCTATAAAAGGATGGATTACTTAAGACATAACCTTAGGACAAGACATCAACATAAAAGTATTCCTAGTCATGCATGCTCTGCATGATTCAAAGTGTCTACTATGAAACTTTGGGCGGTTAAAGAATGGAACAACTTGAAATAGATCACCATATTCCTTCAGTCAAGTCAATTGGAGAAACATTTTAAGATTTTTGAAAACAAAACATAACTTACCTTCTCCTTTTGTGGCACTCTCAGATAACTCAATATATGTGGTATTTTTGGATCCTCACCAAGGCATAGATGACTTTGTCTTCTTTTTACCTACTTCTAAAAGTTTATGTGGAGCTCAGGTAGGAATAAATATGAAAACATACTTGGATTGCATATATTGTAAAGTCAAAATAAGGATCCAAGGAGAAAAATGTCATGCATGGATGAATATATATGGTAGCTAACCTAATTCTACTATGATTCTTGAAATATATCTCTCTTGTTTAAAACTTGAAACACTTTTCAAGAAATCATGGGCTATCTTATTCATTCTTTCTTTTCTTCTTCTTTTTTTCAGGCAGGAATCTAAGTACCCATCGTTTTAGATATCTCAGATACTTTTCTACTATATCTCATTCCACAACAACTTAAGTAACATGGGGTCCCTATCAATAAGTTCCCAATAGTAGCAAGACTTCCAAGAAAAGCATTATGTGAATCTATCCTTCAAGTCATGACTGAAAATAATCTTTCCTTATGTTTTAAAAGTTGTTTATCAGAGGATTTTTAGTTCGGTTCGAAACAGAAAGCGAGATAGGTGAAAATAGATCATATGGGACTCAAACCTGACCGTGGACGAAGTGCGACGCGAGGTGGTGCTAGGCTTGGCCAGCCGGCCCATGTAGGTGGTCGGGCGGCCCACTACAGGGCTCGCTCGAGTCTAAAGATGGCAATGGGTACGTACCTGACGGGTAGTGCTAACACATACCCGCACCTGCTAAGTGAAACTTACCCATTGGGTTACCCGTATCTGTATGTGGGTAGAAAAGTTCACCCATACCCATACCCGCTCGGGTAATTCTACCCGACAAGTAACCCACACCCGATTTCACACCCGCTACAATATAACATCACCAAACTCCATGACCGAAAGATAAGTAGCTATGAGAGTTCATATATATCACGGACTCAAACATATACAAGGCCACATGCACAAGCAAAAAGGTCACATCAACACACAAAAGTGTCAAATCAAAAGCAGAAAGGCAGCTCAAGGTGAGACTCTAAGAGGGAACAACTTGGTCTCCATTGCCTATCGGTTCTTGTGTTCAGCGGCAGTCAGTGTGACAGAACCACCCAATTTATACAAGATCAAGTACGGCTGTCCCCGCTGAACACGTTGACACGCGCATACTCTCACTTATATAAACCCGGTAGTCTGCCGAGTGTCACGCAGGACCTCGGTAAATCAACATCACAACCAAGATCGCGTGATTAAGCAAATACATATCACATACATAGAGTTGCAGCGGAATAATATTACAATGGTTTCATAAATAATAGTATAAGTTTGGGTTTCAAAACCGATTAGTGAAAACAACATTTGCTTTCAAAGGATTACATTGATATAAGTTCTAAATACATTGCTAGCATAAGTGACATCCTCAGACAAAAGCATGTAGATGAGAAGTGAATATAGAGTCACCGAGCCCACCGGTGGTTAGCCACCATCCTCAGCAGGTCAAAACCTTACCTGCAACATGGTGGGATAAACCCTGAGTACTCGAATGTACTCAGCTAGACTTACCCGTCATAACCAGAAATAAAATTGACTCCAAGGAGTATGCAAGGCTTTATAAGTGGAGGTAGCTCAACAACAATTTGCATAAAAAGCGATTAACTCAATTATACAATTATAATTCTGTCATCAAGTTAATTATAACTATCCATCTCTAGATTAGCAACTATCCTGTGCCAAACATGTGGTATATCTTTTTAGAGCATACAATAGTAACCATAGCAGGTATAGTAATTCCATGTTTATTTGAACCATCGCATTCCATAATCCAATTACTACAATGTTGGGACTAGCCAAGTTTCTCACTATCTGGGAGAGACGGCGATTCGAATTGATTTCAACCAGCTGGGAATTTATTCCTAACACAAACCCAGGCAGACCAGATCAACGGTCACCTTAGGTCACCTTTGGTACAACTCAGGTACACATTTCGCGGGTTCATACCACGCCGCACAATCTGGGACACCAGATGCCAGGACGTTCAGGCCTAGCCTGCCCTTGGGCTCAGTCTGATCGCCCCCCACAAGGAGCGCACAATAGAACGGGTCCCGGCCTGAGTTGAGCTACTCGGCTTCGTGGTCGGAACGAGTTATCCAGCCAGCTAAGTGATAGGCATGCGTTCAATCTTGTCAGAAGCGCCAACAATGGTACGGTCCTTAATCGACACAGACAGAATCACATGAGTCAACCTAGACATAGACTCCGCCCGGCCTCGATTTACTTTTACTCTATGGTTCTTTTCCACGATAGCAAATATAGCCAACCGTGCTCCGGTATCCACCTATATCTCGTAGGTGACAGGATATCACCCGACTTCTACCGGTCTAAGCATGGCTAAGCATATATTCGATCCTAGACCTATACCGGTTAAAGGTGTAATATCTGGACAAGGAATTTATATGCATCAAGTAGTTCCATTCAACTCTTATAACCTAATGCATCAATCATAAGTACTTAAGTAATCATTTGTAAAATACTGGGAGACTTAAAATGCTCTGGGGCTTGCCTGGGATCCGACATAAGTCAGTTCAGTTAGCTTGCACCGACTTGGTGACATCTCCGGTCCTAGCACTTGCTTAGTCCTTCCATCTTTGGGATAGATCCACCAAACACCGTCTTTGGGTTTGACTCCATATCACATCCTTCATGTGGTTCATCTAGCGTACCTAAATGAGATGCATGTGTATGAATACATGAAAGTGCAATAGACAATGCATCACATGCAGTAAGTAAGACAAGCACAAGGTTACGTTAACATGCATAAGCACTTCGCATTGCTTACTTTAAATATCACACAATTTATCATGCCACGATAACAAAGAAGATGACAACACTAAGCATGACACAAGTTTCCCAAGATCTCAGGTACTCTAACTCAACCATCATCAAAGGTATGAGCTACACTTAGCAAGGTATGAGCTACACTTAGCAATATACAAGCAAACAACTATAATTGGAATCTATCAATTTCTGGACATGCAAACAGCAGCTACAAGATTTAGCTATAACTAGAGTTACGCAAATCCAAATGACTTGAAAGAAGACATTCTGGAAAGCTTATGAAGTTATCTATAATTCATATTTAATCATCTTAGCATGATTCTCAAGTTAACTAAGTCAAATATACCCATTTACAGAAACTGGTCTAAACAAGACAGAGAGTAATCAATTCTGTAACCCAACTTTAAACAGGCATAACTCACAAACTACTTGGCCAAATACTACCAAATTTTAACAGAATCTAGATACATGAATTATCTACAACTTTGTTATTATCACCAAAAACTCATTCAAATCCTAACTAGATCAAACACTAGAATCTTTCAGGTCTGCTCAGAATACAATCCAATCCTAACAGAAGACTTAAAAGTCATGTAACTCCTACACTATCAGACCTGAGATCATGAAAATTTAACACAAGCAATATAAGATAATCATCTACAACTTTTGTATTTACCAAAACTACAGTAAACATCATTTACACTATGAAACTAGTTGCACAAGTAACACTGCACAAGCAGCCCAAACAGCAGAGGCACAACTATGGACAGAAAACTTATAGGAACTTCAGAGAAGCATAACTGGAGTTCTAGACCTCCCACAAACATGAACTATAACTTTTTGAAAATCTTAAGAAGTTACCTACAACTTTCTTATTCTCATATTAAGATGATTCTACAGTTAGAAGGGTCAATTAATCCAATAATTGCACCTCTGTCCAAAATATAGACAGAAACTGACATGCCACTTTAAATAGCTATAAATGGAGTTATACATGTCCAATAAATGTGGTTCTACACTCTTTAGAAAGCTTAGCAAATTCTAAACAACTTTGTTGTAAACACCTAAAGCTAATTCTACTACTAAGAAGGCCCCACAGTAAGAACAAGGAAACCCTATCTGGGTTTGGGCAGAAACAGCCACAGAGATTTAAGCAAGTATAACTCAAGATCTACTTAACCAAAAATCATGATATTTAGCTTTTTGAAAAGCTTAATAAAAGTACTACAACTCATGTATTTTCATAAAGTCATGATTCATAACTTAACTAAGCCAATTAATTCAAACATGCAGTCCTATTCAGAATAGGAGCAAATCAAAATAGGGCATTTGTTATTTTTATAACTCTTAAACTATCAAGCCTAAAATATTGAAAGTTTTACCAGACATCAAGAATAACCTTAGTAGGACTCCACAAAAATTTCACAATTATTTGAGCACAACAACTGCAGTTATAAAAAAAACAAATAAGACTAGCATTCAAACCCTAACTGCACAAATCCATTTTTACAGCTAAAACTTTAAACTAAAACCTGACATATTATAGATCTAGTGCATAGAGAATTTCACAAGGATTCCAAAAAGTCATCATTTACTATATTACGAATTTTCTACGATTTACTATGAATTTCCAAAGTTTCACCCGATTTACAACAAATAGGTCCCTCGAGGCACTATTCACTTGAGTCAATGACATTGCATTTAGGCCCTTCCCTTTAGTCGAATTTGAGGACGAAGTCCCCCACACAAACTGGAACAGAGGAGGTGGTTGGCTCGTGATTCTCGGCCGTCAGGGTAGCGTCGGCGGCGAGTGACAGGGCCGTGGCAAGGCCCTGACCTGCACGCACCCGCTTAGGGCTTCGGCTCAGCCTCGTGCGTCCCATGGTGGCCCAGCCACGTGAGGGTGCCGGCGCCGTGGTGGCCATGCCGATGGCGGTAGCTCCCTAGCAGAAATGGCCACGACAAGCGCATGCGAGGGAGGGAGGGAGGCAATGCGAAGACAGTGGAAGCGTTGGCTCGGCGCGAGGAGGCAGGAGGAGGCAGAAACGGAAGCGGCAGCCAGAGCTCCTTGGGTGGCCATGGCGGGCGCGCGCCCTGGAGCTCGGTAGAGGCAAGGGTGGGCGAGCAAGAGGTGAGAGCGAGTGCGGGAGAGGCACCAAGTGAGCCTGGGGCGGCTCCCCTTCGATGCCAGCATGCTGGGACACGTGGCCGGGCGGTGGGGCGCTCAATTCGCGCATGGCCGCCACGCCCTGGGCAGGTGTTACCCATTCGGGCATTTCCACGAGCACGTGGCGGGTGACGAACGGGGCATGGTGGGCGGCGCTTTGGGCTGAATCTAGGCCAAATTAGGACATGGGCTGAATACGAAGATCGAAGCCCGCACGAAGCTCTACGTTTTCTATTAAGGGTGCCAAGTCATTTGAGTTGTAGATCAGCGGTTAATCAAGTCCAAAGTTGACACTGTCAACGTGTTGATAGCAGTTAAGTAAACGCAAAAATTGATCATCCAACCAAAGTCAAACTGGTGCTATCTTTTTGCACGCTCTTCTCCACAATGTATACTCCAACTTTTATCTTTGGACCAAATCGAGTTGCTTAACAAATTTCGGAGAACACGAGACGCCAATGCCGATGTCGATGAAGTCCTAGACTTAGAATTCTAAGTGCTGAAATCAGTAGCAGGTTCCAACTTTGAGCCACTGCTAGACTTGGTTCCGAGCCGATCCATGGTGTACTCCAAAAACAAAGTTTGTTGTGCGCGAACCAAGCAACAACTTTCATTAAAGGTTCTTAGACTGGTTCGGCCTGATGAGGAAGACACAAAGCTCCAAACTAGGGTACCCGAACAAAAACGTCAGTTAGGACTTATGCAAAATCTTGGGCTCCAAATCAGCACTTTATTGAATCTTGTGAGCTCTGTTTGACTAGGTTATGGACCAAACTAGCTCTTGACCCTTAAACAAAGTTTGTTCTACTCCACTCAAACTTCAACTTTTATTTAGGTTCCACTGCCATGCAAACACTCTAAGCCATAGTTCAAACTAAGTCAAAGTAGCATCACAATAAAGCTTAAATTACCATTTTTGATCTATTGGAGCATTTTCTGGCCACTTGTTCAACATGAACCCTTCATAACTTTTATTCACAAGTGTAAGTAGAGTTGTTTGAGCAAGGTTGAAATGTTTGTTCGTCATTACATGTTCTTATTCACCTAATAAAGTAATTCAGGCGAGGACATAACTTGTCATTTCATGTGATTCCTTGCTTCTAAACTTCATGAAACTTTTCCAATCATCCATGTGGGTGGAAATTGATGTGAGGCACATGAAAGAAGCACCTTCAACATTACTTAGGTATATATCTGAAAAGGGCCAATAAGCAAGCAAAGGTGTGTTGCCCAAGTTTAAGTTGGAGCTCGCTCTTGTAGAATTGATCTTGACACCGTCATCACCACTTAACATGTTAGGTTTGAGCTCAAACCCATTGCCTACTGGTGACAAACATCTGGGGTGTTACAGCCCTCCCCCCTTAAAGGAATCGCGTCTCGAGATTCGGTGCGAAAGACTTTTAAGGGAAGAGAAACTTGTCATCCAGTTTCCAACATCAGTGATAGCATTAGGCTACTTAAATTTGGAGTATCAGAGAGGCTAATTTGGTCACGACACTTTCTAATACTTGCTCTTTGTCGTACGCTGTTGTCTGAAGAATTTTCTTTGTTGGCGTCCATAAAGCATTGTTACATTGGGAGGAATCCAAGATAGCACGGTCCTGCGTACTTCATCCTCGATGTACGAAGAGTGATACAAGCGTAGACTAAATACTTGTAACATCTACTTCCCTAGTGGATATAGCATAGACCATATGGACTTTGCACTAGATCATAATCTCCTGAAGGATACCCGTTGCAATGGTTCCATGTGTGTGCAGTTCTCTTTCTCTGATAACAATATTGTATGGTCTGAGTCTACCGAGTGAGTGGTAAACATAATAGCTGACTCTGTTGGCCCAATGTTCTCGATGATCATTCTTTAGGGAGCCTTTGGTTCCAAGTTGCAACAGTGATCTGAGTTGAATCTGATGTAACCTCATGGGTAAAAACACCTGGAAGGTACCAAAGAACAAGTCCTTCTTGTAAATCCTTGCTGAAGAAGGATGACATCGAGGTCTGGAAGGCAACAAAGGTTGTAGTTATTCACCATCCGGAGAAATAGTACACTACTAAGCAGGTTGAGCACAATTTGACTTTATGGTGCAGTGGCGCAGTAAGTTGATTTGACTAACATTATAGCAAAACTAGCTTTGTTGAACTACATTGGACATTGAAGCCTCCTTTGTAATCCTACGAGAATGACATAAGTTGCTCACTAGATGATCAACGTCATTATAGGGACCATCAAGTAGAGTCACTTGTCTACCATCTCTTGTAGTCTGTTATGGTTTATGTCAGTGACCTGTTCTTCAAAGGTGATCCTTTAGATGACTCCAGAAGGAAGTCCTATGGTATCTAGTTCGACGTACAGATCTCTTGACATGATAAGGAGAGATAACCAAGGAAGAGCTCATGTGAAAATAACACATCGGTGCAGTTCTGCAATGGATCATGACTAGAAACTTCGATACCAACGCGTGCCGAGTAGCACAACCTTGTGGCTGTAGTCCATAGGATGCCCACGGTTTCATCGTGGCACCGTAGATCACTAATCATGGCACCATTACTGAACATACAACCCACAAGCATTCTCACATAGCATAAATTTGGTTGCATAGGTGCAAGCATTATGTGAAGAAGGGATAGCAAACAAAGGTAGTCACAAGGTTAGGAGTCAATAAGCAGGGGATCCAAAGATTTAAAACACAGCATGAGAGAGCATAGCCTAATTGCCGAAGGCAACTAAGTAGGAGACTCTTGCTGAATTTCCATATATGCCTTGTGTCCACCAAGTGATTACCAGGTCAAGATTAACATGAGATTTGGTCTTGTCGAGTAGCAACATGAGATCAAGACTGATAAATATTCAGAGACTTGAAAGAGTTGGGGACAAAACAAACGAGATTCAAGGGACAGAGCCATTGCACTGACTAGGGATTCAGTTGATAAAGCAATGACAGGATCTGCAAGGAAAAGGTTCTGAAGCCAGAGTAGATAGCGATTAGCGTTGCACCAGATCATCTGTAGAAGAAGGAGCAATGAAGTCCGATAAGGATTTTTGAGCAAGGTCCTCCCACATAGGAGCGGGACAACCACGACACAAGCAAGCGTTCAAGGGAACTTCGCTGGGGCCTATGGTCAAGCCAAGGCATGGATAAAGGCCTTCGTAGCACAACTTCACTAGCTAGCAACCATGTATACAGGCTTATGCTCCTAAGAGAGAACTTAACTGGAGACGACAACCATGAGACTATCAAAAGTTGGACGCTGTTCTAGGATAGCGCTCTTCAACACTCATATGCTTTCCGAGGACAAAAGGAGTGACAGCTATGGCACTACCTAGATTACGAGCATCCACACCTACGTCATGGTCTTAAGCAAGCACTTCAAAACACTCAATCTAATTAGCTTAAGCGACTATTACTAAGCACAAAGCTCGCACCTAACAAGTAGTCACCTACGACAACATTGCTACACATAAACATGCGAACTTGGTGGTAAGGTACAGTTATCTTTCATTCCCTTCTTACTGAGTAGGTGGATATCTTTACAAAACAAGTTTTACTTACATTTAGCAATTTAGTTTTCAAAGGGGTGAACCTTTTGCTAACTATTAACTTGTCATCTATTTCCTTTGGAAACAAACATATAAGGCGAAGCTAATCACACACTATCTTCAAGCACAGCTATTCAAGCAGCATGGAACAAGGCATTTTGTCTAGCTTCACACAAGGAAGATAGTAGCATCATATTGGTCACAAGTTACTTAGTATTAGAACAAGGTGAGGGAAGTATATTTATGCACAAGCACAATCATGATGTATGCTCGTCCTATTCGTCCTCACAAAATTGCCAGCCTAAGGCGACAATCACGTTCTATGTCGGTGGCATAACATGTACTCTCTCGATATATAGCTAGTCGTCAGCTATATTCAATCTATGCATTCGTGGTTAGCGTACCTATAGGCAAATTCATTGCAGCCCATCCTACAAGAGATAAATAAGCACACAATGACAGCAGTAAACTAAGATACTTTCCATATATACATCCCCAGATGTATATACTTCGATATCCATAGCTACCTGATAAATATACCCGCAATTAAGTACCTTCATATATATATGTGTGTAACATGTAAATATTCCAGTAACCATAGCTAACTCTCCCCTAGACCGATAGTTGGATGGTCATGCTCTCACACTTACCTAGGCATAGAGGCAATTGATCCATACATTACCATTCAAGTGAACGACATCCATACAATAGCACGCCGTATGGACGACGAAAGTAAAATTTTGCAAGAAGAAAACCCCCATAGTTAGTACTTAGATAGCCACCTAATAGTCCTTAACTGGGCATAAAGGAGGATGTCGCTAGCATAGTTTTGCAATTTAATTTTGACAAATTTGCCTGTAGCTAAAGTTTTAGTTAAAATAGGCTTTTTAAAACCAAAACTTTGTTTTGAAAACTAAGTACATGACAGTATTATGCTTAATCTCGCTCTGATACCAGCTGTGATAGAACCACCCAATTTATACAAGATCAAGTACGACTGTCCCCACTGAACATGTTGACACGCGCATACTCTCACTTATATAAACCCGGTAGTCCACCGAGTGTCATGCAGGACCTCGGTAAATCAACATCACAACCAAGATCGCGTGATTAAGCAAATACACATCACATACATAGAGTTGCAGCGGAATAATATTACAATGGTTTCATAAATAATAGTATAAGTTTGGGTTTCAAAACCGATTAGTGAAAACAACATTTGCTTTCAAAGGATTACATTGATATAAGTTCCAAATACATTGCTAGCATAAGTGACATCCTCAGACAAAAGCATGTAGATGAGAAGTGAATATAGAGTCACCGAGCCCACTGGTGGTTAGCCACCATCCTCAGCAGGTCAAAACCTTACCTGCAACATGGTGGGATAAACCCTGAGTACTCGAATATACTCAGCTAGACTTACCCGTCATAACCAGAAATAAAATTGACTCCAAGGAGTATGCAAGGCTTTATAAGTGGAGGTAGCCCGACAACAATTTGCATAAAAAGCGATTAACTCAATTATACAATTATAATTCTGTCATCAAGTTAATTATAACTATCCATCTCTAGATTAGCAACTATCCTGTGCCAAACATGTGGTATATCTTTTTAGAGCATACAATAGTAACCATAGTAGGTATAGTAATTCCATGTTTATTCGAACCATTGCATTCCATAATCCAATTACTACGATGTTGGGACTAGCCAAGTTTCACACTATCCGGGAGAGACGGCGATTCGAATTGATTTCAACCAGCTGGGAATTTATTCCTAACACAAACCCAGGCAGACCAGATCAACGGTCACCTTAGGTCACCTTTAGTACAACTCAGATACACATTTCGCGGGTCCGTACCACGCCGCACAATCTGGGACACCAGATGCCAGGATGTTTAGGCCTAGCCTGCCCTTGGGCTCAGTCTAATCGCCCCCCGCAAGGAGCGCATAACAGAACGGGTCCTGGCCTGAGTTGAGCTACTCGGCTTCACGGTCAGAACGAGTTATCCAGCCAGCTAAGTGATAGGCATGCGTTCAATCTTGTCAGAAGCGTCAACAATGGTACGGTCCTTAATCGACACAGACGGAATCACATGAGTCAACCTAGACATAGACTCTGCTTGGCCTCGATTTATTTTTACCCCATGGTTCTTTTCCACGATAGCAAATATAGCCAACCGTGCTCCGGTATCCACCTATATCTCGCAGGTGACAGGATATCACTCGACTTCTACCGGTCTAAGCATGGCTAAGCATATATTCGATCCTGGACCTATACCGGTTAAAGGTGTAATATCTGGACAAGGAATTTATATGCATCAAGTGGTTCCATTCAACTCTTATAACCTAATGCATCAATCATAAGTACTTAAGTAATCATTTGTAAAATACTGGGAGACTTAAAATGCTCCAGGGCTTGCCTAGGATCCGACACAAGTCAGTTCAGTTAGCTTGCACCGACTTGGTGACATCTCCGGTCCTAGCACTTGCTTAGTCCTTCCATCTTTGGGATAGATCCACCAAACACCGTCTTTGGATTTGACTCCACATCACATCCTTCATGTGGTTCATCTAGCATACCTAAATGAGATGCAAGATGCATATGTATGAATACATGGAAGTGCAATAGACAATGCATCGCATGCAGTAAGTAAGACAAGCACAAGGTTACGTTAACATGCACAAGCACTTCGCATTGCTTACTTTAAATATCACACAATTTATCATGCCACGATAGCAAAGAAGATGACAACACCAAGCATGACACAAGTTTCCCAAGATCTCAGGTACTCTAACTCAACCATCATCAAAGGTATGAGCTACACTTAGCAATATACAAGCAAACAACTATAATTGGAATCTATCAATTTCTGGACATGCAAACAGCAGCTACAAGATTTAGCTATAACTAGAGTTACGCAAATCCAAATGACTTGAAAGAAGACATTCTAGAAAGCTTATGAAGTTATCTATAATTCATATTTAATCATCTTAGCATGATTCTCAAGTTAACTAAGTCAAATATACCCATTTACAGAAACTGGTCTAAACAAGACAGAGAGTAATCAATTCTGTAACCCAACTTTAAACAGGCATAACTCACAAACTACTTGGCCAAATACTACCAAATTTTAACAGAATCTAGATACATGAATTATCTACAACTTTGTTATTATCACCAAAAACTCATTCAAATCCTAACTAGATCAAACACTAGAATCTTTCAGGTCTGCTCAGAATACAATCCAATCCTAACAGAAGACTTAAAAGTCATGTAACTCCTACACTATCAGACCTGAGATCATGAAAATTTAACACAAGCAATATAAGATAATCATCTACAACTTTTGTATTTACCAAAACTACAGTAAACATCATTTACACTATGAAACTAGTTGCACAAGTAACACTGCACAAGCAGCCCAAACAGCAGAGGCACAACTATGGACAGAAAACTTATAGGAACTTCAGAGAAGCATAACTGGAGTTCTAGACCTCCCACAAACATGAACTATAACTTTTTGAAAATCTTAAGAAGTTACCTACAACTTTCTTATTCTCATATTAAGATGATTCTACAGTTAGAAGGGTCAATTAATCCAATAATTGCACCTCTGTCCAAAACATAGACAGAAACTGACATGCCACTTTAAATAGCTATAAATGGAGTTATACATGTCCAATAAATGTGGTTCTACACTCTTTAGAAAGCTTAGCAAATTCTAAACAACTTTGTTGTAAACACCTAAAGCTAATTCTACTACTAAGAAGGCCCCACAGTAAGAACAAGGAAACCCTGTCTGGGTTTGGGCAGAAACAGCCACAGAGATTTAAGCAAGTATAACTCAAGATCTACTTAACCAAAAATCATGATATTTAGCTTTTTGAAAAGCTTAATAAAAGTACTACAACTCATGTATTTTCATAAAGTCATGATTCATAACTTAACTAAGCCAATTAATTCAAACATGCAGTCCTATTCAGAATAGGAGCAAATCAAAACAGGGCATTTGTTATTTTTATAACTCTTAAACTATCAAGCCTAAAATATTGAAAGTTTTACCAGACATCAAGAATAACCTTAGTAGCACTCCACAAAAATTACACAATTATTTGAGCACGACAACTGCAGTTATAAAAAAACAAATAAGACTAGCATTCAAACCCTAACTGCACAAATCCATTTTTACAGCTAAAACTTTAAACTAAAACCTGACATAATATAGATCTAGTGCATAGAGAATTTCACAAGGATTCCAAAAAGTCCTCATTTACTATTTTATGAATTTTCTACGATTTACTATGAATTTCCAAATTTTCACCCGATTTACAACAAATAGGTCCCTCGAGGCACTATTCACTTGAGTCAATGACATTGCATTTAGGCCCTTCCCTTTAGTCGAATTTGAGGATGAAGTCCCCCACACAAACTAGAACAGAGGAGGTGGTCGGCTCATGATTCTCGGCCGGTAGGGTAGCGTCGGCGGCGAGTGACAGGGCCGCAGCAAGGCCCTGACCTACGGCACCCGCTCAGGGCTTTGGCTCAGCCCCGGGCGTCCCATGGTGGCCCAGCCACGTGAGGGTGCCGGCGCCGTGGTGGCCATGCCGACGGTGGCAGCTCCCTGGCAGAAATAGCCGTGACGAGCGCATGCGAGGGAGGGAGGGAGGCAATGCGAAGATAGTGGAAGCGCTGGCTCGGCGCGAGGAGGCAGGAGGAGGCGGAAACAGAAGCGGCGGCCAGAGCTCCATGGGTGGCCATGGTGGGTGTGTGCCCTAGAGCTCGGCAGAAGCAAGGGTGGGCGAGCGAGAGGCGAGAGCGAGTGCGGGAGAGGCACCAAGTGAGCCTGGGGCGGCTCCCCTTCGACGCCAGCATGCTGGGACACGCGGCCGGGCGGTGGGGCGCTCAATTCGTGCATGGCCGCCACGCCCTGGGCAGGTGTTACCCATTCGAGCATTTCCATGAGCACGTGGCGGGTGACGAACGGGGCATGGTGGGCGGCGCTTTGGGCTGGATCTGGGCCGAATCAGGACATGGGCCGATTACGAAGATCGAAGCCCGCACGAAGCTCTACGTTTTCTATTAAGGGTGCCAAGTCATTTGAGTTGTAGATCAGCGGTTAATCAAGTCCAAAGTTGACACTATCAACGTGTTGATAGCAGTTAAGTAAACGCAAAAATTGATCATCCAACCAAAGTCAAACTGGTGCTATCTTTTTGCACGCTCTTCTCCACAACGTATACTCTAACTTTTATCTTTGGACCAAATCGAGTTGCTTAATGAATTTTGGAGAACGCGAGACACCAATGCCGATGTTGATGAAGTCCTAGACTTAGAATTCTAAGTGCTGAAATCAGTAGCAGGTTCCAACTTTGAGCCACTGCTAGACTTGGTTCCGAGCCGATCCATGGTGTACTCCAAAAACAAAGTTTGTTGTGCGCGAACCAAGCAACAACTTTCATTAAAGGTTCTTAGACTGGTTTGGCCTGATGAGGAAGACACAAAGCTCCAAACTAGGGTACCCGAACAAAAACGTCAGTTAGGACTTAGGCAAAATCTTGGGCTCCAAATCAGCACTTTATTGAATCTTGTGAGCTCTGTTTGACTAGGTTATGGACCAAACTAGCTCTTGACCCTTAAACAAAGTTTGTTCTACTCCACTCAAACTTCAACTTTTATTTAGGTTCCACTGCCATGCAAACACTCTAAGCCATAGTTCAAACTAAGTCAAAGTAGCATCACGATAAAGCTTAAATTACCATTTTTGATCTATTGGAGCATTTTCTGGCCACTTGTTCAACATGAACCCTTCATAACTTTTATTTACAAGTGTAAGTAGAGTTGTTTGAGCAAGGTTGAAATGTTTGTTCGTCATTACATGTTCTTATTCACCTAATAAAGTAATTCAGGTGAGGACATAACTTGTCATTTCATATGATTCCTTGCTTCCAAACTTCATGAAACTTTTCCAATCATCCATGTGGGTGGAAATTGATGTGAGGCACATGAAAGAAGCACCTTCAACATTACTTAGGTATATATCTGAAAAGGGCCAATAAGCAAGCAAAGGTGTGTTGCCCAAGTTTAAGTTGGAGCTCGCTCTTGTAGAATTGATCTTGACACCGTCATCACCACTTAACATGTCAGGTTTGAGCTCAAACCCATTGCCTACTGGTGACAAACATCTGGGGTGTTACAGTCAGCAAGCAAATCATGCGACATGGTGATAGGATTGAGGGAAGTGCATGCGTGTGGGGTGCGATGGCTAGCAAGGGAAGGGGAGGACATGAGAGAGAACCTTGGCGACTACAGCACAAGCATGTAGCTACAACTATGCAATGCGAGGGACCATTACAGCGATGGCTAACGGGAGGACAGGGACTCAGGGAAGGAAGAGCAAAATATGTTTAGGGTTTAGATTCATCCAACTATATATATGTGTCATTATTAGGCTTGGGCCTTCGAAGGATGTTTTTTGGGCCAATAGCTTTTACCATAGGCTAAATTTGAGTAACCCCATGTAAGGTCGATGTGGGTAAAATTACCCATGGGTGAGCGGGTACGGGTAGTACGTAACCGCACCCATACCCACTCTACCCGCTGGGTACAAGTTTTTGCCCATTAAGATACCCATGGGTGACACATTCATCCCAAACCCACATACTATCGGGTAAAAACCCATTGGGTATTCGGGTACCCATTGCCATCTTTACTCGAGTCTAGCTTTGTCATACATGGTCCTTGCATTGATGCTTTCTAAAATTCGTGATTTTCGCGATTGGATATCGTTTTGTTGTCGCGGTGTCTTTCCCCCACACTTGTTTCCTTTTTACCTTTATGCACAACATCTGGAGACAAACAAATATCCAAAAGTAGAGAGTAGATAATAGCAACAAGATTCCATTGATATCATAAGGCACTTTATTACAATCTCAACCTAAACAAACTTTACTAGCTAACACAATCTTTAACTAAAACAATCTAATCAAGCAACCTAAACAACTCAACCTAGGCATGCCTTATCGATCAACATCTAACTCTCAATTCTTATATTTGTCCTTATTAACAACATAGCGGTGGAGGATAGTAAGCTCATATTCTAGATCCTTGCGATAGATGTGCTCTTGGTCAATCCTATGCTGCAAAGCATGGTTGGCCAGGGTAAGATCTTGGATCTTATTGTGCAGAATTGCAACGGTCATCCGTTGGCGCTTCTCGTCATTCACCTGGGGAGTTGGTGGTGCCCTCTTCTTCTTCTCTTTAGGCAGCACAACCTTGACTTGCTCGTGTGTAGCCTAGACACCATAGATGGTCACATGTGGCATGACCAATTTGTACTTAGCACAGGTGACATCTCTAAACTTGTTGGTCCACACCCCCGACATCATCTCATTCGGTTTGGGTGGAAGGAGGTTGATCTCCTTGGGCACCTTGATTGGCTTTGGTGCATCAAGTTGACCGAATAGGGTCTCCTAGTAGCGTGGCTTATCTTCAAGAAGTAGATAGGGTGGTGGCAGAGCGATCACCGGATGATGAATCGCTTGGGTGAAGTAGGACTAGCTAGGGGGATAGGAGCTATCTCTCATGGCGGAACGATGCGCAACACTAAGGCATCTTCGGGCTTCTTGTTGAGATCAACTCCAAAGGGGACAATCTCACTTCTGACCATTAGAACTTGAGAGGAGGAAAGCTTCTATGCTATTGGAGATGAAAGTCTTGTTGGGATGGCTTTGGAGGCTAGCAGGGGCTTCTTTATATAGGGGGAGATATGGGCAGCAGGGATCAAGATCTGTCCATAATGGCTCTTGTAATGATAGATGATCGAATGACTTAGGAATCTAGAGAATTCTACTAGATAATTACAGAAGGTTTGTGAGAGAATTGAATAGAGGGGAGGAGAAAGATAAGTGGGCTGGGCGGCCCCTCTCATAGACCGGCGTCTCCCTATGGGTAAGGATGGCAGCGGGTAGGGTCTAGACCCAAAACCTATGGGTTTCAGACCTAGTGGGGGTGAGGGCAGGTGCAGTTTTTGCCCCACGGGTTTGCGGGTTTGGGGACCCAAAACAGGGTGGGTCAGGGCCGAGTCTATGATTTCCCTTGCGGGTTTCCCGTGGGGACCTAAAATTTTCATAGCCCATGTAATGGCCCAGCCCATGAGTGACCATTAGTATATAAGCAATAGCAACAACCCTAACTTCTATCCATTCATATCAATTCTCTCCCCTCCTAGCCGACCAGCTGCCACCCCTGTCTCTCATCTTGAGCACATCATGCAGACGCAGTGCCGCTCCAATGCACACGGTGACACAAGACGCGCCAACACCTCCCACTGATGTCGCACATGATGCACATGCCCCTCTAATGGGCACCTATTGATCTGCTCATGTACTCCCCTGCTCACCGCTGCTCCATCACGCATAGGACAATAGGTGAAGTCTCTGAATGTTGAGGTTTGTGTAGGTTCCTTTAGGTTCTTGCAACTTGATTTATTGATTGTCGTGCTTTTGGTCCCTTTAGGTTCTTGCATAGCAGGCAGCATGGCTGCAAATCATGAATTGGTCTTTGTAGGTTCCTCCTTTATTCTTGCATGGTGTGATGGAGAAACTAGTTTGGGCAAAATGTAGCTAGTTGAGTCTAATCTGCTTCTCTTTTGTCTAATCTACTCATTGGGCAGCAAATATCTTGTAATAATGCACTTGTGTGTTTCATTACTGCTATGGCCAAAGGCATCTATCAATCTATCATGTACGTTGTTCTATAATTATGTTCCTGTAGCCTATTTGAGCTAATAATTGATGAAGCATCCTCAGGTTTTGGGTTCCCTATCAGGTTTTGGGTCCCCGTCAGGTTCGGGGGCGGATGTAGATTTCCACTTGAATCAAGGTTCGGGGTTGGGTCAAGTTTCCTTGTTGGGTTTTGGGGATGGGTCCGTGGATGCTTCACCCAGCCCTGACCCACCCTGTTGCCATCCTTACCTATGGGATCTTGTGGTCCGCTTCTTCATTATGCCTCCTCACGCTTATCTAATCCCGAAAAGTCTATTTTTGCATTACAAATCGTAAAGAGGAGGGCAGAGGTGGATATCTATGGCAAAATAATGAAATCTATTTCATCTAAATCCTTAGCAGGTTTTTAAGTTCTAGAAAGATCTTGAGATGACCATTTACCTTGAATAACGTACCTTCTTCATTTTGAAGTGTTACCGCTCCATGCGACGAAGTGCTTATAACTTTGAATGGTCCTTCATATTTACTTTGAAGCTTTTCGTGGCCAAATAATTTCACCCTAGAATTAAAAAATAAACCCTTATCTTCTAGGGCGAACTCCTTCTTCTTGATCCTCTTGTTGTGCCATCTCTTCGTTCTCTCCTTGTATATCTTGGCATTGTGATATGCTTTTTCATGCCATTCATCAAGTTCTGAGAGTTGCATCTTCCTTTTGGTTCTTGCAGCTTCCAAGTCCATTTCCATCGTTTGATGGCCCAGTGAGCCTTGAATTCTAGCTCAATAGGTAAATGACAGGTCTTCCCATAGACAAGTTGATATGGTGACATCCCAAGGGGTGCTTTATAGGCCATATGGTAGGCCTACAACACATCGGGTAATCTATCCTTCCATGCAATTCCCATCTTGTTGACCGTCTTCTATAGAATATTTTTGATTTGTTTGTTCGATGTTTCTGCTTGGCCAGTTGTCTAAGGGTGGTATGGAGTAGCAATGTTGTGACGAATCCCATGTCTTGACAAGCACTTGCAAAAGTTCTTGTTAATGAATTAAGTGCCTCCATCACTTATCACCATTCTTGGAACGCCGAAGCATGAAAATATTGTTTCTTCAAACATCCTCTTGGAACTCTTGGCATCAGTAGCTCTACATGGCATGGCTTCAACCCACTTGGAGACATTGTCAACTGCCACAAAGAGTACTCACATTTCTTTGATTTTGGAAATGGTCCCATGTAGTCGATACCCCAGACATCGAAGAGTTCGATCTGTAGGTTGTTGGTGAGTGGTATGGCATCTCTTGAATTGATGTTTTTGTGCCTCTGACATGAACCACACCTCCGGATAAAGTCCATCGTGTCTTCATAAATTGTTGGCTAGAAAAATCCACTTTGCTAGATCTTTGCATGATTGTGGAATGCACCATAATGTCCTCCATATGGTGATGAGTGGCATCTTTCTATGATCTTGATGCCTTCTTCAATTGGTACACACCTTCTGAGTAGGCCGTCAGAGCAGACTCTATAGAGGTATGGCTCATCCCATATGTGGGGACGACTTTCATAAATGAGCTTCCTTTCACTCTCCCATAGTGGCACATAACCTGCAACAATAAAATTGATAATATTCATGTACCAGGGGTCAGATATTGTGACCTTGAAGAGCATGTCGTCCCATAGAAAATCATTGATGGGTAATTCCTGTAGATTCTCAAATTGCATTCTAGACAAATGATCGGTAACAGAATTTTCTACTCCCTTTTTATCTTTTATTTCTAATTCAAATTCTTGGAGTAACAAAATTCATCTTATAAGTCTAAGTTTAGCATCTTTCTTAGTGAGCAGGTATTTCAATGCAGCATAATCAATGTAAACAATCACCTTAGCTCCTTCTAAGTAAGATCTAAATTTATCTATAGCAAAAACAATAGCTAGGAGTTCTTTTTTAGTTGTTGCATAATTAAGTTGAGGTCTTGTCAAAGTTTTGCTAGCATAGGCAATTTGAGTTAGGTCACAATAATGGCAATTATTTGGGCAATCAATGGTTTTGATGCCCCTATCGATGAAAATTGTTTTGGTTTTCAAAAGATGGATGACAAGGTTAAGGATAGACTAGTTCTAAATGTTGTTTAGCGTTGAGAGACACTTAGAGTAGTTTAGGACTTTGTTTTTTCCTTTGGCTGTACTATTAAGAGGGGTATGAACTAGTAGCTTGGCCTAGGTGAGTCTAATATGTTAGGTGTGGTGCACACTTGTCAAACTTAGCACTAGATAGCTCAGGATAGTGCAAAGATTGGTTGGAGTCAAACTCATTCACAAAGGTTATCGATTTAGAAGTGAATGGAGTGTTGATCTTATGATCAGACGCTAGTTCTATTAGGACCGAACGCTACTATGTAGAGTCTAGTCAGTAGTGATTTGCGCAGCCGAGGGCCAGGCATCGACCGAACGCTGGCCGTAGGCTAGGACCTAATGCACCTCTACCTGTATCTATAGCAGTGGGGCCACGGTGCTGAGGAGGACCAGACGCAGAGAGAAGGTGTGGTCAGACTTTGGTACTGCTGAGTCTGGTCAACATCAAAAAGGCACTCGAGAGTGTTTTTATTGATCGGACATGTCCGATGGGTGATGACCGAATGTAGGTCTAAGTCCGGTCATAGTAATGGCTCTCTCTGACAGCTAACGTGTCTGTAGCCATTGGCTACTGACCGGTGCATCCGGTCACTTTGACCTACGTGTCTAGTCACTGCTTAATGTGCTAAGTTGGACCCTAACGGTTATGTTTTGAATGGGGGTGTATAAATACATCTCCTACTCATCCAATTTAGCTCTCTTGCCCATTTATTTAGCTGAGGAAACACTTTAGAGTACAAGGAAGAGCAAGAACCTAGCGGGGTGATTGAGATTTGAGAATCCAATATTAAGGACCTCATTAGCGCATAGGGAGTAGTAAGTGTGCATCCACCTTTCTCATTAGGCTTGTCTTGGTCAAGTGAGAGTTTGTGCTTGTTACTCTTGGTGATCACCATCACCTAGATGGCTCGGTGGTGATTGGAAGCATGGTGATCATCTAGCGGAGCTTGTGGATGACTCAAGTCATGGTGTGAGCAGTCATGGGCAATTCACCGCAATGGAGTGTCGAAGAATTAGCCTATAGAGAGCACTTGATCCTTGCGTGGATCAAGGGGGAGCTACACCCTTGCATGGGTGCTCCAACAAGGACTAGTGGGGAGTGATGATTCTCTAATACCTCAGAAAAACATTGCCATGTTCATCTCCCTCTCTTTACTTTGAGCATTTATATTTGAGTAATTCAATTCATATTTTTACATTCTTATATTGCCATGCTAGAGTAGGATTAGAACCTAGGGTGCAAAACTTTTGTGCGATTGAACAATAGAAACACTTTTAGGCACAAGGGGGTGAAATGGGATAAGTGTAAGGCTTAATTATTATATGAAATTTAGAATTAGCCCAATTCACTCCCCCCTCTTGGCCATCTTGATCCTTTCAATTGGTATCGGAGCCTCATGCTCCTTGATTTAGGCTTAACCACCTAGAGCAAGATGTCCCACGGGGATGGACCCCCTCCCGTCTTTGAGGAAGATGATTTTCCTTATTGAAAATTTTGCATGGAGGCATACCTAGAGGCTATAGATGGAGTGTATAGAGTCACCACACAAGGCTTCCCAAAACCTAAGGACCGCACCAACCTTGTTGGTGATGAGGCAAATTACGAGAAGTGGAATGCAAAGGCTAGAAACACCCTCTTTAGAGGCCTTTGCATGGATGTCTTTAACCTTGTGTGAAACCACAATGACTCCCATGCTCTATGGTCAGACATTTATGCGCTCTATGAGGGAACTAAGAGTGAGCGTGAGGAACGCTATCATCTTTTGATGAAAAAGCTTAATTCATTTGAAATGCTTCTGAATGAAAGTGCTAATGAAATGTATTCTTGCTTGAATGTTCTTATAGAGGAGGTCAATAGGCTTGGACTTACTCAAATGGATCCACCCGATGTTGTGAGAAAGATCTTGAGTGTCCTCCCCATTAACAAGTATGGGCATATTATGATGGTGCTTCATCAATGTGATCTTTCCACCGCTACGCCAACTCAAATATTGGGGAAGATCAATGCACATGAGATGTACATGTACATCACTCCTTAAGAGGGCTCCTCTTCATCCAAGAAGAATTATTTAGCATTCAAGGCTAGCCAAGAGAAGAGGAGCAAAGAAAAAGTTGCTCTTGATAGGTCTAGTGATGATAAAGTTGATGATGCAAGTCTTGCTCTTATGGTGAGAAGAACCACCAAGATGCTCAAAAAGCTAAAGAAGAATGGTGTCAAGTTTGATGGCAAGAAGAAGAAATTCTTCACTAGTAGCAAGAGGAAGCCCATCTCTGAAATGGATTGCTATAATTGTGGAGATCTTGGTCATCTAGCTCATCAGTGCCCCAAACCCAAGAAAGACAAGTACAAGAAGAAGTACAAGGGCAAGAAATATGACTCAAGTGATGATGATGAGAAGAAAAAAACAAGCCATACAAGAAGAAGGATGGCAAGAAGGAATATCACAAGAAGAAGAATGTCAAGGCATATATTGTTGGTGATTGGCTCACGAACATTGAATCATCAAGTGGCTCATCCGATGGTGAAAGTGATAATTAGAAGGAGAAGGTGGCCGCTCTTGTGATTGGGTCTTCACTATCTCCACCACCACTGCCGCCATCATCCTCTACACACTTATGCCTCATGGCCAAGGGTGAACGAATGGTATAAAGTGATGATGATAGTAGTGGCAATGCAATGCTAATGATGATGAGAATGGTAGTGATAGTGATGTAGAATTTGAATCACCTTCTTATGATGATCTTGTCAAGTTGCTAAATTCATACACTAAAATTATTTGAAAGACAAGAGCTAAAAATAAGAAGCTATAACTTGAGAATGATTCACTTTTAGCAAAGTATGACATAGTCGAAAAAGCTAGTGATGAGCTTAGAGAAGAAAATAAAGTTGTGTCATCCAAGCTCAAGGAGCTCAAAACCTCTAAAAAGGAGCTTAGAGAAAAACATGATAAACTTGAGGGGATACACAATGAGCTTACCACCAGTTACAACTTGCTAAAAGAAGAGTACACCAATCTCTTTCTCATGAGTTTTTATCAAATAAGCTGCATGATGCTACTAACAATGTTGTTAAGATTAATATAGCCACATCATGTGATGACTTGATTGTTGAGAGCATTGAGCAAGGTTCTAGTGACAAAGGCAAGAAAGTGGTTGAGACCGATAACTATGATGATTATATCAAGCTTAAGAGTGAAAATGAGAAGCTCAAGAAGGATCTTGAGAAGCTATCAACTCATGGCAAACTTAGAGAAGAAAACAAGAAACTTAAGTTGGAGAAGGAACATCTCAAGACCGATTTGAGCAAGTTTATAGGAGTTCAATATATTTAAAGTGAGCTACTTATGAACACCATGATGAAGATGGATAGAAGTGGTATTGTATTCTTGACAAATCAAGAGAAGAAAGCTCAAGCTCAACATCAACAACAATACAAGTCAAAGCCTAAGCCAAAGAGATGCTTTGAGTGTGGACAAGAAGGTCACTTTGCTCATGAGTGTGAAACTCCACCACCACAACCCTTGCCCAAGCATGCTAGACCCTTTGCTTTCAATGCTCACTACATGCTTAGAAATGATTCTACATGGAAAGATGAAAGTCATATTCTTAGGTCCACCAAACAAGAATGAGCCTAAGCAAATTTGGGTTGCTAAGTCACTAGTTGAGAAAGTCAAGGGCCCTCATCAAATTTGGGTCCCTAAACAACAAGCTTGATCTCTTGTGTGTGTAGGTGAACTACAAGACCGGTGGAAGTCATTGGGTTATTGATAGTGGTTGCACTCAACATATGACTGGTGATCCTCGTATGTTCACCTCACTAGATGAAGAAGTGGATTGTCAAGAAAAGATTACATTTGGTGACAATTCAAAGGGCAAAGTACAAGGTTTGGGTAAAGTTGCAATATCAAATGATCACTTAATTTCAAATATGCTATATGTTGCTTCATTAAGCTTCAACTTGCTATCCGTTGGACAATTGTGTGATCTTGGCTTTCAATGCTTATTCACCGAGAAGGAAGTGGTTGTATCAAAGAAGGATGGTGAATAAGTGATATTCAAAGGCTTTAGATACAACAATCTATACCTAGTTGATTTCACCTCCGAAGATGCTAACTTGAAGACATGCTTATTCACCAAAACATCACTTGGGTGGCTTTGGCATAGAAGGCTTGCACATGTTGGGATGAGTACACTCAAGAATCTATTAAAGAAAGAATTAGTGAGAGGTTTGAAAGATGTGAAGTTTGAAAAAGACAAGCTTTGTAGTGCATATCAAGCTAGCAAGCAAGTTGCAAACAGTCATCCAACCAAAGCTTATATGTCAACATCAAGAGTGCTAGAGCTTCTACACATGGATTTATTTAGACCAACAACATATAAGAGTTTGGGAGGCAACCTCTATTGTCTTGTGATAGTTGATGATTATTCAAGATACACTTGGGTGTTCTTTCTTCATGACAAGACTAAAGTGACCGCATATTTCAAGAAGTTTGCCAAGAGAGCTCAAAATAAATTTGAAGTGAAGCTCAAGAAGATAAGAAGTGACAATGCAAAAGAATTTATCAAGATAGACATTGAAGAGTATTGTGATGAAGTTGGGATCAAGCATGAGGTCTCTGCAACCTAAACTCCTCAACAAAATGGTGTAGTAGAGAGAAAGAACCGAACACTTATCACCCTTGCAAGAACAATGCTTGATGAGTACAACACATCGCAAGATTTTTAGGCAGAAGCTATTAACACCGCATGCTATGCATCCAACCGTCTATTTCTTCAAAACTTTCTTGGCAAGACCTCTTATGAGTTGCTGAATGGGAAGAAGCCAGACATCTCATTCTTTCGGGTGTTTGGTTGCAAATGCTACATCTATAAGAAGTGGAAACACTTTGGGAAGTTTCAAAGACATTGTGATATTGGTTTTTTTGTTGGTTACTCATCAAAGTTCAAAGCATATCGAGTATTTAATCATGCCACCAGCTTGGTTGAAGAAACATATGATGTAGAATTTGATGAATCTAACAACTCCTAGGAACACATGAGAATCTTGATGATGTAGGCGATGAACCTTTGAGGAAGGTCATGAAGAATATTCTAGTTGGAGACATCAAGCCTAAAGATGATGAAGATGAAGTACAAGTGATTGATCCACCCTCTTCATCAAATGTGCAACAAGATGATGACAAAGATGGAAGAGTAGAAAATAAAGACACTCATGTCTCTCATGATCAAATGGTGGCACAAGCTCAAGATGTTGATGCTCCACAACCTCCTCAAGTGGTTGATAGAAGAAATTCACCTCTACTTCAAGCTCATCCACAATTAAGTTTGGACACTTGAAGAGCGACCACAAGATGCAAGAGTCATTAGAATAAAGTGGGTGTTCCGCAATAAGCAAGATGATTAAGGCATTGCTGTGAGGAACAAGGCAAGGCTAGTTGCAAAGGGGTTATCTCAAGTTGAAGGTTTGGATCTTATAGAGACCTTTGCACCGATTGCAAGACTTGAAGCCATTCTTATCCTTCTTGCATATGCATCACATCATGAAATGAAAGTATATCAAATGGATGTTAAAAGTGCATTTTTTAATGGCTTCAAAAATTAACTAGTCTATGTTGATCAACCTCCCAGGTTTAAAAACCCTAGATATCCTAATCATGTTTATAGGTTGTCCAAGGTGCTATATGGGCTAAAACAAGCCCCAAGAGCTTGGTATGAACGCCTTTGGAATTTCCTCATTGAGAAGGGCTTCACCATTGGAAAGGTCGACACCACACTATTCACCAAGAAGCTTGATGGAGAGATATTCATTTGTCAAGTATATGTTGATGATATCATATTTGGCTCAACAAATGAAGATTATTGTAAAGAGTTTGGTGAATTGATGTCTAAGGAGTTTGAGATGTCTATGATTGGAGAGCTTACATTCTTTCTTGGTTTTCAAGTCAAGCAAATAAGAGAAGGGATCTTCAGCTCTCAAGAAAAGTATGCCAAGGATCTTCTTAAGATGTTTAAAATAGATGAATGTAAGCCAATCAGGACACCAATGCCATCAAATGGACATCTCAACCTAGATGAGGGAGGTAAATTGGTTGATCAAACTCTCTACCGTTCTATGATTGGTAGCTTGTTATATTTGACCGCATCTAGGCCCGACATCATGTTTAGTGTGTGTATGTGTGCTAGATTTCAAGCTAGTCCTAAGGAAGCTCACTTAGTTGCCATAAAGAGAATCCTTAGGTACCTTAAGCACACACCAAGCATTGGTCTTTAGTATCCTAAAGGAGCTAGATTTTAACTCATTGGGTATTCTGATTTAGATTATGCGGGTTGTAAGATTGATAGGAAAAGCACATCCGGAGGGCGCCATTTTCTTGATAGATCACTAGTGGCTTGGACCTTAAAGAAGCAAAATAGTGTGGCCTTGTCCACCGTCGACCACCGAGGCAGAGTACATTGCTGTGGGTGCTTGTTGTGCACAAATCCTTTACATGAAGCAAACTCTTTTAGACTATGGTGTAGTTCTAGAAAAGGTACCCCTTTTGTGTGACAATGAGAGCGCGATAAAGCTTGCTAATAACCCGGTTTAACACTCTCACACCAAGCACATAGATATCCGCCATCACTTTCTTAGAGATCATATTGCTAAAAATGATATATCACTCGAAGGTGTAAGGACCAATGATCAATTGGCGGATATCTTCACAAAACCGCTAGATGAGGCTACATTTTGTCGGTTGAGGAATGAGCTCAATGTGCTTGACCTAAGTAATTTCTCTAAAAGATGAGCTTGTGTTGACCCTTGCATTGCATTGTAATATAAAATATGTTTAATTTTAGTAATACACTTAGGGCTTGTCTAACATGGTTAAGATAACCGTCGAAAAGCGTGTGAAAAAGCTTAACCTTGGATCAAACTTGATAAGCAACTAGATTTACTTTTCTTGTATTGCATTACATATGCATGTGTGTTGCTTTGTCGTTTCTTTTCGGTTATGCTTTGAGCATCCGCTGTGTTCATCCACAAATAGGGAGAGCATTTGACGCTCCAAATGGTTGACATACATATTGTGTGACCACATGATGTCTCCTCGCCCCTTTTATTACCTATTTTTCTAAAAAGATTATAGCCGAAGGCAAATTATTTTGAAAAAATTGAGGGTTTGAGAGAGGCCTCCCACATCAGTCCCAATTGTTGTTTATTTGGGTCTCATTGAAGTTGGGTCTCGTTTGGGAGAAAGTGCCATGAAGAAAGGAGGTGAATCAGCAGAAGAAAAGAGACCGAACGCTAGGATCAGAATCCGCTACTGAGCATTCGGTCATGCGGTACATGCACCAGATGATGAATAGTGTCTCTTCAGCGTCTGGTGTGATATCAATGGTGCGTTCGGTCAGCATAAGGAGAACTACTAGAAAGGACTGGACTCAGGGATGCTTTGGGTCTCGTGGCATCAGACGTGTCCGATCATCGTGAAAACCTCTCTAGTGCATTTTTGCTGTGATCAGACTTAGAGGGAGCAGTGTTAGGTCGATTCCATCAGAGCATCCGATCGCAACAGTGCTGGCAAGATTGATTTCATTTCCTCCGATTGATGTGTGGGGTCCACACTGCTCACTCTTTTTCTATCAACTAGGCCCAAGGCGTCCCTCTCTCTCTCCCATTTGACTCGGCCAGCCCACATCCGTATGTCGCTGCTTGCGCCTACGCTCACCTAACCCTAGCGCCGCCGCCGCACCTTCTCCGACCATCGTGCTACCACCACCGACGCGCCTTCATCACTGCACCACCACACCCTCCTCGCCAAGCTCGCGTGTGTGCCCATCCACACCGTGCCATGGCCTCCTACATGTGCCCACGCCATGTCCTTGCCGCTCACCTTATGTGTCACCATCGTCACTAGAGCTCCTTTTCTTGACCTTGTCATTGTTTCCCTCAGCACCAATGACCTCGTGCTCATCTCCTTAGTGTCTAGTGCTTCGTCTACTATGTTTCCTCGATCCATAGAGGCTTCCTTTGGGGTGAGCACTCTTCCTGCCCCCTAGATGCTTGATTGAATGCCTAAGTCATGCCAAGTGCACTGTTTTAATCCTAATCCTCGCCAATCTTCTTGTAGTGCATTCTCCTGGCATCTAGTGGCCACGCTGCAACGTTTCCTTGATTAGTTATAGCTATTCTCATGGTGAGCATCCTCCTCGCCCACCAAGTGCTTGACTCAATGCCTCATCTGGTGCAGCACCCTTTTTGACCCTATTTTTCAATCTGAATTCCATGCAGTGCCCTTGTTGACTTCGTGTGGTGCCCCTACGTCAGTGCCTTATCCCCTCATAGGTTCCACCAGGTAGCAAGCCATTCTTCCATTCCTTATCCAATTGCTTGCTTTAATAGGATTCTTGTTGTCTCTAGAATATATTATTGCTTATATATTTCCACCTATCTCTCTATGCAACGAGTCATGGTGTTTGGGGGAGTTTGATCAGTAAGTCAGTGCTTGGTAGTGATCAGTGGCAGTTAATCTGAGGTCAAGCCCATGGATATGGATTGAGGCCAAGTCTCACGAGTGTCCATTGGGTAGCTATGGTAGTATCAAAGGAATTCTTGTCAGTGGTAGTGAGTCAGGGGAGTATTGATTTGGCAAGTTGTTCTCACAGTGGTAGTGATTCTCTAAGATAGTTGGAGTTCTTATTATATGATCAGTGGTAGTTGACCTTTGACAGTGTCAGTTATGGTGCGTTGCAAGAACACCAGTGGTGGTCCCAACGACGATAAGAGGTGTCCGCCTTGTCTAACAACGGAACAAAAAGAGAAGGGACCAAAGAAGGTGCTTGCAAAGAAGAAGCGCAAGCATGGTGACCTAGAGGCAGAGAGGGCCGCAGCAGTAGCAGCAGTAGCTGAGCGTGCTAAGAGAGGTGGCAGAGGTAGTGGTGTCCACATTGATGAGGTCTAGTTTCACCTTAAGGGCCAAGAGCTAGGCACTGAGGTGATAGAGCAGCCAGTGGTAGAGGAGCCTACACCATAGATAGAGTAGCTAGCAGAGGAGCAGATAGAGTAGTCTCAAGAGCAGGTAGAGTAGCCATAGGAGTAGCCATAGCTTCGATGTTACAATCGTACTCGCACTTAGGTGTCACCATGGCCCAAGACACAGAGGCGTGGTTCTTGTGCACCTCCTAGACCATGAGGTCCATCACCTATGTTACACTTAGACTTGAGGGCAGCCACAGCTAGTTAGGTTTAGCAGCTTTGCCTCATAGACTTTGAGCAGTATTTTCCACTGAGGTGGGATGAGAGAGCTTTAGAGGGTTTCTACACAGTGTTGCAGGAGGACTTCTACAACTCCTACCTTAATAGTGGTGTGGCATTCAGGTCTCAGTGAGTGTATCGCTTGAAGGCCATAGTAGCAGTTGGAGGCAAATAGGTCCATCCCCATGTACCTACTTGCTAGGTCTAGCAGGTCTCTTAGGGCAGACTGGTCGGTACATCCCATCATGGGTTAGAGAGTTCTATGTTTGTTTGTGGATTTTCTCGAGGCATAGGTACATTCACTTTGCTTTCAGAGGATGAGACTATAGGTTGTAGAGCTTAAGGGCTAGAGAGATACTATGGATCCTAGAGTCTTCCACTAGGATTCACGAGATCTGCTACAGACAGACAGAGCCACCGAGACGCCCTCACGGCGGAGTGGTACCACCTATAGACATAGTGAGAGCTTGCTTCACTGAGCCATTCGAAGAGGGATTGAGCCACACTCCACCTTACCTTACACCTATAGCTCACATCCTAAATGAGGTTATGAGGCGGACAGTGCTTCCTAGGAGTGGCTATCGTGAGGGACTAACATGTATTCAGCTTTATTTAGTTCACCACCTGGTTTCTCATATTGAGTTCAATATATGGGACATGATGCTCTTAGAGATGGACACCTTAGCAGAGGGCTTCAAGGGCCATCATCAGCTACCATATGCTCATTGGATTTGCTTTATCATCTAGAAGGCAGTTTCACATATGTCCCCAAAGACAGTGGCTGAGTGGAGTGGTGCTACTATAGAGTTCCTAGAGTACGACTTGAGCTAGCTCTTGCATCACAGTCATGGGAGGACACCTAGCTAGCAGTGCCATAGACCAGAGGTGCCAGAGACTATAGCTGAGTAGGACAAGGCCATCAGGGCCATTGCAGAGACATAGCTTGAGTAGCTAGAGGCACAACTGGGCAACAAGGTCGAGGACAACCCGACTAATAGCTCAAATGTGGACTACCAGCCAATTCCACACATGGCTCCATGAGTTCATGATAGAGAGGACAGTGGTTCTAGCTTAGCTCCACCTCAGCCACCTCAGACCAACCCTACGTTGATTACTATATGTGAGAGGATGCAGTAGGAGTGGGCCCATCAAGCACATGCCACAGCAGCAGTGATAGCTCAGGTGCAGGTATGATAGGACTAGTTCCAGCAGTAGTAGCATGCTATTTAGTAGCAATAATAGGTTGTCCAATAGTAGCTCCTCGCCTTTCAGCAGACAACCTTTGTATTCATGCAACACATTCTCTCTGCTACATGAGTTGCTCCCTACCAGCCGATGCAGCAGCTAGTTTCTACAGTTACCACTCTCCCAGTGACTCTAGCATCACAGCCCAATGGGTTTTAGAGTTAGGGACAACCAGCTGCTCAGTTTGCCTCACCCTCTGAGCATGTTTTATAGTGGTTTGCTATGCCGGGCACAGGGCAGGCTCAGGGTTTCATGCCTATTGTCATAGGCTTCACTCCCACTCAGTCCAAGTCAGTGCTTGTGACAGACACTCCAGTTTCTAGGAGCTTGGTTGCTACGTTTAGTGAGATCATAGGTCACTCCACACCTCCAGAGCTTCAGGTGCCTATTACTACTGCAGCCGCTCTTGTTATAGGGACCACAGAGATGATTCCATCCTCTATTGCTTCATTTGAGCCGCCTCCGATAGTCACTCCTACACTTGAGGCCTCAACGACTGAGACATCGGTAGTTGTGGCTCCACTTCCTATAGAGATAGTTTGTGAGCCACAGGGTTAGGCCACTACCATAGCTTCAGAGTCTCAGTAGCCCGACCCAGCTACCGAGTCCATCGAGCAGACCTAGACCGCTTCACCTACACTTCTAGTGATAGAGGGTCAACTTGAGTCCTCTCTAGAGGGTCCGATAGTTCTAAGTCTAGAGTCAGACGATGATGCTACTTAGTTTTAGATCTCTCACTGCACCTCAGTGCCTGACTCATTAGCTTCTGTCCCACTGACCGACCCTCAGGTTTTGGTGCTTGATGCCAAAGGGGGAGAGGGAGCGAGTATGTTAGACTTAGGGGGAGCGTGTGAGATGGACTCGATCTTTTGCATGCTACTTTCATGCATATCATGTTTACTTTCATGCATTGTGATATATGTGTGACTATGAGACTTATGTGACATGTGTGGTATCTACTTTTATATATATCATGTCACTTGGTTGTGCTCATTTGCTTTGCTTTCGTGCTTTACTCTGATTCAAATGAGCCTTATTTTATGTACTCATGCTTCATTCATATCTTATGAGTATATTATGTTGGCTTGGGTCATATAAGCATTCCTAACCCCTTTGTTCTTATTGTCAATTGCTTATATGAACCAAGCATGTTGAAAACCTCATTCATCTCTTATACACATACTCGAGGTTGTGTTGTCATCAATCACCAAAAAGGGGGAGATTGAAAGCATCTAGGGCCCTAGTTGGGTTTTGGTGATTAATGACGACATAAGATTATTGTGACTAACATGTGTTTTTAGAGGCAATTTGAGTTAGGTCACGATAATGACAATTGTTTGGGAAATCAATGGTTTTCATGCTCCTATCATTGTTTTAGTTTTTAAAGGATGGACGACAAGGATAAGGTCGGACTAGTTCTAAGTGTTGTTTGGCATTGAGAGACACTTAGAGTCATTTAGGACTTTATTTTTTTCCTTTGGTCATACTATTAAGGGGGGTATAAACTAGTAGCTTGACCTAGGTGAGTCTAATGTGTTAGTGTAGTGCACACTTGTCAAACTTAGCACTAGGTAGCTTAGGGACAACCCAAAAGATTGGTTGGATTCAAACTCGTTCACAAAGGTTCTCAATTTCGAAGTGAATGGAGTGTTGATCTTATGACCAGACGCTAGTTTTATTGTGACCGGATGCTACTATGCAGAGTCCAATCAATAGTGATTTGCGCAGTTAAGGGCCAAGCATCGATTAGACACTGGCCGCAGGCTAGGACCAGATGTGCCTCTACCTATATCTATAGCAGTGGGGCCCTAGTGCTGAGGAGGACCAGACGTAGAGAGAAGGTGTGACCGGACTCTGGTAAGGCTAAGTCCAGTCAACATCAGAAAGGCACTAGAGAGTGTTTTTGCTGATCGGACATGACCGATGGGTGATGACTGGATGTAGGTCTGAGTCTGGTCACAGTAATGACTCTCTCTAGTAGCTGACATGTCTATAGCCATTGGCTACTGACTGGCACGTCCGATCACTACTTAATGTGCTGAGTTGGACCCTAATGGTTATGTTTTGAATGGGGGTGTATAAATACATCTCCTACTCGTCCAATTCATCTCTCTTGCCCATTTGTTCAGCTGAGGAAACACTTTGGAGTGTAAGGCAGAGCAAGAGCCTAGTGGGGTGATTGAGATTTGAAAATCCAAGATTAAGGACCTCATTAGTGCATAGGGAGTAACAAGTGTGCATCCACCTTTCTTATTAGGGGTCAAGTGAGAGTTTGTTCTTGTTACTCTTGGTGATCGCCATCACCTAGATGGCTTAGTGGTGATTGGAAGCTTGGTGATCATCCGGCGGAGCTTGTGGATGACCCAAGTCATGGTGTAAGCGGTTGTGGGCGATTCACCACGATGGAGTGTTGAAGAATCAGTCCGTGGAGAGCACTTGATCCTTGCGTGGATCAAGGGGGAGCTACACCCTTGCGTGGGTGCTCCAACGAGGACTAGTGGGGAGTGGTGACTCTCTGATACCTCAAAAAAACATTGCTGCATTCCTCTCCCTCTCTTTACTTTGAGCATTTACATTTAAGCAATTAAATTCATGTCTTTACATTCTTAGAATTACCATGCTTGAGTAGGATTGGAACCTAGGGTGCAAAATTTTTGTGCGGTAGAACAATAGAAACACTTTTAGGCACAAGAGGGTGAAATGGGCTAAGTGTAGGGCTTTATTATTGCAAGAAATTTAGAATTTGCCCAATTTACCCCCTTTTGGGCATCTTGATCCTTTCACTAACCCACTCACTATTAGGGACGAGATAGATAATCTCAGCATGCAAGAGTTTCAAAACCTCTTTCTTAACAACCTCTCTCATTGCATTTTTAAGCCTACGCTGTGGCTCCCTTGAAGGTATAGAATCTGGGTCTATAGGGATGTGATGTGTGCAAAGAGCAGGGCTAATGCCCATAAGGTCCTGGTGTGAGTAGCCAAATGCAGAGTGATGCTTTTTTAAGATAGTTAGCAAGTGAAGGGTTTCTTTCTGTGAAACTTTATCACTTATGATCAAATGAGTATCCTGATCATTATTGATAAAAGCATATCTAAGACTAGAAGGTAGGCGTTTAAGCTTAATGGAGGGCTTAGGTGGCTCTTTTAATTCATCTAAGGGTTTTGGTTCTATGAAATTATTGTCTTCCTCTTTGATAAAGGACTGGGCATCATCTTCAAGATTGGGTTCGATCAAATCATCAAGAGATGTAACCTTAACCTCTTCCATTGGGTCTTGCTCAGGACTTGGCTCAGTCTTAGTATTTAGAGAATGAGTGATAGGTAAAGAAAGTTTAAAGTTTTTCCTAAGGCTTATTTTCGAATTCCCTATTTATCCTTCTTGAATAAGTTTTTCAATTGGTTGTCCTATCAATAGGTCAAACTCCATGATATCAAAGGTATAAAAGCTCAAATGAACCTTGGTTCCTTTTACCTAGATATGGAGGACATAAAGTATCCCCAAACTTGGGAGAATGTGTCCTGAAAATCTTTTCAATAGCTTTGTTGTTGGGGTTAATGGCATGTGTTTTAATAAATCATGAGCAAAAGATGCAAACATGATATTAACACCCACAACTAGATTATAGAGAGCATCAAAAGGGGCTTTGTTAATTTGGCATTGAATGGAAATAGAAAGGCGAGTCTAGACGAATCACATCAGAAGAAAGTTCTGATTCTTTGTTGATGGTCATTAACATCAATCAGAAACCATCAACATATCCTATATATACTTAATTCCATCACTAAATAAAGGAATATGGGTTTAAACTAATGAATTCAATGAGTTTTGGTGAATATATGAATGCAGGAGGATTTATTTAGAAGACAGCCCCTAGGACCACCGTCATACACTCCAAACAAGCAAACCGACATTAGAAAGAGATTCGACTCACAAAACCTATGGAAAACAACTCAAGACAGAGTCCAGAAGCTTCCACCAGAGGGAGGGCCCCACCTATCATAGACACAGACCAGCCACCCCACCTGTAGACCGGCCAGCCTATGGGGTCCACCTATCATCCAATGCTTCATACATCAGTTTTCTACCGCTCTGGAGGTCCAATCTACACTATTGTTTTAAGTCGGTTTGATCTAAGGGCTCAGAATTGATGGCCCATCCTATATATAGAAGCACCTACCCCCTCCCTAAAGTAATCCTAAAACCCTAATTTATATCATTCTCATCTGGATCAAAGCCAGCAATCAGGAGAAGATTAGTCCTCCATAGGATCTAGTCTTGTAATTAGAAATAGTGAGATGGAGAGTGAAGGAAGAGTTTGGACGTAGTATCGGCCTATCGATGCTTTCTCTATGGCTTGTACCTTGATGGATTCAAGTTCTACCTAAGCTTGTGTCTGAGATTTTTCTAGTGATCAACTTCTTATTAAAGTAAGTATCATGTTTATATTGTTCTTCAAGTTTGTGACTCTTTTGAGTGATTTAATCTGTTGGCCATAGGTTAAAGTAGTATTTATAGTGTAAGCATGGTGCTTAGACTTGGTTACTCATGGATGTACCCTACATTCTAGATCGGTGGTAGCTCGCGAGGGTGACTCTTATAGCCTCATTGAATCCTTTGTAGTCCACCTCCCGTTTATAGGCCGAGCATGACCTAGTTACTATACGAAACATACTCTGCCTATGTTTCCCTTAGTAACATCCTCAGAATTGAATAATAGAAGACATAGCTTATTGACATTAGAACTCAAAGACCTTTATGATCTCCTCTATACTCCTATTATCTTAAGTCTTGTTGCTACTCCTAGTTAAGTTAGATTGTAGTTAATCTCACACGTTTTGCTGTAGATACGATACTTGGAATACTTCCGGGTGAAAGCTATAAGGGTATCCATGCGCTTGCGGATCTTTTTCTATGTGTGTTAATAAATACCAACAAGATTTCTAGCGCCGTTGCCGGGGAAACGGTTGCTGAGTTAACTCCGAACCTAGCTTAACCTTGTATATTTTATCATTTATCTTTTTTCTTCTATTTTATTATTTTCCTTTTCACTATGGGTTCTACTCCTATCCATCAATACGCTGCACCTATGAGCGCATGCCTAGAGCCACCAAAATCCTCAAAGCCTATCCTAACACATGGCTATGAGCTGTGCCCGTGTTTAATAAAATTGATTCGGGAACAATCCTTCTTGGGAAAAGGCGATAAAAACCTATACTCACACCTATGGGAGTTTGAATAGACCTATGCATGCTTGCATATCACTTGCATGTCTGATGAGACCTTAAGATGGTAGTTATTTCCATTCTCTTTAACGGGAAGAGCTAAACAATGGTATAACAAAATCGTAGGAAGTAAGCATGGAGATTAGAAAATGCTATGCTCTAAATTTTGTTTAGCTTTCTTTCCCATCTTTAGAGTAGTCTGTAACCCCCTGGTGTTAAGCATACATTTGGCATTGGCATTACAGGAGCACAAGCATCATTGATCATTCATGAGCATGAGCATCTCAAATTATATCTCTATGATTGCTTATATCACTAAATGCTTTACATATGCTAGGGTTTACATGTGACCAATGTATAAAATGCTTGTGGGACCTTTGGGGTACCCTAAACATGTTTAGAATGTCATATGGAACCACTTTAGTATTCATGACTTGGACCAATTTGGCCTCTAAGTCATGGTTATAGTGTAACTTACCATTTTCAAGTTGTATGTTTGACCTAAGTTGAACTATAGCATAGAGTGCTTGCATGGTAGTACACCCTTAAGCAAACTTATAGTACTTGGCTAGAGTAACAACTTCTATTTTTGGGTCAAGACATAATTCGGTGCATAGCATGCTCAAAAATAGCTCTCAAGTAGCAATAAAATACTGTTCTAGCATTTGAAAATTTTTCTATCTAGAATTGGTTTACAGTTTCAATGTACCTGTGTTTGATGTGCTATAGCTCATTAACTAGGCTGATCTAGACCAAACTCATTTAAGCAAAGTTGGAGTACTCTTGTAGCTCTACAACTTTGATTCCTATAGTTTTTGCTGAATTGCCACAGAATTGGTGTTATTTGACTACAAACTCACACTATCAGTCGGGCCAAGGGGAGGAACTCAATCGGCTGACCTGATTCAAACTAACATCGATCGTGGCTGACCATGCACAGCGCATGCCAGCCGTGTGGTGCTCATAAGCCATCATTGGCCCTATGATGCCATGCCAAAGTAGACGAACCTAGTGAAATGCTGTTGTTGCTCCCATTTCGTATCTTGCTCGCTGCTCTCTTCTCCACGCCGCACCAAAGCGACCGTGCTTGCCATTGCTACCACCGTGCTCCACCTGCTCATGTGCCATCGTTGCTGCACCACCATCTAATTGAGCTCACTAGCAGCTCCACCATCGTCACCTCTTCCATCCTGACCCGCTTGTCCCACTTGCTGAGCCTTGGTAGGGGCGCATTTTTCATCGCCATCGCCACGATCTCATCGAAGCGCCGCCGCACGCTCAGCTTACTGTGGTCACACTGTTCCACCACACCCCCTATCCTCCTCTTCTCTAGTCTAGAGTCTCCTTGTGATCCATGTGCTTAAGTAGGAACTAGGTTAGATGCTACTACTTGGTCGTGCGGGAACGTGCCGCCGTTTCCGCCGTGGCCGCCATGGTCGTCGTGGCACTCGAGCTCGCCATTGCTGAGCTGACCCATTGTCTCGCTTCTCTTTTGTGCACATTAGATTGAGTAAGCCTAGACCTAGTGGATGGCATGACGAAGAGCTACCTCTCATCATCGTCTAGCCGGAACACCGAGAGCTCCACCATGCTCTGTGCGCCACCGCCGCGGCATGCACGTGGTTGGAGCTCACTACCGCCTCACCGAACCTAACCACCCGAGATAGCCTCGCTAGAATTCCACAAAGCCATAGCCCACCTCACCAGAGCTCATGATGGCCAGAGAATGTCGGTGTACCATGGCGCCACCTCTGCCATCCTCCATTGTTGTCGGCGAGGGTGCTCCATTGCACCGCCGGTCCAACGAGGGGCACCACTAGGTGTGGAGGAGCGCGGGGAGTGCAACCATGGTGACGCTACCACCGGAGACCTTGCTATCGGTGATCTATTGCCTATTAAACACCACCTCTATTCTGGTTCACTGATGCATGGGTCCTGCTGACCAGCGGGTCCCATCTGCCAGTCACTGTGTTTGCTTTGATTTTCTTATTTTTCATAGATTTGAATACCATATTCAAAAAATCATATCTAGAGCTAGGAGTGTCCAAATGGAGTGAACCAAATTTTGTTGGATTCATCATGAAGTGTAGTATTTGATAAAAATATGAAACTTACTATTTGGGATGTTTTTCTAAGATAATTAAATGGAGCTAGATAAGTACTTTTAAATTGTTTGCAATCTTCTAAAATGCATAACTTGAGCTAGAAAAGTGATAAAATTGTGATTCCAATTTTGCTGATCTTATGTTGGCTTGATCTAGTTAAGAAAAATATTGAACTTGCAGTAAACTTGATTGGAGTAGGGTCTTGCTATTTATCTTTTAATAAATGGTGTTTTCTGAGGAAATTCATAAGGATAAAAATAAGTAACATACTGCCATGCAAATTTTTGTACAGTGTTAATGAGTTTTCAGGAAGCTAAGAAAAATATGAAATCTGTTGTTTGACACTTTTCAATAGGGATAACTATGTTCACTAAAATCAGCCCTTATAACTTGTCATTTATGTGGAGGGTGCTGTGCTTATCCAAATGTCATGAAATTTGTAAAGTAGACTATGGGGATCATATATGAATCATTCTAATTTTCTTAGAATTTATTGTGCACTTTTGATATATTTTATTATTTCACCTTAGTGTCCAAATAAATTAATAAAGGCATTTAAATAATTTATTTGGGGTTGACCATCATATTTTCTAGAGTGTGTATCATGCCTATGAACTGTTAGTACCTTTGGTTGTGCCCACTTTTGATTTCTTGTATGCAGTAAAATATTATGGCTCTAAAATTCAATTATAGAAGTTGTTTTGGATAGATTCTGTTGCTAGGTGTTTTGCATAGGTAAAATGGAGTTTGCTGTTAAAATGGTTAATAACAAAGTTGTAGGTAATTTCTTTATCTAGTTTGTGTCAAACTTTTAGGGCAATAGGCCAAGTAGTTTGAGAATTATAGCTATTAGAAGTTGATCTTCTGAAATGCTTAGTCTCTAGAATTTTTGGACAGACCTAGGAAGTTTACCTATTTTGGATAGGATAGTTATTGAATCAACTTTTGGTGATTAAATGAAAGTTGTAGGAAATTTTATAAGATTTCCAAAAAGTCTAGGATCATCGCATTTGGTTGAGTAGAACTCCATTTATGATCTAAACTTGTAGCTATTGTGTTGTGGTCCAGAAATAGACTTAGTATGGATTCTTGAAATTTCTAGAGAAGTGATATGCACCTACTCTATAAATAAGAATTTAACCTTGTTATCATCCTAATGACCTAATATGATAGTCATCATTTAACCATGCACATTATCATGACATATTATCCATGACCCTTCTTATGCATTCATGATTCTCACTTTTTGCATATGCATGCAATAGGTGTGATGGAAGAAATCACCGTGTTGGAATACGAAGCTAATCCCTTGGAAGGGCATCAGGAAGTGCAGCAATAGGAGGTCCTAGAAAAAGGCGAGCCTGATAGTGAATAGTTACTAGAGTGCCCAGATCACCAGCCCTTAATCTTTGTAAAAGGCAAGCCCTAGAGCATTCTAAGCCTCCTATATTTTCAAACTATCAACTTGAGTCCTTTGATGTTGATGCATTAAGTACTAGGAGTTAATTGGAACCACTTGCTGCATATATCTTCCTTGTCCAGATATATATATATCTTGAATCCTATGTAGGTTCAGAATCAAATATATGCTTAGCCATGCTTAGCCGGTAGAAGTTGGTGACTACCTATCACCTACATGATATAGGATGATAACTAATCATGGTTGACTATATGTGCTAGCATGGAATATAACCATGTGTCAATGAATAAAGGAGATCAGGTAGGATTGTGATAAAGAAGCAACAAGGCATGGAGGTCTTAGGTGCCTATTTATCCCCATCTATGTCGGTTAAGGACCGATTCGCTGTATGTCCTCATGTCATGTTGAACGCATATCTAGCACTTAGCTGACTGGATCCGATGATACGACCGCAAAGCCAAGTAACTCAATTTAGGCCAGGCCTTGATAAGTGAAAGTGCACACACTAGAGGTAGTAAGGATGTGCGGAGAGCTAATGGCGTGAGTCTAAGGGCAGGACTAGGTCCCGATCTTCCTAGCAGATTGGTAGAATATCTAAGGGTGCAGCGCTGATTGGACCCATGAGTTAGTGCTGAATTGTACTAAAGGTGACCTGAGGCTACCTTCGTAGGGTGTGCCTCAGTTTGTGTTAGGAATAAATTCCCCAGCTGGGCAGAAATCAATTCGAATCGCCATCTCTCCTAGATAGTGAGAACTTGACTGAGCAGTGGCAACGTAGAAGCACTAATTAAAACTTGATGGTTATGGTGATGCTCAAATTATTCTTATACCGGATATGGTTACTAATGCTTGTTAGCTTAATTAAGTGATTGCTCTAGTATAGGTGCTAATCTAGAGATGCTTAATTGAATAGGTATTCAAATTGATGCTAGAGGTACTAAATCTCCAAGTTATATTACTTAAGCTTTTATGCAAAATGTTGTCAAGCTTACTCCACCTCTTAAAGCCATGCATACTCCTTGGTTTCTTATTATTTTGGTTTATGATGGGTAAGTCTAGTTGAGTACATTCTCGTACTCAGGGTTTGTTCCTATTTGTTGCAGATGACGTGATGTGCCATGGTTATTGCAAGCACTGCTTAACTCCTGCTATTGATGGAGAGTAAGACCAATGGCATGGTCATTCTATATCATCTCCTCTATGTGCTTTTGTTGGAGATGATCCTAAAATGGCTATGTAGTTGAACTATCGTGATGTTGTTTCAAAACTATGTTGCTTCTTCTACTTCTAAATTTGAGTTGTAATAACACTATTGAAACTCCGATGTATGAGAACTATTTGTGAACCTCTTGTAACATGTGGCTAGTTGTGTTGAATCATGTACGATCTTGGTTTGTACATTGGTTATTTGAGATCCCCCATGATTTTATCAGACTGTCGGGTTTATATAGGTTCAAGTATGATGGTTTGATCACTTCAGTGATTGCTATTGTATATATGCTCTTATAAATTGGAACGAGCATGCATCATGATAATTACCATTCACATAATTAAATTGTTCCTCCCCTTATAAAATTCTTACTCGGTTATGTAACTCTTATCCATTATGGCCCTGTCTCACCAAGTGTACATGTTGATGGTACAGATGGCAACACCCATCGGATGTGAGAATTTCCTGAATGTTTTTGGAACACCTACCCTCTTGTGGAGAGTTTTGCACTTTGCGGGGTACCATGAACTGCCCCAGTATCATTGGATCGAAGAGTACATGGAAGGATAGCCATGGTACGAGGTGCGGCTCACTATACTAGCCCGCACACAATTGCCCTTCTAGCAGGAGTGGAAGGCAGAATCGGAAGGGAAGACTCCTTGGGAGGCTGCCCGAGTAGTGGCCTTCGAGGTGTTAAGTCAAATCTATCAGCAACATGGAGATGCACTTACCGGCAGTGCAGCGAGTGTGTTTCCTTGGGTGGATCCGTCCGCCACCAATTGGGAACAACGCAGCCAAAATGCTTTGATCTAAGATTAGGATGAGCGCATGAATAGCTTTAGTCCCTCCATGAGTGCAATGTTTGCCGTGATGAAGATGTTTTGTGCACGCTAGGACACTAGGGATTTCTGGCTAAAATCATACATCACCTGCATGGACAAACTCATGAGAGCTGAAGCCGCGCAAAACAAGCTCAAGAAGTGTGTGCGCAAGCAAAAGAAAGCCACAAGTAAAGCTCGAAGGGAATCTGACCAAGCTTATGAAGCTTTGGGTGCTCTTTATGCCCAAATGGAACAAGTGGATCAGTAGAGAGCAACAACTCAAGAAGCTAGAGCTAATGATCAAGCTATACTTGTAGGACTATGGGAGCAGTTAGAGACCACCCGTGCAGAGGTGTCCATAGCTAGACGTCAGCGTGATGCAGCAGAAAACCATGTCGCTAACATAGGGATAGAATGAGATAGGCACCGTGACATGAGCCACGCTTAGGATCGTGCTGAAAGGAGCCTACGTCAATAGCTTGCACAAGCTCAACTGCAAGTAATGAATCTTCAACATGAAGTGCACTATTTGAACAACCAGCTAAACCCTATCCTTGATGGGGAAGAGGATGGTCTAGATATGGAAGAGGATGATGACGAGGAGCCTGAGGAAGGAGATGATCCTATCTCTGACCTCGATAGTGATCATGATAAGGATTAGATCACGTAGTACTTAGTATAAGTACTTAATGTATCATCGTTGGTTATGTAATGGACCTGTAGTTTGGATTTAGTGTTGGTGATTTGAACTATCATGTAATATGGTTATTTGCATAACTATCGCATGTTCGATTAAAACCCTAATTCCAGTTGATCTATCTGAGCTCCTAATTTGGATATTAACGTGCTATGAGTCCGATGAGCGATCAAATTGGTGATGTCATGTTGCGAGAATGAATTATTATGCCTCTATTTTTATTGTGAATTTGAGAATTTTCTCTAGTAATTTCAGTTTGGCATGATTATGATTCATCTACAATCTTGTGGCATCAACCAATAATCGCTTATTGTTGCAACTTCGCAGATGACGCGCACCCGTGCTGGAGCTAGTGGCAGCCATGATGGCAATAATGATGACTTACCACCACCGCCGCCGCCGTCCGCTCAGGAGTTCTTTACCTAGTTCTTGGGGAGCCAAAGGACAATGGAAGAAGCTCTACGCCTCATCGCGCAAAACACCGCTCGGGGCCACCCACATCAACCAGGGGCCAAGCCAAATTAGCATAGTACATTCAAGTAATTTCTAGATACGAAGCCTCCTATCTTCAAGGTGGCTGAGGAACCACTATAGGCTGACGAGTGGCTCAACACCATTGAGCAAAAGTTTCATCTGCTAAGGGTCACCGAGCATCTAAAAGCGGAGTATGCTTCTCATCAGCTGCAAGGACCAGTAGGAATCTGGTGGACACATTTCTTGTCGTCTCTGCCTCCTAATGCGCGAGTGACCTGGGAATAGTTCAAGCTGGCTTTTAGGGGACATTATATTCCCTCGGGCCTAATGCATATGAAAGTGGCTGAATTTATGAGGCTCACTCAAGGAACGAAGACCCTCATAAAATATATGCACGCATTCAACAACCTGTCTAGATATGCTCCAGGTTTTGTGGATACTAAGGAGAAAAAGATAGAGAGTTTCAAGCGGGGTCTGGGTACCAAACTGATGAAGACCATGGCCAATTCTAGGTGTGCCACGTACAATGAGTTTATTAGTGATGCTTTGACCCAAGAAAACCACAATAACATGCATGCCGTTGCTAAGGGACGCAAGAGGGCATTCGAGGCAGGTGCCTCTGGATGTTCACAGTCAAAAGCGCCTATCACAGCTAGGCCACAATTCCATCCACCTGCACCCAAGTTTAGGCCTCCACAACCCAAAGCTTAGAATAGCAGACCTCAAAAACCATTCCGTAAGGCATTCACTATTGCCTTACCAAAAGGGACTTGCAGTCAGGGGAGCTCCACCGGACCTAGGAATAATCAGCCATGTTTCAACTACGATCAAATGGGTCATTGGGCCAAGGAGTGCCCCCACCCCAAGAAGAATGGCAACCAAAATTAGAACAATCAGAGGCAGGCAAACGCAAGGGCACATCTGGGATACATGCATTATACCGCTGTTGAGGGAGTGCCCGCTAGAGAAGTTGTCACGGCTAGTATGTGTGGCAGAACCTCCTAAGGAATCAGGCCCATGTACACCTATTGTTGTCTTAACAGACCTCGAATAGTGTTCATGAGTTCCCAACAACTCAACAGGTCTATCGGGTGTGCTCGAGAAACCCGAATCATCCACGATTCTCTTTTCAAACAGGATCCCAATCACAGACATTGCAGATTACAACTGTTTATTCAAAAATATACATCAGAGTAAAGATAGCGGAAGTCTTAAGGTAACATAGGTTACAAACCAGTTGTTTTCAAACTTACAATACCATAAGTGTTATGCAACCATAGTAGTGGGATAATATTACATTAACTTTATTTATCATACAAACTAGTGCCTTGTCCAAAGGCCATTCATCACTCCTCATCGTCATTGACTTCAAACATAGACATGCAGCAGGGACCAAAACAAGCCTGCGCATGCGACTCACCTGCAACAAGGGTTAACAAACCCTGAGTACAAAGGTACTCAACAAGACTAACCCGATGTAATGGGGTGTAAGATTTTAGAGATGCAGGGGTTTGGGGCAGGGTAAGGATGTAGCAAGATTCAAAAGTTCTTTGCCAAAAGCTTACTATTCTTCATTCTATTTTCAAGTTTTACCCCTAAGTTCTTTTAGTTCATTACCTCAACTAAATGTACATTTCCCATATTCCAATCCTTCTCATTCCATTCTTTTCTCATATTTTAGTAATTCACCAGTCCTGCATTGCTTCTGTAATGAATCGAGTCTCCATATCTGTGGAGCACCGGCAATTCGAATTGATTCAAGTCCCAGCTGGGGATTCCTTATCACACGACATATGTAGAACTTAATCTTACATATATCAACCTCGCTACTAGATCCTCCTATACTAAGCCATCTCCACGCCACCCGGGAGCACAGCACACCTCAAATCCGGCCACATTCCAGCCACGAGGGTACACGCTACTCCTACCATCTCTCCACTCCCAGTGCGTGGGCATTCGTCTTAGTATCGGATTAGCCGAAGTAGGCTTACCGGAGTATGTGACCAGTACTACAAAGTGTCTCATTCAGAAGATCCACAATGAGTGGCCTTTAAGCGACATAGTCAGTAACATTACCCAACATTCAAGGTAAGTCACTCAACTAGTCTCTAGTTCATTCTACCTTCTTTCTTTCTTTGGCCAGTATGCCATCTGTGATTGTATCGAAACTTTTACTTTGAAAACCTACCGTAAGCATACTAAGCATTCTACGCCTTTGTAAATGAAATTATCTTCAAGGATGGTAAACAATTAACAAGGTAGGCAATGCATCAAGTAGGTAATATCTGAATTAAACAACTTAATGCAATAAGTAACATAGGTGATAAACTTTTCAAAGTAAACAAGGTAAGAGTTTAATGCATAAACCGGGGCTTGCCTTCGTTGACGATCTTAGGTTCCGGATCAGTATCACGATTATCGAATCCCGTGACAACCGGTGATTCTTCCAGAACTTGTTCAACTAGAATCGTTTCACTCTCAGATTCTACACAAAATAATAACATATGCTTTAACATGATGATAATGTAAACATGATGCTTTCACGGTACATGAAATGTAAAAACACCCCGAATACGATTTTCCTTCACGGTACAGTTGCAAGCCAACAAAACTAACTTGTAAACCTACCATCAAGACCCACACATGTGACTTGACCAAATGAATCTTGAAGCCCTACTAGTCACAAAACATGACCAAAACAAGATTCAACACTAATCAAGCACTTAGGGTTTGCTTTTATTTATTTTTGAATTAATTTGGAAATAATCCCAAAAATTAACTTGTTCCAAATGACCTCAAAATTTTATGTAAGCTTCCTCATGACAAATTAGTGTACCAAAACAAATTTCATAATTTTTGGAGTTATACAGTGGCCTACAAAAATCATGGAAATTGCATTTATTAATTAATGGACTGAATATTTGAACATTAAAAATTTATTCAAATTTCAAGTTTCAAATTTTTAAACCATACTAGAGCATGTACAGAAGATACAAAAAAAAGTTTTAGAATTTTTGGAGCTATTATTATTTTCCTACAAATTCCCAAAGTTTTAGCACTATTCATGATTTCAGAAAATACAAAATCGCACTGTTCTTCTTCCTCTCTCGCACTGATAGCCATGCCCCGCTCGTCAGTGACCCAAAGAGGATGCACGGTGGCGCTGTCTGCTCCAATCGGCAAAACACGCCGGTGGCGAAGCTCCAGCGATGCAGACCGCACCTACATGACCTACTCTTTTCCCCGAACCGATCCCAGCTTACAGAAAGGCAAAAGGCGCACCGGAGATAGCTCCCCGCCGGGCATGGTGGCTTGGGAATGATGGCATACGGCGTAACCATGGCAACATTGCAGTAGAGACTAAAGCAAAATGATCATCATGTTCAGGAGCTCACCGTGATCATGCAGGTAGACTCGGTGAAGGCGGAGACGTACTAGATCGACGGGACCACGGTGAGGTCGATGATGGCAGAGCTCCAGTCGGCTCCGAAGAAGACGATGTTGCGTGGTGGCGCTGATCGGCTAGAGATGAGGCGAGCAGGTTGGGAATGAGCGACAGGGTGAGGCGGAGCTTCTGGCCAATGCAATTGACCCCAGGTACTATGGCGAGGACAAATTTCACGAGCGCAGTCAGGACACCGACGGCGAGCAGTCGACGGGAAACTGAGGAACGACGATGGCGTGCTCCTATTTATAGAAAGAAGGAAGGCGTGCGGTGTCGACAGCACACGAGTGAGCTTGCCGTGGAGGCATCGGCGTGTCACCGCGTGTGAAAGCGGCAAAGAAGGCCGACGGCGAACAACGACGTGTCGCCGGTGGCAAACAGGCGATGTCGATTTTGATTTTTGAATCATTTATAGAACTTCCACTGAGTCCATTTTTCAAATTACTCTCAAATTTTCTAAAGAAGTTGAAAATCTCCTAAAATGAAAGTTATTCAATTTTTCAAACCCTACAACTTTGCTTCTAGGAACATTTTCAAATTCTGCCTCCATTTTGAAATTTGAATTTGGGGTGCATTTGAGCATTTGAATCATTTTAAAATTACTCCAAATTTTATATGTAAACTTGAAAAACTTTGAATACCAAAGTTGATCCACATAAATAATCTCCAACTTTGCTTTTTGCCTCAACCCCAAATTCCTCATGGATTTTGAATTAGTCAAAAGGGGCAAAAAGGACTTTTGTGATTTGAATTTGAATTCAAATTTGATTTGTCTTCCTTTTACTTAAATTTTGATTTTTGACTAGTAACATGGCCCATTAGGGTTATTTGAGTCAAATGGCACATGACCTCACATGATCACATGAATTTTGACCATTGTAGTCATGATCTTTATTTAGGGTTTTGAATCACATCACATGAAATAACAACATTATGAAATAAACCTTATTTAGTGAATGCATTCAAAATTTTCTACTTTATGAATGCTTTGCAATACATATGATGACATGTCAAATTTTAGTGCTAGGTCAAAACACCAGAGGTGTTACAACCCTTCCCCCTTAAAGAAATCTCGTCCCAAGATTTAAAACTTAAGGCTAAGTAATAGAAAAGGAAATGTGTCAAGCTAACACTTCACAACTTTATTCAAAAAGCTAGTGAGGGGGTTTTCCATTCTGTTGACAAACGAGACAAGTTACAATATAGACAAGATATTGCAACTAGATAGAAGCGAAGAAGTCAGGAAGTTCTTTTCTAAGTAATCCTTGGACTCCCAAGTAGCTTCATCTTCAGTGTGTTGATTCCATTGTACTTTGTAGAACTTGATTGTACGTCTTCGAGTAACTCGATCTTTCTGATCTAAGACTCTAATAGGGTACTTGGCATAAGTCAAATTAGGTTCTAGTTCTACATCACCAAAGTTGATCTCTTGGTCAGGTACTTGAAGACACTTCTTTAACTGAGATATAGGAAAGATATCATGCACTGCTGACATGTGATCTGGTAGCTTGACGTGATAGGCGATAGGTCCACACTGTTGTTGGATTTGAAAAGGACCTACATAATGGGGCGCCAACTTCCCCCGAATCCCAAAATGATGAACTCCTTTCATCGGTGATACCTTGAGATAGACATAATCTCCCACTTTGAATTCTAGCGGTCGTCTCCTCTTATCAGCATAGCTTTTCTATCGAGATTGAGCTACCTTCATATTGGCTTGTATGAGTTTAACTTTCTCTTTAGCTTCTTTGACCACATCCAGTCCAAAGAACAAACGTTCTCCAGCTTCTGAGCAATTTAAAGGTGTCTGACACCTACGGCCATACAGTGCTTCGAATGGTGCCATTTTAATGCTCTCTTGATAGCTATTGTTATATGAGAATTCAGCTTAGGGAAGGCATTCATCCCATTTAGCACCAAAGGAAAGGACACATGCCCTTAACATATCTTCAAGAATTTAATTTACCCTTTTAGTCTGTCCATCTGTTTGCGGATGATAAGCAGAACTACAGATAAGTTTAGTTCCTAAAGACTCATGTAGACTTTTCCAAAACTTGGATATGAACAATGACCCTCTATCAGAGACAATGGTCTTGGGTGCCCCATGCAGACTAAAAATTCTATCAAGATAAAGTTTTGCATACTGCTCCGCTCGATATTTATCTTGAACTGGTAAGAAATGAGCTATCTTGGTTAGGCGATCAACAATAACCCATATTGAATTGTTGCCTATAGATGTCCTAGGCAATCCCACGATGAAGTCCATACAAATATCTTCCCACTTCCAAGATGGAACTGGCAATGAATGTAATGGACATGCAGTCTTCATATGAACCGCTTTGACTCTCTAACAAATATCACACTTGGCTACATATTGAGCTATTTCTATTTTCATTTTGGTCCACCAATATCTCTTTCTCAGATCATGATACATTTTGTTGCTACCTAGATGAATGGAGTATCTTGTAGAATGAGCTTCATCCAGAATCTGCTTTCGCAGCTCTGGATTCTTGGGTACTACCAATCTATCCTTGAACCATACGACATCTGATTCATCGATCTTGAAACATGTTGGTCTTCCAGATCTGACTTTATCCTTGATATGGGCTTTGCCCTTACTTTTCCGTTGAGCATCAATGATCTGATCTTTGATAGTGGACTCAACTACAATATTGGACAGGGAACCTTGTTCTATGATTTGTAAATCTAGATGCTCCATCTCTTGACACAATGTTCACTGCATAGGTTCTACAATTAGGCAATGACAATGACTCTTGCGACTCAGGGCATCGGCAACCACATTAGCCTTGCCCGGATGATAGTGTACTTCTAAATCATAATCTTTAATAAGTTCCAACCATCTTCTTTGCCTCATATTTAATTCTGATTGGGTGAAGATGTATTTCAAACTTTTATGATCCGTATAGATATGACATATATTGCCCAATGAATAATGTCGCCAAATCTTGAGTGAATGAACAACAGCAGCTAATTCAAGATCATGGGTGGGATAATGTTCTTCATGCTTCTTGAGTTGTCTGGAAGCGTATGCTATGACTCTACCTTCTTGCATTAGAACACAGCCAATACCAATTCCAGATGCATCACAATAGATATCAAATGGCCTTTTGATATCATGTTGTGCTAATACTGGTGCAGTTGTCAGCAACTTCTTCAATGTCTGAAAGGCCTCTTCACAATCTGTTGACCATACAAACTTAGTTTGATTTTTCAGCAATCCCATATTTGGCTTCGCAATTCTGGAGAAGTCAGGGATAAACCGACGGTAATACCCTGCCAACCCTAGGAAACTACGAACTTGATGAACAGTTGTAGGTGCTTTCCAATTAAGGACTTCTTCTACCTTGCTCGGATCAACAGCTATACCTTCAACAGATAGCACATGACCTAGAAATTGTACTTCCTCCAACCAAAATGCACATTTGCTGAATTTGGCATATAGTTGGTGATCTCTTAATCTTTGTAGAACAATATGGAGATGTTCCGCATGTTCCTCTTTGCTCTTAGAGTAGATAAGAATGTCATCAATAAACACCACGACAAACTTATCCAACTCGGGCATGAAAACTGAGTTCATCAGGTACATGAAATGAGCTGGGGCATTAGTCAGCCCAAAAGACATGACTAGATACTCATATAGACCATATCGGGTAGTAAACGTTGTCTTCAGCACATCTTCTCGTCTGATCTTAATCTGGTGATAGCCTGATCTCAAGTCTATCTTTGAGAACACCTTAGCTCCTGTAAGTTGATCAAAAAGCAAATCAATTCGGGGTAAGGGGTATTTGTTCTTTATGGTGACTTCATTTAATGGCCGATAGTTAACACATAACCTTAAGGTTTGGTCCTTCTTCTTCATGAAGATAGCAGGGCATCCCCAAGGTGATGAACTAGGTTGAATGAAACCCTTGTCTAACAACTCTTGTAGTTGCATTTTTAATTCTACTAGTTCTTTGGGTGGCATCCTATATGCTCTTCTGGACACTAGTGCTGTCCCTGGATTCAGATCAATTCTAAACTCTACGTCTTGGTCTGGTGGCAGACTAGGCAGATCATCGGGAAAGACATCCGTAAACTCACATACCACTAAAATTTTCTCTGCTCCTTCAACAATAGTTGCACAGACTGTTTCCACTGTACTCTTAGGAAAGGGAAGTTGGATGAGAAGTTGGGTTTTGCTGCCAGGTGCATTTACCCTTATGGTTCTACGCAGGACATCTATGATAGCCCCGTGTTGAGTTAACCAGTTCATACCAAGGATCACATCTATATCTTAATCCTTTAATATCAGCATATTGGTAGGGAACTCATAACCTCCCAAATCAATAGGTACATGCTGAACTACCTCCCTTGTATAGATTCGTCCCCTAGGTGACTGTATATGATATGGTTCTTTTGTTTCCCCAATAGCTATCCCATGCTTCATAACAAATGTACGATTGATGAATGTATGGGATGCACCAGAATCAAATAAGGTAATTGCAGGATGCTTAGCAATGGGAAACATACCCATCATTACTAGTTCTCCTTTTGGAATAGATTTCACTTGAGTATAGAAGACCCTTCCAATTTTCTTCTCAGTCTGACCTTTCTGATTATTCTGGGCATTGCCCTTGTACTGATTCTGAGCTTGAGTAATAGGGGCTTTGGGTGCATCAGGATTGTTCTTCCTAGGATATGGACATTCTCGGGAAAAGTGTCTGGGTTTACCACAATTATAGCATGGAAAATTGTGATTCTGGGGAGTAGCATTGTGGTTTGCATTATTTGTATTATTTTGCTGCTGTGGTGCTTGATGAGTATAAGGCGTAGTAGTTGTAGGGTGAATGAAGATTTGCTGCCTGCTTTGGCCTTGTTGTGGGCGGAATGGCGTACGGCCATGATTATGAGGATGGTATACTATCTTCTGACGCTTGCCACTTGATGATCCAGAAGCAGATATCTTCTTTTTCTTCGCCTCCTTGTGTCGGTGGTAATTCTTCTCTGAAGCGATAGCAATGTTGATTATCCCATGGTAAGTTGCGTTACCACAAGTTGCCATCATGGTTTGAAGTTTAGTGTTCAGGCCTCTAAGAAAATGATTCTTCTTCTTCCTGTCAGTATTCACATACTCAATAGCATACTGCGATAGGTGATTGAAACGCCTAACATAATGCATCACCGGGTGCTCCCCTTGCTTAAGAGCCAAGAACTCTTCTAACTTCATGGTCATCACACCGTCTGGAATATAGTGTGCCCTGAAGGCATCCTTGAACTCCCTCTAGTTGATTTGGTGACCAATGGGCTGTACTGCTACCAAATTTGCCCACCAGGCACCAGTAGCTCCTCAGAGTTGCTGTGCCGCAAACCTAGGTTTCTGAACCTCGGTACAGTGAATCAGCTCAAACTTTTGCTCTATTGTCCTAAGCCAATCATCTACTTCTAAAGGTTCTTCTGCCTTAGAGAACACCGGTGGACGTGTGTTAGGAAAATCAACATAGGTTGACTCATCATTTCCATTATTACGATGGCCACGATTAGGGTATGGTGCCTGCTAGTTCTGCGCCAATTCCCTTAACAGCCTAGCATTCTCTGCCATTGCATTGACGAGTGTGGCTATGGCATCTACCATAGTCGAAGGCATTGGTGGAGGATTTGGGCACTCATCATCGTCATGCGAGCCACTAGCACCAGTTCGGGTAATAGGACGAGGCATCTGTTAGAGAAACACGTTTACTTACATTATTCTTTATTGAAAGCATTTAAACGGTTTCATGCTACAAAGGGTTACTTATTTAAATTACATGTCTTGTATCCCACAAGACAACCCTGGTTTACTAGGAAAGCAGTAAAGGAACTATTACTACTCCAAGCTCTTAGTCTTCGGCATCCATGCCCATCTCGGACGAAACCTCATCTTCATCTCAAAAGTACACTAACTCCTCAGGGTCCTCCTCCTCTTCATTCTCGACTTCCCCTGGATCTACAATCATTTCTTCATTTGTAACTTCACCATCCTCATGAGGAGGATGAAGTTGAGCGTACAACATGTGGACATTCTCATGAAGAATGGCATTGTCCATCTCTAGGTCTTCTACATAGAACTCCAACTCATGGACACGTTCATTGGCCGCATCCTCTCATGTCCAGGCTTCATTCCGTAGCTCCATGGTCATGGTGATGCCCCTTTGCATTTCTGCCAGCTCCTCTTGATCTTTGGCATGAGCTCGACGAAGAGTGTTGAGCTCCTTGGTAAGGTTCTCGATGTTGGTGGGATTGCTTGAAGATCCTTCATCTTCTAGGTTCTTGGTACTTCCTTCACCAAGCTCATGGTTTCACGGTGCCAACCGATGATGAGGGACTCCATGAGGTCCGGTGGACTTGCGTGTGGTTTTCTTGGTCTTTTCCATAGCCTGTAGAATTTAGGGTAGGACTATAAGAATAGCTTGAGGATAATGGAGGTTAGCAAGAATGGGATTGACATTACTTACCCAACCACTATTAAGGGGAATTATTATGCAATGTGCTCAAGCATGATGCATGAATCGATCTTACGAATCTAAGTACAAAAGATTTATATAATCATAAGTACTACATTTTTAATACATAGGACAAACCTAAGCATATTATCTACCACAAACTTTCAAATAAGACAAGATTGAGGCTAGATCAAAGGTAAGAAGAAAGAAATTTGAACTTTAAAATATCAAGTTTACTTTCTTTGATCCAAATCAATTTAAAGGTTTTTCCAAAGTAACCTACAATGATCTTAGATGGGAACTGTTCTCATACTAGCTGTGGCAGAACCTCCTAAGGAATCAGGCCCACGTGCACCTATCATTGTCTTAACAGACCTCAGATAGCGTTCATGAGTTCCCAACAACTCAACAGATCTGTCGGGTGTCCTTGGGAAACCCGAATCATCCATGATTCTCTTTTCAAACAGGATCCCAATCACAGACATTGCAGATTACAACAGTTTATTCAAAAATATACATCAGAGTAAAGATAGCGAAAGTCTTAAGGTAACATAGGTCACAAACCAGTTGTTTTCAAACTTACAATACCATAGGTGTTATACAACCATAGTAGCGGGATAATATTACATTAACTTTATTTATCATACAAACTAGTGCCTTGTCCAAAGGCCATTCATCACTCCTCATCGTCATTGACTTCAAACACAGACATGCAGCAGGGACCAAAACAAGCCTGTGCATGCGACTCACCTGCAACAAGGGTTAACAAACCCTGAGTACAAAGGTACTCAACAAGACTAACCCGACGTAATGGGGTGTAAGATTTTAGAGATGCAGGGGTTTGGGGCAGGGTAAGGATGTAGCAAGATTCAAAAGTTCTTTGCCAAAAGCTTACTATTCTTCATTCTATTTTCAAGTTTTACCCCTAAGTTCTTTTAGTTCATTACCTCAACTAAATGTACATTTCCCATATTCCAATCCTTCTCATTCCATTCTTTTCTCATATTTTAGTAATTCACCAGTCCTGCATTGCTTCTGTAATGAATCGAGTCTCCATATCTGTGGAGCACCGACAATTCGAATTGATTCAAGTCCCAGCTGGGGATTCCTTATCACATGATATATGTAGAACTTAATCTTGCATATATCAACCTTGCTACCGGATCCTCCTATACTAAGCTGTCTCCACGCCACCCAAGAGCACAGCACACCTCAAATCCGGCCACATTCCAGCCACGAGGGTACACGCTACTCCTGCCATCTCTCCACTCCTAGTGCGTGGGCATTCGTCTTAGTATCGGATCAGCCGAAGTAGGCTTACCGGAGTATGTGACCAGTACTACAAAGTGTCTCGTTCAGAAGATCCACAATGAGTGGCCTTTAAGCGACATAGTCAGCAACATTACCCAACATTCAAGGTAAGTCACCCAACTAGTCTCTAGTTCATTCTACCTTCTTTCTTTCTTTGGCCAGTATGCCATCTATAATTGTATCGAAAGTTTTACTTTGAAAACCTACCTTAAGCATACTAAGCATTCTACGCCTTTGTAAATGAAATCATCTTCAAGGATGGTAAACAATTAACAAGGTAGGCAATGCATCAAGTAGGTAATATCTGAATCAAACAACTTAATGCAATAAGTAACATAGGTGATAAACTTTTCAAAGTAAACAAGGTAAGAGTTTAATGCATAAACCGGGGCTTGCCTTCGTTGACGATCTCAGGTTCCGGATCAGTATCACGATTATCGAATCCCGTGACAACCGGTGATTCTTCCAAAACTTGTTCAACTAGAATCGTTTCACTCTCGGATTCTACACGAAATGATAACATATGCTTTAACATGATGATAATGTAAACATGATGCTTTCACGGTACATGAAATGTAAAAACACCCCGAATATAATTTTCCTTCACGATATAGTTGCAAGCCAACAAAACTAACTTGTAAACCTACCATCAAGACCCACACATGTGACTTGACCAAATGAATCTTGAAACCCTACTAGTCACAAAACATGACCAAAACAAGATCCAACACTAATCAAGCACTTAGGGTTTGCTTTTATTTATTTTTGAATTAATTTGGAAATAATCCCAAAAATGAACTTGTTCCAAATGACCTCAAATTTTTATGTAAGCTTCCTCATGACAAATTAGTGTACCAAAACAAATTTCATAATTTTTGGAGTTATACAGTGGCCTACAAAAATCATGGAAATTGCATTTATTAATTAATGGACTGAATATTTGAACATTAAAAATTTATTCAAATTTCAAGTTTCAAATTTTTAAACCATACTAGAGCATGTACAAAAGATACAAAAAAAGTTTTAGAATTTTTGGAGCTATTATTATTTTCCTACAAATTCCCGAAGTTTCAGCACTATTCACAATTTCAGAAAATACAAAATCACACTGTTCTTCTTCCTCTCTCGCACTAACAGCCAGGCCCCGCTCGTCAGTGACCCAAAGAGGACGCACGGCGGCGCTGTCTGCTCCGATCGGCAAAACACGCCGGCGGCGAAGCTTCGGCGAAGCAGACCGCACCTACATGACCTACTCTTTTCCCCGAAGCGATCCCAGCTTACAGAAAGGCAAAAGGTGCACCGGAGATAGCTCCCCGCTGGGCATGGCAGCTTGGGAACGACGGCGTACGGCGTAACCATGGCGACATTGTAGTAGAGACTAAAGCGAAACGATCATCATGTTCAGGAGCTCACCGTGATCACGTAGGTAGACTCAGTGAAGGCGGAGACGTACTGGATCGACGGGACCACGGTGAGGTCGATGATGGCGGAGCTCTGGCTGGCTCCAAAGAAGACGACGTCGTGCGGTGGCGCTGATCGGCTAGAGACGAGGCGAGCAGGTCGGGAATGAGCGGCAGGGCGAGGCAGAGCTTCTGGCCAACGCAATTGACCCTAGGTACTATGGCGAGGACAAATTTTGCGAGTGCGGTCAGGACACCGGCGGCGAGCAGTTGACGGGAAACTGAGGAACGACGACGGCATGCTCCTATTTATAGAAAGAAGGAAGGCGTGCGGTGTCGATAGCACACGAGCGAGCTCACCATGGAGGCATCGGCATGTCACCACGTGTGAAAGCGGCGAAGAAGGTCGGCGGCGAACAGCGGCGTGTCGCCGGTGGCAAACAGGCGATGTCGATTTTGATTTTTGAATCATTTATAGAACTGCCACTGAGTCCATTTTTTCAAATTACTCTCAAATTTTCTAAAGAAGTTGAAAATCTCCAAAAATGAAAGTTATTCAATTTTTCAAACCCTACAACTTTGCTTCTAGGAACATTTTCAAATTCTGCCTCCATTTTCAAATTTGAATTTGGGGTGCATTTGAGCATTTGAATCATTTCAAAATTACTCCAAATTTTATATGTAAACTTGAAAAACTTTGAATACCAAAGTTGATCCACATAAAATAATCTCCAACTTTGATTTTTGCCTCAACCCCAAATTCCTCATAGATTTTGAATTAGTCGAAAGGGGCAAAAAGGACTTTTGTGATTTGAATTTGAATTCAAATTTGATTTGTCTTCCTTTTACTTAAATTTTGATTTTTGACCAGTAACATGGCCCATTAGGGTATTTGTGTCAAATGACACATGACCTCACATGATCACATGAATTTTGACCATTGTAGTCATGATCATTATTTAGGGTTTTGAATCACATCACATGAAATAACAACATTATGAAATAAACCTTATTTAGTGAATGCATTCAAAATTTTCTACTTTATGAATGCTTTGCAATGCATATGATGACATGTCAAATTTTAGTGCTAGGTCAAAACACCAGAGGTGTTATAGTATGTTTCTCGTCAATAAGCATCCCGCTGTTGTTTTATTTGATTCGGGAGCTTCTCATTCATTTATGAGTCAAGCATTTGCATCTAGACATGATCAAGAAATAATTGAAGTAAGCAAAGGGGGTTATAATATAAGTTCAGCAGGGGGTACCATTTCTACCAAAAAGATAGTAAAAAATGTGCTCATCTCTATACAAGGGAGGGAGTATACAACGGATTTGATAATATTGCTCGGGTTATTGATAAGTGTAATCTTAGGCATGAATTGGATGAAGGATCATGGTGTTCTTATTGACACTAGCACCGTACTATTATGTTGAGAGAACCCATGAGAGGGAATGCTTTTCTAGTACCACTCCCACAATTTTGAACTCCAACATTTAGCTTGTGCTATCCAAACCACCACACTTTGTGATATCCCAGTGGTTTGTGAGTTTCTGGATGTATTTCTAGAGGAATTGCTAGGTCTACCACCGGATAGGGATGTGGAATTTAAGATCAAGTTAGTGCTAGGTACGGCACCCATATCAAGAAGGCCCTATAGAATGCCACCCAATGAGTTAGCAAAACTTAAGGTTCAATTACAAGATCTATTGGACAAAGGTCTTATCCAACCTAGCTCATCTTCGTGGGGATGTCTAGCCTTGTTTGTGAAAATGAAGGACAAGTCCCTGAGAATGTGTGTAGATTACAGACCACTCAATGCCATGACCATCAAGAACAAATATCCATTGCCTCGCATCGACATCTTATTCAATCAGCTAGCAAAGGCAAAGGTATTCTCCAAAATTGACTTGAGATTAGGCTACCATCAGATAAAGATCAGACCAGAGGACATACCTAAAACTGCTTTCTCTACTAGGTATGGCTTATACAAGTATTTGGTTATGTCTTTCAGACTAACAAATGCTCCAGCCTACTTCATGTACCTAATGAACTTGGTATTCATGCCAGAGCTTAAAAAGTTTGTGGTCGTGTTTATCGATGATATATTGATTTATTCAGAAAATGAGTCAGATCATGAAGAACATCTGAGGATTGTTTTATCCAGATTGAGGGAGCATAAGCTATATGCAAAATTTAGCAAGTGTGAATTTTGGTTGAGCAAAGTACCTTTCTTAAGTCACATCTTATCAAGAGATGGAATCTCTGTAGACCCATCAAAAGTACAAGAGGTCATGGATTGGAAAGCCCCAACTTCGGTTCATGAAGTTCAGAGTTTTCTAGGGTTAGCAGGATATTATTGTCATTTCATTCTAGATTTCTCAAAAATAGCTAAGCCTATGACCAGACTACTTTAGAAAGATGAGAAGTACAAATGGACACCAGAATGTGAAGCAGCTTTTCACACCCTCAGAACGTTGTTGACTACAGCACCTGTGCTCGCACAACTAGACATTGAAAAGCCTTTTGATGTATTTTGTGATGCATCGGGAATAGGTTTGGGGTGTGTGCTTATGCAAGAAGGAAGAGTTATTGCATATGCTTCTCGACAATTGAGAAAGCATGAAGTCAACTACCCTACACATGATTTAGAACTTGCAGTAGTTGTTCATGCATTAAAAATATGGAGACATTATTTGTTGGGCAATGTATGTCATATATATACTGACCATAAAAGTCTCAAGTATATCTTTACCCAACCTGAGCTGAACATGAGACAAAGAAGATGGTTAGAGCTAATTAAGGACTACAATTTAGAAGTGCATTACCATCCAGGTAAAGCTAATGTAGTCGCAGATGCACTCAGTCAAAAGTCTCATTGCAACCCTATAGAAGCATTATTGGAAGATGGTTTCAACTTGTTACATCCTGCTGTACTACACAATATCATGATCAGTTGTTCACTTGAAAGCAAAATCATAGAGCTACAACAGACGGATGTAGGAATAAGTCACATCAAGAGAAAAATGCAAGAGCAAGAAACCAAGCATTTTAGATTGGACGAAAGAGGTGTATTATGGTTTGAGGACCGACTTGTGGTACCAAAAGACCGTGAGCTGAGGAATCAAATTTTAGATGAAGCTCACTCGTCCAAATTATCTATCCATCCGGGTAGTAGTAAAATGTATCAAGATTCGAAAACCCATTTTTGGTGGACTAAGATGAAGAAAGAGATCACAGCCTATGTCGCTAGGTGTGATAACTGCAGTAGAGTAAAAGCTATTCATATGAAATCTGCTGGATTACTTTAGCCATTGCCTATTCCAGATTGGAAATGGGAGGAAATCAGCATGGACTTTATCACAGGCCTTCCAATGACACCACAAGGTCACGATTCAATATGGGTTATTGTTGATCGTCTCACCAAGTCAGCACACTTTATACCCATGAACACATGGTATATAGTTGGGAAATACGCTGAGATATATGTTTCCCAGATCATGAGACTGCATGGAGTACCCAGGACCATAATCTCAGATCGAGGACCACAGTTCATAGCTCATTTCTGGGAGCACTTACACCAGGCTTTGGGAACCAAGCTAATTAGAAGTTCAGCATACCATCCACAAACTTCAGGACAGACAAAGCGAGTAAACCAAATCCTAGAAGATTTGCTTAGAGCTTGTGTTATATCTTCAAAAGGTTCATGGGAGAAATAGTTACCTTTAGCTGAGTTCTCCTATAACAACAGTTATCAAGAGAGTATCAAGATGGCTCCATTGGAAGCATTATATGGCAGGAAATGTAGAACTCCATTGAACTGGATTGAGCCCGATGAAAGGAGATACTTTGGTATTGACTTTGTCAATGAAGCTGAAGAGCAAGTACATATCATCCAACAGCATATGAAGGCAGCTCAATCGAGACAAAAGAGTTATGCTGATAGAAGAAGAAGACCACTGACTTTTGAAGTAGGTGACTATGTATACTTGAAAGTATCGCCCATGAAAGGTGTGAAGAGATTTGGGATGAAAAAGAAGCTTTCACCCAGATATATGGGGCCATACAGGATTATGGAACGGAAAGGAAATGTTGCTTATAAGTTACAACTTCCACCAGAGATGAGTGCAATATTTGATGTCTTCCATGTTTCTCGGTTGAAGAAATGTCTTCGAGTACCTGAAGAAGCTATTGCACCCACCAACATGCAGCTTCAATCGGATTTGACCTATGAAGAAAAGCCAATTCGAGTGTTAGAGGAGTTGGAAAGAGTAACATAGAGTAAGATTATTAAGTTCTATAAGGTGGTGTGGAATAATCATAGTGAACAAGATGCTACGTGGGAAAGAGAAGATTATTTACGAGAAGTTTATCCTGCCTTTTTCCAAGAATGGTAGGTCTTGCAAATCTTGGGATAAGATTTTTATAAGGGGGAGGGGCTATAACACCTTAGGTGTTAGCCTTGCATAACTTGACTTGCATAACATGAGCATGAGCATCAAGCATTCATAAACAAGCATTTACATTTGAAACATGGGATTGAAACATCTACAACATTTGCTTATTATTGCATGTTTCCTTGAACATATGCAACTTTTCTCATTATTTCATGTCTCCATGTGTATAGGCATATGATCATGAGTGTATACATGTAGATGGTTGATATGAGTCACAAAAATATATTGGCAATACTTAGGTTAGCAAATGGAACATGGTTCAGGAATGTCACTTCCCATGATCAAGCCCTTAAGTCATATTTCATGTGATTACACTAAATAGCTCTATGTGTGACTAATACATGAAATGATTGTATGACCTTGAAATTTGCTTAAACATGTTTAGAGTATCATTATGAACACCTTTGATATTCATGGTTAGGGGTAAATAGGTCATTAAGCCATAGTTTGAAGTGTATCAACATTTAAATGTGACATGTTTGACCAAGTTTGAACTAGGTGTTAGAGACCTTGCATGGAGGTGGTCACTAAAGCAAAGTTGTAGTATTTGATATAAGGAACAACTTTTATTTTTGGGACATTGAATGATTCAGCTCCTAACATGTTTGAAATTGGATCACAAGAGTCAGCAAAACAAACAATTCAACACTTATAAAAATTTTTCTAAGTCATGTTCACTGACTGACTGACAGGCTAACATTGGGGATGATATAACTCTGTTTCAGTTGCGAATTAGCATGAGTTCACTGAACAAGAATTGTAGATGGTACTTAGGACTACAACTTTTATTTTGGAATCATTCACTAAACGGCTTTGTATCAGGAGATAATTCAAATGAAAAACTCGCTGTCAGGCTCGGCTTCGGAGTTAACTGACTAACTGAATCGCTCGGCACAGTGGCCGACCGTCGCTAGGATAGGGCCGCCGTGTGGAGGTAGCGATGGCCGCATGTCGCCGTTGCCCTGACCATGTAGGCCACGACGCGCCAGAACTGGCCATTATCACCCCCAGCACCGCCCGCTCCCACCCAGCGTACCATTTCACATTTTCCCGGCCCCTCCTTCATTTTTCGCTCGCCCGCAGCAGCTGCAGCCTCGGCACCGAGAGCCTGCCATCACCGTTGAAGGCACCAGCTCGCACCTAGCTACTCCATCACCACCACAGCACTCCACCGCCACCCCAGCAGCTCACCGCATCCACCCATGTCCGCTGCCGGTGCTCGGTAAGCTCTAGCCCCGTGCACAGCCTCGCCGGAGTTTGCCGCCGCGCCACGACGCCGTGGCCGGGACATCTCCGACCACCTCTAGCAGTGATAGTGAGTGCAATAGCTTCATCATCGTGTGTCGATGCTTGGCGTAGCATTTGATTGAGTTTTCACGACCAGCCCCGGCATCTCACCATCGTTCGACTCCACCACCCCGCCATTGACACCGCCGTAGTCGCTAGCTCTGACGAGAGGTCCCACCAAGTAGTCCAATCGATGCGTTAGGTCACAGGGATCACCGAGGGAAGATGTCACTGCCGGCGAGTTCGCTGTCGGTGAGCTTTGGCTGTGCCACTATCACGCAGCGTAGCTGCCCTATTTTGAGTCAATGACGCGTGGGGTCCTCTGACCAACGGGTCCCACCGGTCAGCGGCAGTGAGAGTATAGGATAGTTCATTTAATTCTAGATTTTGTACTGTTTTGTAATTTTTAGATCTCCAACTTGGTAGCATCAAAAATTGTGAAATAAATTTGGTAATGTTCCTTAGGAAGTGTAGTATTTAGGAAAAATATGATCTTGACACTTACAGTAGAAATTTTGGAAGATTTAAATGGAGATTTGAAATGTGTTTTTGAATACATGCAAACTTGTTTATTTTATATCTAGAGTTCCTTTGCTCCAAAAATTATGAAATTTTTGTGGTAAGCTATTCTTGACTTGTGTGAGCTCTGATAAAAATTTGATGATCAGTGCATGCATAGATTTGTAGTTATAGATTTTTCTTTTATAAATAGTTAATCCTTGTATGAATTTTCATAAATTATTTAGGAATCCAATATTCATGAAATTTGTTGGAGGTTATCCTAGTACCATATGGATGCTAAGAAAAATAGGAAATCTATTGCTTGACACTTTTCACTAGGGTTTTCTATTTATGGTATTTTAAGCCTTTATGCTTTGTCTTTTTTGTATAGAATGTTTTACTGTATAAAATGGCATGAAACTTTTGCAGTAGTCTTTTGGTAGCATGAGTAAGGCACTGTAAATTTTTAAGAATTTATGATGCACATTTGATATATATTTGTTATTTAACCTATGTATCTAAATAAAATAATAAAGGCATATAAAGAAACAGTTTGGGCTTCACCATTATATTTTCTTGGATGTATTTGGTATGCTTAAACTGTTGGTAGACTTTGTATTGTCAAAACTTTGAATGATTCCATGAAGTAGAAGTATTGTTACATTGTAATGCGAATTGGAAGGATTCCGGACAGATTCTGGAGTTGGATAAGTTGCATGTTAAAAATGATGTTTGCTGTAAAAATGGTTAATAACAAAGTTGTAGGTAATTTTATAAGCTTTCCAGAAAGTCTAGGATCACTGTATTTGGATAATTAGAACTCCAGTTATGAGTAAAATAAGTAGCTGCTGTTTATGAAATAGTTGATGAATTGTTAAAGTAGTTAATTGCTTAATCAAGAAGAGATATGCACCTACTCAGTAAATGCGATGCACTTGTTGTTACTTAAACCACATGCTGATAAGAATAATTGCAAGAATGCATTCTTCATATATCATCACACTACCCTTGTTAACATATATGCATTCATAATATCTTATGCCATATTCATGCATCTAGGACCGGAGGAAGAAATAACGTTGCTAGAATTCAACGAGGTAGAGGAAGGGGACTAGCAGGAGAATCCTCAAGTCGCAGCTCCCGAAGACGCGGAGTAGAATCCTGAAGAGCTTTTGGAGTGTCCTGACCACCGCCCCACTTCCTTTCTGCGAGGCAAGCCCTGGAGCATTCTAAGTCTCCCAGTATTTTACAAATGATTACTTAAGTACTTATGATTGATGCATTAGGTTATAAGGGTTGAATGGAACCACTTGATGCATATACATTCCTTATCCAGAAATTACACCTTTAACCGGTATAGGTCCAGGATCGAATATATGCTTAGCCATGCTTAGACCGGTAGAAGTCGGGTGATGTCCTGTCACCTGCGAGATATAGGTGGATACCGGAGCACGGTTGGCTATATTTGCTATCGTGGAACAAAACCATGAGGTAAAAGAAAATTGAGACCGGGCGGGATGTCGATAGAGAAGCAACAAGACATGGAGGTCTTGGGTGTGGATCTATCCCTGTCTGTGTCGATTAAGGACCGTACCATTGTTGGCGCTTCTAACAAGATTGAATGCTTGCCTCTCACTTAGCTAGCCTAATAACTCGTTCCGACCATGAAGTCGAGTAGCTCAACTCAGGCCGGGACCCATTCTGTTGTGCGCTCCTTGCGGGGGGCGATCAGACAGAGCCCAAGGGCAGGCTAGGCCTGAACATCCTGGCATCTGGTGTCCCCGATTGTGCGGCATAGTACGGACCTACGAAATGTGGACCTGAGTTGTACCAATGGTGACCTAAGGCTGCCTTCGCGCGGTATGCCTAGATTTGTGTTAGGAATAAATTCCCAGCTAGTTGAAATTGATTCGAATCGCCGTCTCTCCCGGATAGTGAGAAACTTGGCTAGTCCCAACATCGTAGTAACTGTGTTATGGAACATGATGGTTCGAATGAATATGGACATATAATACCTGCTATGGTTACTATTGTATGCTTTTAAATTGATATACCATATGTTTGGCATAGGATAGTTGCTAATTTAGAGATGGATAGTTATAATTAATTGATAAAGGAATCCTAATTGTACAATTAAGTCAATTGCCTTTATGCAAAATGTTGTCAAGCTATCTCCACTTATATAGCCTTGCATAATCCTTGGAGTCATTTTATTTCTGATTTATGACGGGTAAGTCTAGCTGAGTACCTTCTTGTACTCAGGGTTTTATTTCCCATTGTTGCAGATGGCACTGTGTATCATGGTTATTGCAAGAGTTGCTTCTATCCCACCGTGGATGAGGAGTAAGCCTTGGGTAGGCTTCTTTATTAATCCCTATCTTTGCTTTTATGGACCATGATCCTACGTGGCACTATATCGAACTATGTTGGAAACTTTATTTTTGAACTTAATTGCTTCCGCTTTATCTATCAAACTCGGTTTGTAATAACTTCTATTCATACTCTGATGATGAAAATGTATCTATGAACTTTATGTAATATGTGGCATGTATGTTGAATCATGTACGATCTTGGTTGTTGTAATCGTTTATCGAGACCCATCGTGGTACTCGACGGACTATCAGGTTTATATGGGTTCAAGTATGATAGTATGACCGCTTGTGGGTTGCCATTGTACTTGTACTCTTATAAATTGGTCGGTTCTGCGACATAGACTGATCTTACAAAACTGTCTATGGATTCTAGAGAGTAGGCAGTTGGGAGTGCTGACTTTCAACTGATATAACTCTCACACTACTAGGCCAAATGCCTTGAAATAAGTTCCCTACAACTTTGTTATTGACCAAATTCACAGCAAACATCAAGTTCACCAGTTAATTTGCTTAACTCTAAAATATGTCTAGAAAGTTACTATAAAAGAATTATAGTGAAAATAATATTTCATTACATACAAGAATAACACCATGAGTACTACCAATGTTACCAACAGTTAACATACATCAAATGAACACTAGAAAACATAGTGGCCATTCCTAAATAAATTATTTTCATGCCTTTATTAATTTATTTAGATAATGAGGTTAAATAATAAACACATGTCCAATGTGTACAAAAAATTCCACAAAAATTACAGTAGCTTATACATGTCTCCAATAGGCTACTGTATAAATTTCACATCATTTTAACAAGTATAACATCCTACACAAAAATGACAACCAGCAGGGCTTAAAATAGCATAAATAGGAAACCCTAGTGAAAAGTGTCAAGCAACAGATTTTATATTTTTTTAGCATCCTTAAGGTACCAGAACAAACCCCAATAAATTTCATGAGCATGGGAATCATATAACAATTATTAAAATTCACACAAGGATCATCTAATCATAAAAGGGAAATTAATAACTCAAAAACTATTCAGGCACTAACTCTTAAATTTTTACCAGAGCTTCTAATCATTAAGAACAACTCACCATACAAATTTCATAATTTTTGGAGCACTGGAACTTTCGATATGAATTAAACAAGTTTGCATTCATTTAAAAACACATTTTAAGTTGCAATTTAATTCTTCCAGAAACTTTACTACAAGTGTTCATGTTATATTTTTCCTAAATACTACACCTCATAAAGATCCTAACAAAATTGGAACCACCTAATTTGGATTCACCAAACTGGAGATATAAATTTTACAAAGTTGCATTCAAAACTCAACAAAATGAACTATCTTTCTATTCCACAGTCACTGACAGCCGAGGTCCACCGGTCAGGCGGGCCCGCATGTCATCGGCACCAAAATAGAGCACGGCGTGGAATCAACGCTATCTCACTAGCAGCGACTCCTCTGGTGAAACCGACCCCACCAAGGTGTTCACCTCACTCTCCTGCATCGATTCATACCGGTGGTTAGCATAGAGGCGCACGGAAGGTGGCTCATCGTCGGCCATGGAGGCACAGCGGCGTGGCATGGTGGTGCGTCGGCCATCTCCGACCACTGCTAGACTAGACGAGAGGCTCTACAACATCATGGTGCTCATGTAAAACTATCTATGCTACTCTAGGGTTAGGAGATGCCCAAGGAACACTTGGCCACGAAGAGGTCCACGTAGTGGCAGAGCTCACTCCGGCGAGACTCACACGCCAGCGACGTTCGAGCAGTTGCGGTAGGAGAGGTAGGGTTAGAGCAACTACAAGGCATGGGGAAGACAATGTGGAGGAAAGGCAGCATGGAAGAGCACTGGTTAGCAAGGCCCACAGAGAGCTCGCGCTCCGGCGAGGTGATAGGCATGGCGATGGTAACAGGATTGGACACTGGGCCCTCACCTGGCCATGAACAAGACTACGAAGGACTCGAGCGAGTAGAGCAGTGCAAAGCACTTCTACATGTGTGAGCAATTGCTTAGCAACTGACCAGTAGAGGAGCTATGCGACAGTGATGCAATCGGCAGCAATGGTGGAGGCGCGACGCTGTGCTTTAGAGCGACTTGTGAGGCGAAATGGACATGGCGAAGCAAGTAAGCAAGCCAGCGGGCGCGTGGTGTCATTGTGGTAGCAATGGCCTGATGAGCGGGGACAACACTGGCATACGACCACCACTTGGTGAGTTCAGACTAACGCCGGTCGGCCATGACGGCCTGAAGTCGAACGCCATCAGAACTCCATAAGGCCAACTGAAACCTGATTTTTGGAGCTCCCTAATTCACAAACTAGCCCGATCCAGCGAAAGGTGTAGTAACAAAAGTTGCATAGCTAGAAGTGATCTACAAGTTTGCTTACATGACCTTGGGATGATTCAGTTTGGTTTGCAAACTATAGAGCTCTAAACTGGGGTACATGAAAACTAAAACTCAATGCAAGACTTAGAAAATTTTCTAAGTGCTGAATCAGCACCCAAATCTGACTTGTGGGCCATGTTTGGGGCTGTTCCACATATTTTATGACTTGGCCTCTAAACAAAGTTTGTTCCACATATAATTTTCTACAACTTTGCTTTAGGTTGCTCAGACATGCAAAGCTTCTAAGTAACACTTTTTAAAAGGTCAAACAAATTGGTTCTAGGGTTTCCAATTTGGTCAAACCTCACTTAGTGGCATAATTAGTCAATTTAGTTAACATGAACAGTGCTCCACTATGCACCCTAAGTGTAGTTAAGGTGTTTTAGGTGATAATTAACCACACCACACATGGATCATACCAAAATCAAGCACCACATGCATTGAAACAAGGAAAAACAAGTGAATTACTACTTTTGTTTCAAAGCCATGTTTCATATGTTTTATGAGTTTGTTGCATAGTACTAACTAACCATGTTTCACTAAAGTAAGTGACATGTTTCAAGAGTGAGTTGCATATATTGCGCTTGAGTGTTGCACACTATCCAATTCATAAAACAAACACACATGGAATATAAACATATGTTGCAATGTTTCAAAAGCATGTTCCAAACCATCAAAGCTCATGCATGGATGAATGATGCTCATGTTTATGAAATGCAAGTGCAATTATGCAAGCCTAACACCTAGGGTGTTATAGCTAGTATCCATGCCCGAGGACTGAAGGCGGAGCCTACTATACTATTGGACAAAAGTCAGCGCCTACAACACTATTCGAGCACTGTTACGTCGAAAAGGACCTAAAGCGCTCGTCCCATTGTATCTTGACGGTACCTTCCCATAGGTGCATAGGGCATGGCCCTCAATATCATGGTTGACTAGAATGTCCTATTGTATCCTGTGCTCGTCCTTATGAAGGAGTAGGGTGCGATCGTCGGGCGAGGCAGAGCCAGCCCTTAGCCGTTGGGCGAGGCGGAGTCTAGCCCTTGGGGGTCGAGCGAGGCAGAGCCCGCCCTTGGACATCGAGCGAGGTAGAGTCTAGCCCTTAGGGGTTGGATAAGGTGGAGCCTGCCCTTAGACGTCAGGCGAGGAGGAGCCGGCCCTCGAGGGTCGGGTGAGGCAGAGCCTGCTCTTGGACGTCGGGTGAGGTGGAGCTAGCGCTTAGCCATCGGGCAAGGCAGAACCAGTCTTCCATCATTCGGGCAAGAAGCATAGTAGTGCTCTTTGTCTGACTGGAAGTGTCAACATTCAATGGTCATTAGTCCTCCCTCATTGGGTACCCTGGTATTAGGTCCCCGACAGTAGCCTCCGAGCCCCCAGGTGATTTGTATAGAATCGCCCGGGGGGTAATTTTGGACCCTTCATGGGTAAGACTATGAGATTTGGTTTTTGTCAACTAGAAAGTTTTAAGGGAACCTTGGTATCCCATTCGTGGAGATTTCATCTAGGGTCTACCTAGATGGGGCTCGATCGTGGAACGAGGCCCTACTGATGCTCACGTACCTACGTCTTAGTCGCTCATGGTCCTATCCCTTGTTGGGATGGCCATCGAGATTGTTGGGCTGACCCTTAGGCTTTTTGGGCCTATATAGTCCAGAGGGGAAATCTTCTGACCCGTGTCCCCTCTGTGGGAAAAGAGTCCGATCTGCTCGGGAAGACGAACCGTCCGGCATGATTTTGGTGGGAAGGGATAGGGATTGCTGGCATGTATCCTGTGGCATGATGCGGTGGTGTGTTGTGGCAGGTTCGGAGATCGAGATGGATAGTTTCCCTTCTCATGTCTATCGCCCCTATGAAACCACGGGGTTCGCCCCTAGGGTTCTGTACTTCGCCTTTTTGCCTTCGCATTGTCAACCTCCGCCGCCAATCGCTAGAGCCTCTCGTACTCGCATCGCGGCTGCCGCCAAGCTCGCACCTGCATCGTAGTCACCATTGAACTCATGTCCACCCCACTCCCAATCATTTTAATGGAGCCATGGGGTAGATCTAGCATCAACCCTTAGTGCCTGGAGGGCCTCGTTCACCGTGGCCTCCTTCACCCGTTGACTGCCATCGATGAGTGGCGCTGCCTAGTGATGAGGATGAGCCATCACCACCCAAAGGGTATGTCGTGTCCTTCGCTCACTTCCATGAGTAGGGATTTGCCATACCTGCTCACCCGTTCCTTCAGGGGCTGTTGGATTACTACCTAGTGGAGTTGCAGCACCTTACCCCCAATAGGATCTAGCACATTGCGGCGTTCATTGCCCTATGTGAGGGGTCCTTGGGGATTGATCCCCACTTTGACCTATGGCGGTATATCTTCACCATCAACCTTCTAAAGAGGTGGGTCGAGAAGTAGGAGCTGCCCACACCAGTGGGATGCGACGGCATTCACCTCCGCAACAACCGAGCAGATGTGTACCCATTAATGCGTCTGTCTACCTCCAACAAGGGGTGGCATTCACATTAGTTCTATGTCAAGGATGACGCTGCCACCCCCTTGCCAGTCTTCTTCGGGTGCGTCATCAAGGAGGCCCCGGGGTCATGGAGGTGGGGCGTCCTGATCAAGGAGAAGAAGAAAATCGACGACCTTCTCACTGCCCTCCAAACTTTGAAGGGCCAGGCATGAAGGGTTCAGGGTTCATCGGTGCCTACCATGCGAGGAGGGTGGCGCCGCTGATGGCGCGCGTGCTTCCCCTGCACCAGATGGTGCTCAGAGCACTGTCCAAAGGGACGATGCTTGTCGATGAGGCACTACCTCCATTTGAGGTGGCACAACACATCAAGGAGGTGATGGAGCCTTCGAAGGACACCACTAGTGTCATCCTTGATTTCATGTTCCTGGTGCTGGGGCATCCCCCAATGCAGCCGGAACCGAGGTTTATTGACTTCGTAAGTTTTCCTTCTCCGTACTCCTTTTTTACTTGAATTTCTGACCCCTTGAAGCTAACCCTAGGGATGGTGGGACTAGCCAGGGGACTATTCTTCAAGGATAGCCTAGCTCCATTATAGAAGGATTAGACCCTGGCGAAAGCGAACCGTATCGTGGCCGAGTGGGACAAAAAGTCAAGGGAGCTCAGGAAGAAGAAGCTGTTACGGAAGCGACAAGCATGTGATTGAGGAGAGGAGATAGGCAGTGATGATGATGATGATGACGACAATGAGGTAGCCACTAGTGTGGATTGGGACGTCCTAGCGGATGAGGATATGCTGACAAACGCCCACCGACCCATGCAGGGACCCTTCCCGTTCCATGCCGAGGGAAGCGAGTCCGTGAGATCGGTGGAGGTGGGCCAAACCATCGGCCCATCCACGGGGCTGGTGGGAGCCGAAGAATCTATCGCCCCACCTGTGGGTGCCACCGAAGGATCGGTGGATGGGAGGTGGATCGGGCGTCGCCCCTGAGGCATCGACGGAGAGGGACGGCTCCATCGCCGTGCCCTTAGAGATAAGGGAGGCAAGCCCCCCTGCCTAGGAGCAGGAAGCAGACTCAAAGTAGTCCTACCTAGATGAGTCAGGGTAGGGGTCTAGGGGTTCGTCCTCAAAATGTTCCCACCGCCCCAAGGCATTGGAGTAGGCCACTGATTCCCCTATTTTCCCCCCTTTTTATTCTTCTCTTTTGACCTTATGCCTTTTTCCCTCTTGCAGATTCTTGCAGCAGGGCCACTCTCTAGGGCTGGTGCCCAAGAAGAGCCTTGCCCTTTAGGCAGGATAGACGGCGCTATCTGACATCGCCCCTATTTTGGGTAGGAGCGGCGTTGATGCTGTGGCCTCGTTGGCCGATCCGGTGGTGCCCGCGCCCTTAGTGGTCACCGAGTAGGTGACGTCTTCCATGGTGGGCGCAACACCGCCAGCCGGGGGTCCAGTGTCGCTGGTGGTGGTGGTCATGACTGCTCCAAGCCAGGAGCAGCCAGACGCCGCCATGGTGGTGTCCGAGGGTGCGGCGCAATCCGTGCCTCCGACGGCCCAAGCGACGGTGCACGACGTCGGCCAGATGGAGGACACAGATGGATCGCCCCCAACCCTAATGAGCCAAGCGCAGTCGGATGTAGCCACTATGGCATCTAAGGGAGTAGTGCAGTCCATGCCACTGAAGGCCCAAGCGGCGATGACCATGACCGCGACTAGCCCAGCGGGGCTAGATGTTTCCTTGGTGGCATCCGAGGGGGCGACACAATCCACGCCACCTATGGCCTAGGCTATGGTGCCCGAGGTGGGCTAGATGGAGGAGGACATGGTTGGAGGGTCTCTAGGCGTCGTGGACATGGTGGAGAGGATTAGTAGGAGGTCACCCTCTGCCCTATTGTCAGGGGGCAGCCGCTCCCCTGCGTGGGATGAGCCGCCGCTCCGGTGGATGGCCGCTGAGGACCCAATGTCGGCTCTTTTCTTGCTTGATGATGCTGCCGAGAGCATGGAGCGAGAGAATCTTGACATCAGGTTCTCGGCTATGATGGATGCCTTGAGCCAGGCCTATGGTGTCCTGCGTGAAATCCTCATTCCTACTAGCCGGGTATCCACTTAATCTTCTCTCTCATTTTCTCTTTTCTCCACGTATTCTTGTGTTTTCATATTTTTGATACCGGTCCTCTTTTTAGTGTATCGTTGCTTGTAGCTGGAACAAATCCTGGTTCCTTTGTGGGCAAAAAGCAGAAAGGGATTGCCTTACCGAGGATGCCCGACTACAAGGAGATGTGGGCGCATAGCTCGCTACCGCCCTGCAGCGGGAGGCCGAGGTGCATCGGGATGCAGAGGAGATCCATGGGATGTTCGAAGACCTGTCGGTGCGGGTGAAGCTAGATGAGGAGGCGGCTGCCAGGATCCGAAAGGAGTGAGACGAGCTGCTCTAGAAGGATGCTGAGGCCAGTCAGAGGGCTGTCAAGGTCCTAGCTGAGCTAGAGATGGAGCAGGATCTCTAGTGGAAGGCTGAGGAAAGGTCCATGCCCTACAGCTAAGGGCAAACTAGGATGCCAAGGTGATCTCCCGGCTATGCAGGGAGCGGGATGAGCTGCGTCGGACCAAAGAAAGACTTCACTCGGAGCATAGCACGACTTGCGAGGAGCGTGACTGGGCCATCCGAGAGCACGGCGAGGCACAGCGGGAGGCCATGCCCTCTGGGCAGATCTTGGAGACGTGGTGGCCCAGAGGCTGGAGGTCGAGGAAGTTTCTGCCAGGCTAGGCATGGAACTCGCCGAGGTGCGTGGGATCCTTCGGGCTGAAAGCGATCAGCACGATCTTCTACGTGCTGCTGTTGTGGTGGTCTACGATGACCTATAGGTGGTGCAAGGAGAGGGGATCGGCTCCCTCCTGGTTCGTGCCACTGGTATCACGGCGCGTGTGGGCCAGCTTGAGGAGGACACCTTTCACATTAGGATCACCCAAGCCTTCGTTGTTGCTCGTTCTCATTATGATTGGGAGATCAACTTGGAGGTAATGAGCCAAGGCTTTGCACCTGTCTATGAAGACCTCGAGCTAGACAAGATTGAGAGGGCAGTGACTCCCCTTGCACAGAACCTGGCGAATAGGCTAAAAGAAACGGTTCTCCCTCTACGGAAGTAGTTAGTTGAATAAGTTTGATAAACATTTATCCATAATATGTGAACAAGTGTCGGTACTTTTGTGTTTGAAAACGGATTCATGACTTTGTTTCGCAATTTCATTTCGTTTGTTTGATCTTACCTGCTTCCTTTTTTGCAATGAGGAAAGATTTACGCGATTCGACCCTTCCATTTGTTAAGACTGTAGGGCCCAAGGTGTTTAAGGGAAATTTTGATTGTGCTAGAGAGCAAAATTATCGTAGCCATCTGGGCGTGGGCTTTTTGTAGTCTTACCCATCTGTTCCCTCGAACCTTGCCACCAGTCTCATCGCAAGGAGAAGGTCTAATGTAATGACTATTTTGAAAAAAAAGAAAGGAGGTACTTGTACCTTTATCAGCCCCCGAGTGAGATCCGACCCATTGCGGTCGCTGGGGTTGGATGTTACTAGAGACTAGAGCGAGGGTAGCGAACTTACATTAGTATTCATGCGTACCCTTTACTTAGGACTTTGGCAATCGCTGCATGACTGTGTGTTTGGCCTTATCGCTGGTCCAGCCTTCCCCGAGTCCCCATGCGTGGTGGGGATTCGATCAAGGGCCGGCTTGTTTTGCGACTGTCGCCCAATCAGTGGTTTTTTCACAACTAGAGGGGTTGAGGTGATGTCACTTGGCTCGAGTGACGTGCTTTATGAGCTCGCTAACAGGGATGCTCGTACAGAATCTGATCCCATTTGCTTTGCGATAGGGTCAGCAAAAGCCCTCGAGTGGCGTTCCATTGCTCCTTGGCCCACCTTCCAATGGATTCCCCCTCAATGGGAATTCTATGGGCTCAGCTAGAGGCTGGATTGAACTAGAAGGTTGAGATGACCCTACCTTCCTCAATGCGGGCTAGGCAAAGGCCGCTGAGGCTCATCTGCATTTTCTCCCCTGGCTCTTATTTGATGCGAGGTGGCCTCGGACCCTTCATGGGTCTGCCTTTGAACCTCGGTCTCTCGATCTTGGATCGAGCGGCTCAAGCCCCTGAGCCCCTTAGGGTCTAATAGGGGTTGGCTGTGTTTCACGCATTACCCCATCCTCGGTTTCTGCAACTGAAGGGGCTGAGTTAATGATACTTGCCTCGATGGCTCGAGTATCATGCTCAATGAGCTCACTAACGGGTATGTTCATGTGAAATCCATGTCCATCATTCGTTGACGGGGTCGGTAGAGCCCTCATGTGGCATTTCACTACTTCTTAACCCACCTCCTAGCAAATGCCCGAGCCGTTCAATAGGCTTGGGTGGCCTATTGGCCTCTCCTTAATGGAGATTCTGTGGGTTTGGCTCGGGGTTAGAATCGAATGAGAAAGGTCGAGATGTCCCTATCCGCTTCTGAGTGGGGTTGGGCAAGGCCATTGGGGCTCATCTCTATTTTTCTGCCTTGGCTCTATTTGACACGAGGCAGCCTCGAGCCCTTCGTGGGGCCAGCCTTTGAACCTCGGTCGGTCACCGCTCATATTGAATGAGGCGGCTACCGCTCATATTGAAGCATTGAGATGTAGAGATTTGCATATGCAACGTTTGGATGTATGGATTTAGCGTATAATTTAATTGAAACGAAAGCGGGGGGTCGATAACGTTACCCTGGTGGTGTGAGCGATGGGAAGCTTTTACCAAATATGTCAGTGCAGGGTTTGGGTCCAACGTTTGCGACGAGGTCATTGTAACCTGCATAAATATTGCCATTTTTATTTCTGTCTCTCAGTGGTGATCCGAGTCGTTCGATTGATTTTAGGCAACCTAATAGCTTCTCCTTGAAGGAGATTCTATAGGAGCCCCCCCCCAAACCCCTCTTGAGAAGGCGGGAGCCGAAGCTTGTGGTGTGGGGAACTGTGAATTCAATTATGCTGGTGAACAAAAACACTGTAGCCATTGGGGCATAGGGTCTGGCGGTTTGGGCGAGGAGGATGTCTAAAGAGGTAGACACTCTTAGCAGTCCCCGAGCAATGTTCGTGCCCCTGCCATTGCTGGGGTTGAAAACTCAGTAATGAAATTAATGCGCAAAGCAAGGTAACAGAGGTGCTCTTCTTTCTGCGGCCGTTCGTTCGTTGTTTTTGCCTGGGCTGTTCGATTGACCCAGGAGGCCCGACGGGACCTCCCCCATCGGATCATTCCATGGTCCTACCTAGGGAAGCGGAGAGTCATCTACATGCGAGTGTGCCCTGGTTCTCACGCTCGGCGTGCATTAGTGGTGGGCCACTCCTAGGCAACATCCTATTTGACCAGGCGATGTCTTGTTGATCAGAGCATGTCCTGTTAGTCTAGGCATGTCCCCTCAGATTCCCATCGGCATTGATCTCTGACCTGTATTGAATAGGGAAAGGAAGAGAGTTTTTTGTCCTAACCTTTCCCTAGTTGCTACGCCTCTTCCTTAAATAGGGAGGGGAGGGGAGTTCTTGCCCCACTCCTTTGCCTACTTCTGAGTCGCTACCTCTTCTCCTTCCTTTCCACCTAATGAGTTCGTGCATTGCGGTGGGTCCTAAGGGAGAGATGGTAATGCCAGGATGAGAAGAGCTCATAGATCCACCGGTGAATCCAGAGCGCGATGTTGAGCTGGGGGTCATCCAATGTAGATGAGATGGTGTAGGCTGCCTTTGCTAAGAAGGGGCCACTACTGCTGAAGAAGGAGGAGCACTGGAGGGTGCCAAGCATCGTCGGCCTTGCCATCATTTGTTGTGGCCTTTCCTCGGTGGGAGACGCCCCCCGCCTAGACGTCGTTGTTAGGGTTGCGGCCGATGATGATGGCATAGTCCCTAGAAGCCCTGGTGGGGGCACTGTTGTCAGGGTCACGGCTGATGATGATGGCGTAGTCCCTAGATGCCCCGAGGAGGGCACCATAGTCACCGATGTGGTGCTCGACGTTTGTAGAGGATGGACGCCACATTGCTGATGGAGAGCGTGGTGCGGCGACCATAGCAGTACTCATAGTAGGGCTAGTCAGAAACTATAATCAAATAAGTTTGTGGGAGAGTCCCTGAGTGAATAGTCTTTTGTATTTGTGAATACATTAGTCCTTTTTATGATGGGATCACTTTGCAGGCAATTAATTTTGTGCAGAAAAATGCATAAGTTTTTGACTTTTGCTATGGCAAACAGCTTTTCAGCCTCCTCTTTTCTTTTGTATAAGAGGTTTTGGTGCCTTCTGGCTCATCCCATAGACCAGGCCGCAAAAACTAGGAGTGCGAGCGAATCAATTCTGATCATGCTGATGAGCAAGGAGGTCGTAGCCACTGGGGCATGGGTTTCCCATAGTCCTACCAGTTGTAGTCAGAATTGATTCCTGAAATCCTAGCCCTTAGGACTTGTTACGAGAAGAATGGAAAACTTTTAGAGAATGTTTGCAAAGGTAACATAGGCAGTGTTTGTAAGATAAACGTACTTGTATCACTTATATCAGCCCCCGAGTGAGGTCTGACCCCTCGCAATTTGTAGGGGTCGGGTGTCACTAAAGGTCGGGGATCTCTGAAGATAAAAACTTTGATAAGGGAAAGTATGTGTTTATTAAGGGTAAAAACGATGTAGCTGTTCAATGTTCTAGGCATTGGTGAAGACCATGCCATCGATGGTTTTCAACTTGTAGGTGCCTAGCCAGAGTTCTTCCATGATGATGTACAGCCCTTCTCAAGGTGGGGAGAGCTTGTGGCAATCTTTGTTGCTCTGTACGAGGTAGAGGACAAGGTCCCTAATGTTGAAGGCTTGGTTCTGCACCCATCGACCATGGTACCATCGCAACGCCTGTTGGTACTTGGCTAAATGGAGGAGGGTGATGTCATGAGCTTCATCTAGTTGGTCCATGGTGTCTTTGTGGGATGCCTCGACTCCTCGCTTATCGTATGCTCTGATCCTTAGCGCTCCATAGTCCAGGTCCATTGGGAGGATGGCCTCAGAACCATAGACCATGAAGAAAGGTGTGTAGTCAGTGGCCTAACTGGGAGTTGTCCTCAGGCTCCAGAGCACCACTAGGAGCTCGGTGACCCAGCGTGCACCGAATTTGTTCAACCGGTTGAAGATCCTAGGTTTGAGGCACTATAGGAGCATGCCATTTGTGCACTCGACCTGCCCATTCATTCGGGGGTGCACGATGGTAGCCCAATTGACTTGGATGTGTTGTTCATCACAGAATTGAATGAATTTCTTTCTAGTGAACTGCATGCCGTTATCTATGATGATGGAGTTCGTTACTCCAAAGTGATGGATGATGTTGAGGAAGAATAGCATAGCTTGCTTAGACTTGATCGCGGAGATCAGCCGAGCTTTGATCCATTTTGTGAACTTGTCTATAGTGATAAGCAAGTGGGTGTAGCCCTCGGGCACCTTTTTGAGAGGCCTAACTAGATCGAGCCCCTAGACCGCGAAGGGCCACATGATGGGGATCATCTGGAGTGCTTGGGCCAGGAGGTGAGTTTGCCGAGTGTAGTACTGGCACCCTTCGTAGGTGTGTATGATTTGCTCGGCGTTAGCTACCGCAGTGGGCCAAGAGAAGCCCTATCGGAAAGTGTTCCCAACCAAGGCTCTCGACACGGCATGGTGACCATAGACCCCACCCTAGATGTCGCTTAGCAGAAGTTTTCCCTGTTCGACAGGGATACAGAGCTACAGGATCCCAGTGTGGTTCTATTTGTAGAGTCCTCCCTCTACAAGAACAAAGGATTTGGCACAATGTGCGAGCCATCGAGCCTCTGTCTTGTCCGTCGGTAGCATGTTGTGGAGGAGATAGTCGAGGTAGAGCATTCTCCAGTAGTCTAGAGGGTCAGGCTCTGTTGCTGGATCCTCTTCAAGTTCCATGACATCAGGACCAGGCGGAGCCATCGGTTGGTTAGCCCCTAGGGCTGGTTTAGATGGGCCATCACCGGCCCACTCTAACCCTACATAGTGCACTAAGGGTTTGTGCTGGTCGCTAGTAAAGATGCCCATTGGCATTGGTTCTCGACCGGATGCCACCTTTGTGAGTGCATCGGCCGCCTTGTTGAGGCACCTCAGGATGTGATTGAGTTCTAGGCCATCAAACTTGTCCTCTAGCCATCGGACTTCTTGGTAGTACATAGCCATCTTGGCGTCATGGCAGCTTGACTCCTTCATGACTTGGTTAACGACCAGCTAAGAGTCGCCCCGAATGTCGAGGCATCGGATGCCCAACTCAGTGGCGATGCATAGGCCATTGACGAGTGCTTTGTATTCAGCCACATTATTTGATGAGGAAAAATGGAGCTGAACCATGTACCTCATGTGGACCCCAAGGGGTGATATGAAGACCAGCCTGCACCAGTGCCCTTCTTCATCAGCGATCCATCGAAGTACATCATCCAGTACTCTTGATCGATGACCGCCGATGGTGTCTAGACCTCGGTCCACTCCGTAATGAAGTCAGCCAACACCTAGGACTTGATCGCCGTTCGGGGAGCATACATGATGCCTTGATCCATCAGCTCGAGTGCCCACTTTACAGTTCTTCCTATGGCGTCCTAGCTATGGATGACCTCGCCGAGGGGGAACGACGTCACTACTATCATAGGGTGTGACTCAAAGTAATGGCGTAGCTTCCTCTTGGTGATGAGGATGGCTTATAGGAGCTTCTGGATTTGGGAGTAGCGGGTTTTGGAGTCAGACATTACCTCACTGATGAAGTACATAGGGCGCTGCACCTTGAGGGCATGCCCCTCTTCTTCCCGCTCTACTACCAGGGCGGCGCTAACCACTTGTGTGGTGGCTGCTATGTATAGCAGGAGGGATTCTCTGTCGCTTGGAGGAACTAGGACCGGGGGTTTGTCAGAAGTAGTTTGACCATGTCAAGTGCCTCCTGGGCCTCGGCTGTCCACTCGAAGTGGTCGGCTTTCTTTAGGAGTCGATAAAGGGGGAGTCGCTGAGGGCGCTGAGGCACCCTACGACCCGCTAAACCCCCTTTATGTTCTGGATTGGGCCCATCCTTGTGATGGCTGAGATTTTCTCCGGGTTGGCTTTGATGCCATGCTCGGAGACGATAAAGCCGAGTAGCATGCCCCTTGGGACCTCGAAAACACACTTCTCGAGATTGAGTTTGATGCAATTTGACCAGAGTTTCACAAAGGTTTGCTCAAGATTGACGACAAGGTGGCTAGCCCATTTGGACTTAACTATAATGTCGTCGATGTAGGCCTCAACGGTCTGCCCAATGAGGTCCCCGAAGCAGTTGAGCATACGGCGTTGGTAAGTGGCCCTAATGTTTTTTAGACCGAACGACATTGAGATGTAGCAGAACGATCTAAAGGGGGTGATAAAAGATGTCGTGAGCTGGTCAGACTCTCTCATTATGATTTGATGGTAGCCAAAGTAGGCATCAAGGAAGCAGAGGGTTTTGCACCCAGAGGTAGAGTCGACTATTTGGTCTATGCATGGTAAAGGAAACGGGTCCTTTGGGCACGCCTTGTTGAGGCCCATATAGTCAGCACACATACTCCATTTCTCGCTCTTCTTTTGTACAAGGATGGGATTGGCTAACTAGTCTTGGTGGTGTACCACCCTGATGAATCTGGCAGCTGACAGTTTCACTATCTCCTCACCGATGGCCCAGCGCTTTTCCTCGTCAAAGTGGTGTAGGTGTTGCTTCACCGGCTTGGAGCCTGGATGGATTTTCAAGGTATGCTCGGCGACCTCCCTCGGAATGCCTAGCATATCCGAGGGTTTCCACACAAAGATATCTTTGTTGTCGTGGAGGAAGTCAACGAGCGCGCTTTCCTATTTGGAGGAGAGCGTGGTTCCAATGCGTACCATTTTACCCTCAGAGCTGTTGGGATCTATCAAGACCTCCTTGGAGCCCTCAGCCGATTCGAATGACCCGGTCGACCTCTTTGTGTTGAGCGCTCCTTCGAAGACCTCCTCCTTGAGGGCAGCGACCTCCTTGGAGGCGACGATTGCTGTGGCGTGGCCACAACACTCGACCTCACACTCATAGGCGCGCTGGAAGGAGGTGCCGACGATGATGACCCCGCGGGGGCCTGGCATCTTCAGCTTGAGGTATGTGTAGTTGGGGATTGATGAGGACATCACTACTTCATCACATACAAGCCAAGGAGAGGAGGAGGTCTAGTATGGGCGTCCAATTCATCTTTTTCATGGTGGAAGCCCAGTCCAACTCAAGTTCAAGTCCAACTTGGGCTCCAGGACCAGTCTGCCTTAAACTGGTCACCTAGGATGCATCCGGACTCTATTTTCGATGATCCACATATGGTTGGAAAGCTAATTTGATAAGGAAGCTAATACAAGTGTTTCATGTCAAAAGACCTTCGGAATCAACGTGAATCATTGAAACAAGTCAGTGTCCAGAATCTATCAGGATGCTGCGACACCGTCTTTTGGTCCGTTGGACCATGTATCATGTTTGAGCCCATTAGGGGGCATGTCCTAGGGGGTGATGCCCAAGACTCTATAAATAGCAGCCGTCGCTCTTCTTAGGGTTTGGGTTTTGTTTAGTTCTTGATTTCCTCATGAAATAGACATCGTTTTGCTGCAACTGTCGCCGCCAAGGCCGCTTGCTGTGAACCAGGGCCCCAGTTCTTGATCTTGTTTGCCTTTGGCGATTAGTCCTTTTGAATAAAGACTTGAATTCTTTCTCATTATCATAAGCCTCATATTTATTTGCAATTTCAGATTGTGTTTATCTCATTCTTGCTTGTGTTCTCGATTCGCTTGCAGGAAAGCCTTCTCGGTGAGGTCAGTCGCGTTCGTGTGGTTGATAACCAATGGAGTAGTGGTGTAACAGTTGTGGGGGTCCGAATCAGTTCGAAGCCTAGATCATGAACATTGAGTCTCCACTAATCGACGCTATCATACCTTTCAGAAGATCGGGCCTAGTCTACATCAAGTGGTATCAGAGACCTTGTTCGCATACGAACTCAAATTTCAACGTTCCATATATCAAAATCGATCAAAAAAAATTTCAGATCCATCCATCCCTCGCTTTGCCAGGGTCAAAGATTTTTATTTTGGTCAAAAAGTGGTAACAAGATCCTCTTTTCGTGGTCACAAGGTCATTGTCGATTTCGAGCACGTCTTCTGAAAATTCCATAGGCCACGTATTTCACTTGTTTAAGCTCATATTTTCTGTGGTTACTTGTTTTGTGCTCCTAAGTGAAGAAAAAATATCAAAAAATTAAAAAGAAAAAGTCAAAGATTTCCAAAAAACAACGACAACCCAAAAATAGAGAAAAAAGAGAGGCAAAAGTAGAACAATATCTAGAGGAGCACATAGAGAGCGTCATTTGAGCTGTGTTTGCGTGTGCTGATTTCTACCTTGTTCCTAATCATATTCTTACTGTTCACATCACTTGATACATCTGGTACTTGAAACATGACTAGGCCAACAACTAAGACAAGTACTTGAGATACTTATTCAGCTTTGCTATTCAGTTGTGAATTTTGCTATTCCTTGCTACTATATTATACCTGTCCAAGCTCCACTTTCTTCTAATCAAGTATAGGTTCGCCTTGCAACTGTTACACTCAAGCTACAATGGTATCATAGTCACCGACCGATTGCACCGCCTGTTGCTTTGGTAAGAACACTTATAAGACCGTGGTAAGACGCTTGAGAGTTGAGTGCCTTATTTTTCCTTGTCCACAACCTAAGTAGTTGGTAGGGATACTACTATTTGTGTTGTCTTTTCCTTTCTACTAACCATGTCAGGAAAAGTCAGAGGCAGCGGCCAAGGAAATGAGGATGCACCTACAGATTTCAATGACTATGTTTCTAAGAATGAGCTTCGTGCCGTTCTTGATGATAAGTTCAATGAGATCCTTCAACAAATCACCAATTTGGCCAAGATTGAAGATGTTGAACAAGGATATCCTGAACCACGTCCTGAAGATGATGATGATCTCTCTAAGGAGGATGATGGCAACGCAGAGGCTGAAGTTGAAGCTCAACGACATGCTGAGGATGCACGTAACCATAATCGGTTGAACTTTAACCAACGTGGTATGGGAGGTAACAACCAAGGTAATAATGATCCTTTCTCTAAAACCAAGTTTAAGATACCTCCTTTTCTGGTTTAGCTGATCCTGAAGTATATTTAGATTGGGAGATGGCTGTAGATCAAAAATTTAGCTCCCATCAAGTACCTGAAGAATATAGAGTTAGACTTGCTACTAGTGAGTTTACTAGTTTTGCTCTTTTCTGGTGGAATGATATTTGTAATAATGCTAATGCTAATGCTCAAATACCTCAAACCTAGACTGTACTTAAAAGATGAATGAAATCGAGATTTGTTCCTCCATACTATCAGCGTGATCTATGATTAAAACTGCAATGTTCAAATCAAGGTAGTAAAACTATTGAGGCATATTATCAGGAGCTTTTAATTGGTCTAGCACGTAGTAACATACAAGAGGATGATATGGATAAGTGTTCTAGATTTTTTTGGAGGTTTGCATCATAAAATACAGGATGTTCTTGACTATAAAGAATGGACTAAATTTTCCCAATTATATCATTAAAGCTAAAAGGGAAGTACAGGGATGACAACCTAGGCAATCCACGACTCCATCCGTGACTCCATCCATTCCTTCACGTCCAACTGAGGTGAGTAAATTTTCTAATGTGCAGACACCACCAACGCCTGTAAAGAAGAGTTCTATCACACCTCCTTCCAATGGATCTGCTACACCTTCCTCTAGAAGCTCTTCTAAAGTTGTGTGCCACCGCTGCAAGGGCATGGGACATATTGCTAAAGAATGCCCCAACAAACACGCATATATTGCTACTGATGATGGTGGGTATGCTAGTGCTAGTGATCAAGAGAATGAATTTGCACTTGCAACTGATCTTTAAGCAGATAAATTTGTAGATAGTGCTGATGATCCTGATGAGGTAATTGATAGTGTGGCATGCACTGCAGACTACAAATTAATCCTTGTTCAGCGTGTTTTGAGTACACAAGTGGAGCTAGTAGACAAGCTACAACACCATAATTTGTTTCAAATGTTCCTCATTGTCAATAATTTCTGTGTTCGTGCTATAATTGATGGAGGGAGCAGCACTAACTTGGTAAGTTATGAGCTTGTGAAGACTCTTGGTTTATCTACACGTGCTCTCCCACATTCATACCATGTTCAGTAGTTCAACAATAGTGGTAAGGCAAAGGTAATACAATCTGCTCGTGTGCATTTTTCTATTGGGTCATACCATGATTATGATGATTTTGATGTCGTGCCTATGCAAGCTTGTTCACTTTTGTTAGGCCGCCCTTGGCAATATGATAATAATGTTGTACATCATGGTAGGCAAAATAGATATAGTTTTATGTTTAAAGGAAAGACCATTGCTTTACTTCCTTTAACACCTGCTAAAATTGTGCAATATGAAAAGGAACTTGCTGAAAAGAAAAAGAAAGGCCTTGATAATGACTCTAGCAAACCATTAAATGAACCTTCAAGTAACATGAAAGAAGTTTTATTTACTCTAAAATCTGTTCTTGCTGTTCATGATGAACCCTGTTATGCTCTAACTTGTACATCGCCTATATGTCCACTTGGTCCTACTCCTAGTGCTATGCCTTTTGTTGGTACTAACCTTTTGCAAGAGACAGAGGATGAATTCAGGGAAGCCACCATGGTAGCTGCCTTTGCGAAGGATGGGGCGCCAAGATGAACGTCTTCTTCCGGAACCATCGTTGCTATCATCCAATGGAGAAGACGATCTACTTCAGTCGAGGACAACTTCAATTCAAGAAAGGGAGGATGATGAGGACATCACTACTTCATCGCATACAAGCCAAGGAGAGGAGGAGGTCTAGCATGGGCGTCCAATTTGTCTTTTTCATGGTGGAAGCCCAGTCCAACTCAAGTTCGAGTCTGGCTCAGGCTCTAGGACTAGTCTGCCTTAAACTGGTCATCTAGGACGCATCTGGACTCTGTTTTCAACGATCCACATATGGTTGAAAAGATAATTTGATAAGGAAGCCAATCCAAGTGGTTTCACATCAAACGACCTTGGGAATCAATGGGCATCGTCGAACCAAGTCAGCGTCTAGAATCTATCAGGGTGCTGCGACACCGTCTTTTGGTCCGTTGGACCATGTATCGTGTTTGGACCTATTAGGGGGCGCGTCTAGGGGGGTGACGCCCAAGACTCTATAAATAGTAGCCGTCGCTCTCCTTAGGGTTTGGGTTTTGTTTAGTTCTTGATTTCCTCATGAAACAGACATCGTTTTGCTGCAACTATCGTCGCTAAGGCCGCTTGCTGTGAACCAGGGCCCCAGTTCTTGATCTTGTTCACCTGTGGCGATTAGTCCTTTCAAATAAAGTCTTGAATTCTTTCTCATTATCATAAGCCTCATATTTATTTGCAATTTCAGATTGCGTTTATCTCGTTCTTGCTTGTGTTCTCGATTCGCTTGCAGGAAAGCCTTCTCGGCGAGGTCAATCGCATTCATGTGGTTGATAACTAACGGAGCAGTGGTGTAATGGTTGTGGGGTCTGAATTAGTCTTGGTTCGAAGCCTAGAGCATGAACATCGAGTCTCCACCAATCGACGCTATCATACCTTTCGGAAGATTGGGCCTAGTCTACATCAAGTGGTATCAGAGACCTTGTTCGCATACAAACTCAAATTTCGACGTTCCATATATCAAAATCGATCAAAAAATTTTTCAGATCCAGCCATCCCCCGCTTTGTCGGGGTCGAAGATTTTTATTTTGGTCAAAAAGTGGTCACAAGATCCTCTTTTCGTGGTCACAAGGTCTTTGTCGATTTTGAGCACGTCTTCTAAAAATTCCACAGGCCACATCTTTCACTTGTTTAAGCTCATATTTTCTGTGGTTACTTCTTTTGTGCTCCTAAGTGAAGAAAAAATATCAAAAAAGGAAAAAGAAAAAGTCAAAGATTTCCAAAAAAACAACGACAACCCAAAAATAGAGAAAAAAGAGAGGCAAAAGTAGAACAATATCTAGAGGAGCACATAGAGAGCGTCATTTGAGCTGTGTTTGCGTGTGCTAATTTTTGCCTTGTTCCTAATCATATTCTTACTGTTTACATCACTTGATACATCTAGTACTTGGAACATGAGTAGGCCAGCAACTAAGACAAGTACTTGGGATACTTATTTAGCTTTGCTATTCAGTTATGAATTTTGCTATTCCTTGCTACTATATTATGCCTGTCCAAGCTCCACTTTCTTCTAACCAAGTATCACAGTCACCGACCGATTGCACTGCCTGTTGCTTTGGTAAGAACACTTATAAGACCGTGGTAAGACGCTTGAGAGTTGAGTGCCTTATTTTTTGTTGTCCACAACCTAAGTAGTTGGTAGGGATAATACTATTTGTGTTGTCTTTTCCTTTCTACTAACCATGTCAGGAAAAGTCAGAGGCAGCGGCCAAGGAAACAAGGACGCACCTACAGATTTCAATGACTATGTTTCTAAGAATGAGCTTCGTGTTGTTCTTGATGATAAGTTCAAAGAGATCCTTCAACAAATCATCAATTTGGCCAAGAGGATTGAAGATGTTGAACAATGACATCCTAAACCATGTCCTGAAGAAGATGATGATGATGATCTCTCTAAGGAGGATGATGGCGACGCGAAGGCTAAAGCCGAAGCTCAACGATGTGCTGAGGATGCACGTAACCGTAATCAGTTGAACTTTAACCGACGTGGTATTGGAGGTAACAACCAAGGTAATAATGATCCTTTCTCTAAAACCAAGTTTAAGATACCTCCTTCTCTGGTTCAGCTGATCTTGAAGCATATTTAGATTGGGAGATGGCTGTAGATAAAAAATTTAGCTCCCATCAAGTACCTAAAGAATATAGAGTTAGACTTGCTACTAGTGAGTTTACTAGTTTTGCTCTTTTCTGGTGGAATGATATTTGCAATAATGCTAATGCTAATGCTCAAATACCTCAAACCTGGACTATACTTAAACGACGAATGAAATCAAGATTTGTTCCTCCATACTATCAGCATGATCTGCGATTAAAACTACAATGTTCAAATCAAGGTAGTAAAACTATTGAGGCATATTATCAGGAGCTTTTAATTGGTCTAGCACGTAGTAACATACAAGAGGATGATATGGATAAGTGTTCTAGATTTTTTTGGAGGTTTGCATCGTGAAATACAGGATGTTCTTGACTATAAAGAATGGACTAAATTTTCTCAATTATATCATTATGCTACTAAAGCTGAAAGGGAAGTATAGGGATGACAACCTAGGCAATCCATGACTCCATCCGTGACTCCATCCATTCCTTCACGTCCAACCGAGGTGAGTAAATTTTCTAATGTGTAGACACCACCAGCGCCTGTAAAGAAGAGTTCTCCTGTCACACCTCCTTCCAGTGGATCTGCTACACCTTCCTCTAGAAGCTCTTCTAAAGTTGTGTGCCACCACTGCAAGGGCATGGGACATATTGCTAAAGAATGCCCTAGCAAACAAGCATATATTGCTACTGATGATGGTGGATATGCTAGTGCTAGTAGGGATGAAAACGGATCGGATATGGACGAATATCACCGATATTACATTTGTTTTCATATTTTTGTCTAGATTCGAATTCGAATACAGATAGTGTCAACTATGTCGGATAGGATATGATTGGATATCAACATCATAAATATGCGATTTGAGTATTCAGATACGGATACGGTATTGGATGTTGGATATCTAGACTCAGATACGGATAGATCTCAACCCCTCTAAACAGATTTGGTTTCAAATATGGTCAAAAAATATCCGTACCATTTTCATCCCTAAGTGCTAGTGATGAAGAGAATGAATTTGCACTTGCAACTGATCTTTATGCAGATAAATTTGCGGATAGTGCTGATGATCCTGATGAGGTAATTGATAGTGTGGCATGCACTGCAGACTACAAATCAATCCTTGTTCAGCGTGTTTTGAGTACACAAGTGGAGCCAGTAGACAAGCTACAACACCATAATTTGTTTCAAATGTTCCTCATTGTCAATAATTTCCATGTTCATGCTATAATTGATGGAGGGAGCAGCAATAACTTGGTAAGTTATGAGCTTGTCAAGACTCTTGGTTTATCTACATGTGCTCTTCCACATTCATACTATGTTTAGTGGTTCAACAATAGTGGTAAGGCAAAGGTAATACAATCTGCTCGTGTGCATTTTTCTATTGGGTCATACCATGATTATGCTGATTTTGATGTCGTGCCTATGCAAGCTTGTTCACTTTTGTTAGGTCGCCCTTGGCAATATGATAATAATGTTGTACATCATGGTAGACAAAATAGATATACTTTTATGTTTAAAGGAAAGACCATTGCTTTACTTCCTTTAACACCTGCTGAAATTGTGCAATATGAAAAGGAACTTGCTGAAAAGAAAAAGAAAGGCCTTGATATTGACTCAAGCAAACCATTAAATGAACCTTCAAGTAACATGAAAGAAGTTTTATTTACTCTAAAATCTGTTCAAGCTATTCATGATGAACCATGTTATGCTCTAACTTGTACATCGCCTATATGTCCACTTGGTCCTACTCCTAGTGCTATGCCTTTTGTTGGTACTAACCTTTTGCAGGAGAAGGAGGATGAATTCAGGGAAGCCACCATGGCAGCTGCCTTTGCGAAGGATGGGGCGCCAAGATGAACGTCTTCTTCTAGAACCATCGTTGCTGTCATCTAATGGAGGAGATGATCTACTTCAGTCGAGGACGACTTCAATTCAAGAAAGGGAGGATGATGAGGACATCACTAATTCATTGCATACAAGCCAAGGAGAGGAGGAGGTCTAGCATGGGTGTCCAATTCATCTTTTTCATGGTGGAAGCCCAGTCCAACTCAAGTTTGAGTCTGGCTCGGGCTCCAGGACTAGTCTGCCTTAAACTGGTCACCTAGGATGCATACAGACTCCGTTTTCAACGATCCACATATGGTTGAAAAGATAATTTGATAAGAAAGCCAATCCAAGTGGTTTCACATCAAAAGACCTTCAAAATCAATGGGAATCGTCAAAACAAATCAGTGTCCAGAATCTATCAGGGTGCTGCGACACTGTCTTTTGGTCCGTTGGACCATGTATCGTGTTTGGGCCTATTAGGGGGCGCGTCTAGGGGGGTGACGCCCAAGACTCTATAAATAGCAGTCGTTGCTCTCCTTAGGGTTTGGGTTTTGTTTAGTTCTTGATTTTCTCATGAAACAGACATCGTTTTGCTGCAACTGTCGCCGCCAAGGCCGCTTGCTGTGAACCAGGGCCCTAGTTCTTGATCTTGTTTGCCTGTGGCGATTAGTCTTTTCAAATAAAGACTTGAATTTTTTCTCATTATCATAAGCCTCATATTTATTTGCAATTTCAGATTGCGTTTATCTTATTCTTGCTTGTGTTCTCGATTCACTTGCAGGAAAGCCTTCTCGGTGAGATCAATCGCGTTCGTGTGGTTGATAACCAATAGAGCAGTGGTGTAATGGTTGCGGGGGGTCCGAATCAGTCCTGGCTTGAAGCCTAGATCGTGAATGTCGAGTCTCCACCAATCGACGCTATCATACCTTTTGGAAGATCTGGCCTAGTCTACATCAAGATGATGAGGACATCACTACTTCATTGCATACAAGCCAAGGAGAGGAGGAGGTCTAGCATGGGCATCCAATTCATCTTTTTCATGGTGGAAGCCTAGTCCAACTCAAGTTCAAGTCCGGCTCGGGCTCTAGGACTAGTCTACCTTAAACTGGTCACCCAGGACGCATCCGAACTGCGTTTTTGATGATCCACATATGGTTGGAAAGCTAATTTGATAAGGAAGCCAATCCAAGTGGTTTCACGTCAAAAGACCTTCGGAATCAACAGGAATCATTGGAACTAGTTAGTGTCCAGAATCTATCAGGGTGCTGCGACACCATCTTTTGGTCCATTGGACCATGTATCATGTTTGGGCCCAGTAGGGGGCGCGTCCAGGGGGTGATGCCCAAGACTCTATAAATAGCAGCTGTCGCTCTCCTTAGGGTTTGTGTTTTATTTAGTTCTTGATTTTCTCATGAAACAGACATCATTTTGCTACAACTGTCATCGCCAAGGCCGCTTGTTGTGAACTAGGGCCCTAGTTCTTGATCTTGTTCGCCTGTGGTGATTAGTCCTTTCGAATAAAGTCTTGAATTCTTTCTCATTATCATAAGCCTCATATTTATTTGTAATTTTAGATTGCATTTATCTCGTTCTTGCCTGTGTTCTCGATTCGCTTATAGGAAAGCCGGCGAGGTCAATCGCATTCATGTGGTTGATAACCAACGAAGTAGTGGTGTAACGGTTGCAGGGGTCTGGATCAGTCTTGGTTTGAAGCCTAGATCATGAACATCGAGTCTCCACCAATCGACGCTATCATACCTTTTGGAAGATCAGGCCTAGTCTACAACAAGATGATGAGGATATCACTACTTCATCGCATACAAGCCAAGGAGAGGAGGAGGTCCAGCATGGGTGTCCAATTCATCTTTTTCATGGTGGAAGCCCAGTCCAACTCAAGTTCGAGTCCGACTCAGGCTCTAGGACCAGTCTACCTTAAACTGATCACCTAGGACGCATCTAGATTCCGTTTTTGACGATCCACATATGGTTGGAAAGCTAATTTGATAAGGAAATCAATCCAAGTGGTTTCATATCAAAATACCTTCAAAATCAATGGGAATCGTCAAAACAATTCAGCATCTAGAATCTGTCAGGGTGCTGCGACACCATCTTTTGGTCCGTTGGACCATGTATCGTGTTTGGGCCCATTAGGGGGCGTGTCCAGGGGGTGACACCCAAGACTCTATAAATAGCAGCCATTGCTCTCCTTAGGGTTTGGGTTTTGTTTAGTTCTTGATTTCCTCGTGAAACAGACATCGCTTTGCTACAACTGTCACCGCCAAGGCCGCTTGCTGTGAACCAGGGCCCCAGTTCTTGATCTTGTTCGCCTATGGCAATTAGTCCTTTTGAATAAAGACTTGAATTCTTTCTCATTATCATAAGCCTCATATTTATTTGCAATTTTAGATTGCATTTATCTCATTCTTGCTTATGTTCTCGATTCGCTTGCAGGAAAGCCTTCTCGGCGAGGTCAATCGTGCTCGTGTGGTTAATAACCAATGGAGCAGTGGTGTAATGGTTGCGGGGGTCTGAATTAGTCTTGGTTCGAAGCCTAGATCGTGAACATCGAGTCTTCACCAATCGATGCTATCATACCTTTTGAAAGATCAGGCCTAGTCTACATCAGGGATGGCCATGACCTTCACATAGCATGGACATCCTAGGATGGCATGGAAGGTTTCGAGGAACCCTACTACCTCAAAGGTGAGGGTCTCAGTCCTATAATTGAATTGATCCCCAAAGGTAACAGGTAGATTGATCTATCTGAGTGGCTTGGCTTGCTTCCCGGGGACGACACCGTGGAAAGGCGCTCGGATTGGGCGGAGGTGTGTTCGGTCAATGCCCATTACATCGAGCGTCTTTACATACATGATGTTGAGGCCGCTGCCTCCATCTATCAGAACTTTGGTGAGGCGCTTTAGGCCAACGATCGGGTCGACGACAAGCGGATACCTTCCTAGGTGCAGGATGGTGTCTAGATGGTCGGTCCGATCGAAGGTTATGGCGGACTCCGACCATCATAGAAAAAGAGGTGTGGCCGGCTGGGCCATGTAGACTTGGTGGCGTGCAACCTTCTGACGACATTTGGAGTCATAGGCTATTGATCCTTCAAAGATCATGAGGCAGCCGTCTAGTGTTGGAAAGCCATTGTCCTTCTCCTCGGCGTTGTCCATAGCGGGGGGTAGGTTCCTTCCCCTATTCCCCTTTGTTGGAGCCTCCGGATAGGAACTTCCACATGAGGCTGTAGTCCTTGAGCAGATGCTTTACGAGAAAGGCGTGGTTTGGGCACGGCCCCTCGAGCATTTTCTCAAAGTGGTTTGGAGCGCCCTCTATGGGCTTTCGACCACCCTTGTGGTCAGCAGTAGCCATGAGTGGGTCCTCACACTATTGCTTCTTGTTTTTCCTTTTGGTAGAATGATTAGAGGTGCCTTCGTCGGCACCCTCATCCCGCCTTGCCTTGCCTTCGAGGCGATCGAAGATCGCTCCGACCACCTCTTCTCCTAAGGCATGGCTAGTGGCAATGTCTAGGAGCTCCTTGGTGGTCCGTGGGCCCTTGCCTCCCAGCTTATGAACCAAGGACTCATAGGTCATTCCAGACAAGAAGGCTCCTATCACTGCTGGGAGAAGCATCGGATGTACCCATGAAGGGTCTCACCGGCCTTCTGGCGATAGTTCTTGAGGTCTCATGGGTTCCCAGGGTGTTTGTACATGCCCTAGAAGTTTCCCACGAAGATCTCCTTCAAATCCGCCCAACTCTAGATTGTGTTGGACGGTAGGTGTTCCAACCATGCCCGAGCCAAATCAGCCAAGAACAGTGGAAGGTTGCGGATAATGAAGTCATCATTATCCGCACCACCAGCTTGATAAGCAAGCCGATAGTCTTCAAGCCAAAGCCCAGGGTTTGTCTCCCCAAAATATTTAGGGATATTAGTAGGTGGTCGATACCTTGGTAGGAATGCAGCATTGAGGATGTGTCGGCTAAAGGTCTAAGGCCCTAGGAGGCCAGGGCTCGGGCTTTGGTCCTTGCCGCTGTCATAGCGTTCGCCACATTGAGGATGATAGCCATGGTGGGCTCCTTCCCTTAGGTCGCTATAGGCACGTCTATAGGCATCGAGGGTGATGCGTGTGTCGTGGTTGTGGCTGAGATGTTGATGCACCGAGATTGCAGTGTGCTGCCTATCACCTTACGATGCTTGGTGGATAGATGCATCCCTAGCGGGGTGTACCAAGGGCGTATGCTGGCTAGTGTCGGGCTCGCATCGCCGAGACAATGAGCTCTTCGTCTGTTGTGCTGCCGCACGCTGAAGTAGCGTGTAGATTTCATGGTGGGCCCAGCGATCCTTGGACGTTGCGGCCTCTGGGAGGCCACGGAGCAAGGCCATTGTGGCGGCGATGTTCTAGCTTGCTCGAGCAAAGTGGGGAAGGGTTTCATCATCGGTGATGATCCTTCAGTTTATGTCGTGGGCCACGGCGCTTGTGCCCTCCATCTCCATGGCGCTTGATCTCCTCGTCGACCTTCTCGTACCCCGAACAAGCTATTGTCTAGCTTCGTCTATTTCCTGCTTTTGGGCTCTCAGCTGCTCCACCCCAACATGAGGTGGGGCCACTATCCCCCTCTCGGTTGCACTGCCATGGTTGCCTCCTAGGGTAGTCTCCTCCATGGAGATGCTTTCGACGTGTCCCTCGGAGGTTTTCGCCATGAAACATTCTCGGGAGGGATGATGGCTTCCCCTACTAGAGTCAAAGCTAGAGTCTGACCCGAGCCCCTCTGCAAGGAGGCCATGGAGGGATTTTGTGATGCTTTCAATCATCCCTATGAACTTGTTGTTCGAGGGGGATAGGATCGTGCATTGTGCCACAAGGTGGCTAACGGTCGTCGTGGCATTGTGGAGACCGAATGGAGACGTGGTCAGGGTGCTCCATGCAGAGTGTTCCGAAGAGAGGGTGAGGCAGCGTGGGTCCTCCCTAGATAGCTGTGGTCCAAGGGAGAAGCCGGGCTTGCGCTCAAGCCTCCCATAGTTGAAGTTGACTGAGGGGAGAGACTGGACAGTGGCGTGGGCCAGCGCCAGTTCTCCTCCTAGTGTGACAATGAAGTCTAGGTCACCAAAACACACATGTGTGCCTAGAATCTAGCTGATTGCATGGTTAGCCATCCATGGCCTGATTTGGAACGCACAAAGGCCCCTACATGGCGCGTCAACTATCGGTGTTTTGAACAAACACCTGCTAGTAAATTTATGATTGTTGCGCGTTAGGCCCAGATGGTGCACTAAAGGACATGAGGTTTATACTAGTTTAGGCTGAACGTCCCTATGTCCAGTCTACTATTGCTCATGTTATTAGTACCGAAAATGGTTCATAGTAGGGGTACAAATAGTCGAGAGAGGGACAAGTCCCAAGTCTCTGATGGAATGATCAAAAAGGTCGCCGAGAGCTTGATCACTGCTCAGCCATGTGTGAAGTGTCATGTGTGTTGAGCTTATCCATTCAGCGTGGGTCCCTTTGGTGGGGGGCCCTGCCCTCCCTTTTATAGACCAAGGGGGGAGCAGGGGTTATAGATCAGAGAAAGAGGAAAATACCCAAGGTATCGAAGGTCCTTCAAGGGAGCCAGGTCTTCCTTTTTTCCTATGCATGCCCTGCTTAACATGGTAGACTGTGTTAGAGGTGGAGTGTTCCTTGATCTTCGTAGGCCATGCCCTGGCCTTTTTTAGCAAGTGGGTGCATCCCATCCTACGCCGACAAATGGTGCGGTGCGCCAGAGAGCCGCGTCGTGACCCCTCGAGGAGTAACAGGGGAAGTGACCATATGTTTGTCACTATAGATGATGTAATTTCTATCTTGGACCATAATGGCTATCATATGCCTGTGTTAGTATTCGTGCCCATGGACTGAAGGCGGCGCCTACTACACTGTTGGACCAAAGTTAGCGCCTACAACACTATTCGGGCACTGTTACATTGGAAAGGACCTAAACCGCCCAAGGCATGGCCCTCGATATCATGGTTGACTAGAATGTCCTATTGTATCCTATGCTCATACTTGTGAAGGAGTAGGGTGCGATCGTCGGGTGAGGCGGAGCCAACCCTTAGCCATCGGGCAAGGCGGAGTCTAGCCCTCGAGGGTCGGGCGAGCCGGAGCCCACCCTTGGACATCGGGCGAGGTGGTGTCTAGCCCTCGGGAGTTAGGCGAGGTGGAGCTCGCCCTTAGATGTCGAGCGAGGAGGAGCCAGCCCTCGGGTGTCGGGTGAGGCAGAGCCTGCTCTCGGATGTCGGGCAAGGCTAAGCTAGCCCTTAGCCATCAGGCGAGGCAGAACCAGTCTTCTGTTGTTCGGGCAAGAAGCGTAGTAGTGCTCTTTATCTGACTGGAAGCGTCAACATTCGATGGTCATTAGTCCCACCTCATTGGGTACCCTGGTATTAGGTCCCTAACAAGAAATGGCTACCTTTGGCTGAGTTCTCCTATAACAATAGCTATCAGGAAAGCATCAAGATGGCCCCTTTTGAAGCTTTATATGGTCACAAGTGTAGAACTCCTCTGAATTGGGTTGAGCCAGGTGAAAGAAGGTATTATGGTATTGACTTTGTCAATGAAGCCAAAGAGCAAGTTTGAATCATTCATCAACATATAGAAGCTGCTCAATCAAGATAGAAAAGTTATGCGGATAAGAGAAGGAGTCCTCTTGTATTTGAAGTAGGTAATTACGTGTACTTGAAAGTATCACCGATGAAAAAGGTATAACGATTTGGTGTGAAGCGAAAGTTGGAGCCCTAGTATGTGGGCCTATGCAAAATTATTGAGCAATGTGGACCAGTAGCTTATAGACTTCAACTACCACTAGAGATGAGCATCATCTTCAATGTTTTCCACATCTCTCAATTGAAGAAATGTCTTCTTATGCCCGAAGAAGCCATTGAACCCACTGATGTCAAGATCCAATCTAATTTGACGTATGAAGAAAAAACTATCTAGGTGATAGAAGAAATGGAGAGAGTGACTAGAAGTAAGGTGGTTAAATTCTATAAGGTGGTGTGGAACAACCATAGTGAACAAGATGCTACGTGAGAACGGGGCGATTTTCTACGTGACGCCTACCCCACTTTCTACAAAGATTGGTAGGTCTTTCCAATCTCGGACAATGATTTCTATAAGGGGGAGGGGCTATAACACCCTAGTGTTAAGCATGTATTTGGCATTGGCATTATAGTAGCACAAGCATCATTGATCATTCATGAGCATGAGTATCTCAAATTGTATCTCTATGATTGCTTATATTACAAGGGTTGTCACTAAATTCTTTACATATGCTAGGGTTTACATGTGACCAATGTATAAAATGCTTGTGGCACCTTTGGGGTACCCTAAACATATTTAGAATGTCATATGGAACAACTTTAGTATTCATGACTTGGACCAATTTGGCCTCTAAGTCATGGTTATAGTGTAACTTACCATTTTCAAGTTGTATGTTTGACCTAAGTTGAACTATAGCATAGAGTGCTTGCATGGCATTTCACTATTAAGCAAAGTTGTAGTACTTGACTAGAGTAAGAACTTTTATTTTTAGGTCAAGACCTAATTCGGTGCATAGCATGCTCAAAAATAGCTCTCAAATAGCAATAAAATACTGTTCTAGCACTTGAAATTTTTTCTAAGTCTAGAATTGGTTTACAGTTTCAATGTACCTATGTTTGACATGATGTAGCTCATTAACTAGGCCAATCTAGACCAAACTCATTTAAGCAAAGTTGGAGTACTCTTGTAGCTCTACAACTTTGATTCTTATAGTTTTCGCTGAATTGCCATAGAATTGGAGTTATTTGATTGCAAACTCACGCTATCAATCGGGCCAAGGGGGGAACTGAATCGGCTGACCTAATTCAAACCAATGTTGGTCGTGGCTGACCACATGCAGCATGCCCCCATCGCGTGGCACCCATACACCACCATTGGCCCCGCAACGCCGTGCCAAAGTAGAGGAACCCAGCGACATGCTGCTGCTGCTCCCATTTCATATCTCGCTCACTACTCTCTTCTCCACGCCGCACCAAAGCGACCGTGCTCACCATTGCCGCCACCGTGCTCTACCCCCTTGCATGCTGTCATTGCTGCACCACCATCTAATTCAGCTTGCCAATAGCTCCACCATCATCACCTCTTCCATCCTGACCCACTTGTCCCACTTGCTGAGCCTTGGTAAGGGTTTATTTTGCATCTCCGTCGCCACGATTTCATCAGAGCGCCGCCACGCGCTTGGCTTACCATGGTCACACCGTTCCACCGCACCCCTGTCCTCCTCTTCTCTAGTCTAGAGTCTCCTTGTGATCCTTGTGCTTAGGTAGGAACTAGGTTAGATGCTACTGCTTGGTCGTGCAGGAACACGCCACCACGGCCGCCATGGCCATCGTGGCACTCAAGCTCGCCATTGTCGAGCCGACCCATCGCCTCCCTTCTCTTTCACGCGCATTAGATTGAGTAAGCCTAGACCTAGCGGATGGCATGATAGAGACCCACCTCTCACCGTCATCTAGTCGGAACGCTGAAAGCACCACTATGCTTTGTGCGTCGCCGTCGCGTCATGCACGTAGTTGGAGCTCACCGCCACCTCACCGGAACCCTAAGCACCCGAGATAGCTTCGCTAGAATTCCACGAAGCTGTAGCGTACCTCACTGGAGCCCGTGATGGCTGGAGAATGCCGATGTACCATGGCGCTGCCTCCGTCGTCCACCATTGCCACCGGCAAGGGTGCTTCATTGCACCACCGGTCCAACGAGGGGCACCACTGGGTGTGGGGGAGCCCAGGGAGTGCAACCGTGGTGACGCTACTACCAGAGACCTCGCCGTTGGTGAGCGTTCGCTGATCAAACACCGCCTCTGTTCTAGTTCATTGACGCGTGGGTCCAGCTGACCAGCGGGTCCCATCTGTCAGTCACTGTGTTTGCTTTGATTTTCTTATTTTTCACAGGTTTGAATACCAAATTCAAAAATTCATATCTAGAGCTCAGAGTGTCCAAATGGAGTGAACCAAATTTTGTTGGATTCATCATGAAGTTTAGTATTTTATAAAAATATGAAACTTACTGTTTGGGATGTTTTTCTAGGACAATTAAATGGAGCTATATAAGTACTTTTAAATTGTTTGTAATCTTGTAAAATGCATAACTTGAGCTAGGAAAGTGATAAAATTATGATTCAAAAATTTTTAATCTTATGTTGACTTGCTCTAGTTAGGAAAAATATTGCACTTGTAGTAAACTTGATTGGAGTAGGGTCTTGCTATTTATCTTTTAATAAATGGTGTTTTTTGAGGAAATTCATAGGGATAAAAATTAGTAACATATTGCCATGCAAATTTTTGTACAGTGTTAATGAGTTTTATGGAAGCTAAGAAAAATATGAAACCTATTGTTTGACACTTTTGAATAGGGTTAACTATTTTCACTAAAATCAACCATTATTACTTGTCATTTATGTGGAGGGTGTTGTACTTATCAAAATGTCATGAAATTTGTAAAGTAGACTATGGGGATCATATATGAATCACTATAATTTTCTTAGAATTTATTGTGCACTTTTGATATATTTTATTATTTCACCTTAGTGTCCAAATAAATTAATAAAGGCATTTAAATAATTTATATGGGCTCGACCATCATATTTTCTGGAGTGTGTATGATGCCTATGAACTGTTGGTACCTTTGGTTGTGCCCAATTTTGATTTCTTGTATGCAGTAAAATATTATGGCTCTAATATTCAATTATAGAAGTTGTTTTATATAGATTCTATCGCTAGATGTTTTGCATAGGTAAAATGGAGTTTGCTGTAAAAATGGTTAATAACAAAGTTGTAGGGAATTTCTTTATCCAGCTTGTGTCAAAATTTCAAGGCAATAGGCTAAGTAGTTTGAGAGTTATAGCTGTTAGAAGTTGGTCTTCCGAAATGCTTATTCTCTAGAATTTCTGGACAGACCTGGGAAGTTTATCTGTTTTGGCTAGGATAGTAGTTGAATCCGCTTTTGGTGATTAAATGAAAGTTGTAGGAAATTTTATAAGATTTCCAGAAAGTCTAGGATCATAGCATTTGGTTGAGTAGAACTCCAGTTATGATCTAAACTTATAGCTATTGTGTTGTGGTCTAGAAATGGACTTAGTGTGGATTCTTGAAATTTCTAGAGAAGTGATATGCACCTACTCAGTAAATAAGAATTTAACCTTGCTATCATCCTAATGGCCTAATATGATAGTCATCATTTAACCATGCACATTATCATGACATATCATCCATGACCCTTCTTATGCATTCATGATTCTCACTTTTTGCATATGCATGCAATAGGTGCGACAGAAGAAATCACCGTGTTGGAGTACGAAGCCGATCCCCAGGAAGAGCATCAGGAAGTGCAGCAACAAGATGTCCTAGGAGAAGGCGAGCCCAAAGGTGAACAGTTGCCAGAGTGCCTAGATCACCAGCCCTCAACCTTTGTGAAAGGCAAGCCCCGAAGCATTCTAAGTCTCCTATGTTTTCAAACTATCAACTTGAGTCCATTGATGTTGATGTATTAAGTACTAGGAGTTGATTGAAACCACTTGTTGCATATATCTTCCTTGTCCAGATATATATATCTTGAATCCTATGTAGGTTTAGAATCGAATATATGCTTAGCTATGCTTAGTCGGTAGAAGTCGGTGATTACCTATCACCTACATGATATAGGCTGATAACTAATCACGGTTGGCTATATGTGCTAGCATGGAATATAACCATGTGTCAATGAATAAAGGAGATTGGGTAGGATTTGATAAAGAAGCAACAAGGCATGGAGGTCTTGGGTGCCTATTTATCCCCGTCTGTGTCGGTTAAGGACCGATTTGTTTTATGTCCTCATGTCATGTTGAACGCATACCTAACACTTAGCTGGCTGGATCCGATGATATGACCGTGAAGTCGAGTAGCTCAATTTAGGCTAGGCCTTGATAAATGAAAGTGTGCACACTAGAGGCAGTAAGGATATGCGGAGAGCCAATGGCGTGAGTCCAAGGGCAGGACTGGGTCCTGATCTTCCTGGTAGATTGGTAGAATCTCTGAGGGTGCAGCGCTAATTGGACCCACGAGTTAGTCCTGAATTGTACCAAAGGTGACCTGAGGCTACCTTCGTGAGGTGGGCCTTGGTTTATATTAGGAATAAATTCCCTAGCTAGGTAGAAATCGATTTGAATCACCATCTCTCCTGGATAGTGAGAACTTGATTGAGCAGCGGCAACGTAGAAGCACTAATTGAAACTTGATGGTTATGATGATGCTCAAATTATTCTTATACCGGATATGGTTACTAATGCTTGTTAGCTTAATCAAGTGATTGCTCTAGTACAGGTGCTAATCTAGAGATGCTTAATTGAATAGGTATTCAAATTGATGCTAGAGGTACTAAATCTCCAAGTTATATTACTTAAGCTTTTATACAAAATGTTGTCAAGCTAACTCCACCTCTTAAAGCCATGCATACTCCTTGGTGTATTATTATTTTGGTTTATGATGGGTAAGTCTATTTGAGTACATTCTTGTACTCAGGGTTTATACCCATTTGTTGCAGATGACGTGATGTACCATGGTTATTGCAAACACTGCATAACTCCTGCTGTTGATGGAGAGTAAGACCAAGGGCATGGTCATTCTATATCATCTCCTCTATGTGCTTTTGTTGGAGATGATCCTAAAATGGCTATGTAGTTGAACTATCATGATGTTGTTTCAAAACTATGTTGCTTTCACTACTTCTAAATTTGAGTTGTAATAACACTGTTGAAACTCTAATGTATGAGAACTATTTATGAACCTGTTGTAATATGTGACTGGTTGTGTTCAATCATGTACGATCTTGGTTTATACGTTGGTTTGTTTGAGATCTCTCGTGATTTCATCAGACTACCAGGTTTATATAGGTTCAAGTATGATGGTTTGATCACTTTGGTGATTGCTATTGTACTTGTGCTCTTATAAATTGGACAGTTCTATTACATAGTCAGCCTCAATTTGAGGTTCTATCTTTTAAACAAAAAGAACAAGAATCTCTTAGCACATCATGGGCTCATTTTAATGACCTTATCACCACTGGCCCTGACATTGCCATTCAAGACCCTATACTTCTTCAACATTTTTACATGGGTCTTAGCAAGGATTCCACAAAATTCCTTGATGCAGCCTCTAGAGGAGCTTTCTTTTGTTTGTCTCTTAGTGAATCAAGGACTATCCTTGATAGAATTAGTGGAACGACTCCCTTCACTAGCATTCATGTTGAACTCTTCAAGGAAGAAAAGGAATTAGCTCTCGATCAAGAAGACAAAGTTTTGATAGCCAAATCACAACCACTCCAATCCCAAGATTTAGCTATCAATCCCAAACCATCAATACCCCAAAATCCTCCATAGGAAGAAAAAATTCAACCTTTGGAAATCCCTTTTGAAACTAAGAAAGAACTTTTTTATTCTAATTTTGGGAAAAGTTTAAACTTTCTGCTAGATAAGAGACCTTTGAGTGAATATAATTTAAATCCTCTCAAGAAGGGATCTCTTAGAAAGCGTCCTAAATCTAATTCCTTTGGGGAACATCTAGAAAAACCCAAAGATGGAATGTCTAGTGAAACTATAGAAGGGGAGCTAAGCCATCTAGAAGCCATTCCTATCCTCTCCCCTTCTATGCCCACATTAGATGTCTCATCTGAACCCATCCTTGACCCCAATAATCCCCCTGATGCTTTTTTTCCTAAGCCTCATGATGATCCTAGAAATCCACTAAGATATTCAAAGCATAGGAGTCATGAAGACCACAAGGATGACCAAGAAGAGCAATGACTAGAGGTTATAAAGAATTCATATGTCATTGAAGGGATGGACAAGGCCTAAACCTTAAGGATAGAACCCAAATCTGATCCAAAGGGTGAGCTTAAGACAATATCCTTAATAAACATAACTCATCCAAGTTTGGAGGAGGCCTTAGACAAGATTAACCCAAGAGTCACAATCCAAGGGAAATTTTAGACATTCATGAAGAATAAACCCTAGAGCTTGAAAAGGAAGATTATATCAACAAGCATGGAAGCTACAATATCTCATCGAATCCATGCTCATATGAGAAATCTCCTGAATCAATTGGTCTTCTCAACATTACCACACACAAGATCTTCAACCCTCTCATGCTTCTTGTTCACTAAAATTTTGAAAGGGTGGTTGTAGACGTGTTTGTTTATCATAAATATTGTAGATCTCATTGTATGTTGGCATGAATCTTGAGATAGGTACATAAAGACTGGTGTTGGAAGGGAAACTACTTCACCAACTTGAAGTGCAATTCAAAGGTTTCCCAAGGATGAGCTTTTGCCCTAAAACAAACACTTTTGGGAGATAACATGAGTTTCCACCTTTTGCTATAACGCCCTTGTGAAATGAGCATAGGCATATAATTTTGAAAATACTCTTTCGGGTATTTTTGTCACTAACCATTTCAGGTTTGAAGCAAAAAATGAAGGATGAAAATACAAGGTATGCCCAACCAATCAGCATGCAACATTGAACCCCATTCATTGGAGAATTCTACCATCCAAACTAGATTTTCTATTTGCAAAATTCAAGTCTAGGGGATGGACTTATCTAAAAAATCTTATGCCATGTTGGTTGTCTCTACCTTTAAGCCATGCTCAATTTGCTAAAAAACAATCATGTTCTTTCATCTCCATTTGAGTAAATCTCTATAATGCTTTCATGCTACCTTTGTGTGCTATAGTATATGCTAGGTTTTGAAGTATTTTCATACACCTTTTAAATTAGGCATGGTACTTAGTTTAAACTATTTTTCTGAATTAAATTAGACAAGGTGTCTAGTTTGATTTTTGAAACAAAAGATGTGCTAATTTTACTTCCAAAGGCTTTTAAATTAAGCATGGTGCTTAGGTTAAATTGCCTTCCTAAATCAAATTAGACGTGGTGTCTAGGTTGATTTTTGAGACGATAGTATGCTTTAGTAGATGCTGGATATTTTGTTAGACTAACCCATGTTGGAAACTCTCAATTCAATTTGGGTAAGTCACAAGATGGATTCAAATCAAAGATGAAGCAAGGCACATCATTTAAAACATGGGATAAAAAGTTCTATGCTAATTAACATGTTAAAACCAACTCTTCTATAGCTTAAAAAGATGACCTTCAGCCCTATTACAACACTACCTCTATCTTGAATTATTTGTACAATCCTTCGGGTATGTGTTGTCCACTAATGCTTTGTAGGAATAAAACAATGAGTGGAGCAAAAGGTCTAATAGAATGTCAAGGATCAAAGAGCAAAAAGATGGCATGACAAAAGAATAAGAAAGAAAGGGGTGCAATCTAGGAGACAAGAAGCTCATGAACAACTCAAGATGCAAGGCTAGCCGAACAAGGAAAACTTCAAGCAAAAGGGAAGGACCATCATGAGTCATCTACCCTTTGTCATATGGTGTCATTACGCTCCAATGACAAAGGTAACATCATAAGGTAAATGGTCATTATTTAAAGAAATTTTCCTTGATTCTAGTACACACATAAATAAGAAACTAACATGTTCGAGTTACAACTTACTTGATCCAACCTGATTAACTCAACATGTTTAGTTCTTTAAGCTTGTTCCTAGCACCACTTTCTTGGTCTCATAGCCTTAACCAAATGAGCTAAAAAGTGCCATCTTATCTCTGGAAGATGATGGTCATAATTATGTAAAGATTGATACATTATGTAAAGATAGACAATTCTTTCATAGGTTAAGTAACTCAACCTTTTTGCTAAATGTATTTAAATGCTACATTCATGTCCAATCTTCTGATCTTATCACCCATGATATAAATGAACAAGCATATAAACTTCAATGTGCCTAAGGTTAGAGAAGAATAAGTAAAGTTTTGGCTCTGTTGGTGTTTTTTCACCAATAGAGCCCATGCACTTGATCTCTACCTTGTCTTTATGAGTAGCATAGACTTCAAGCAAAGTGTGGGGAGGATAGTCGATTCCCTAATTTCTACAAGTGAAAGTTCTAAACCTATCAAAACCAAAATCAAAACTCAAAACCAAGACGGGTTTGGCAGAAGAAGGTGACATCATCATTGGAGGCACCACCATAGGAATCCTAGTCTTCAGAGCATACCAAGGTACTCGATCAATGAAATTCACAAGGAGAAGTCCGGTTTAAAGGACTTAAAACACCGAACCCTCACCAAAAGAGCTAGCTTGGGGGAAGGGCATCACCCATGTATCCTGGTAAGTATTTCTTTCCCCTTTGTTTTATTTTATTTGTTTTAGTTATTATGTTAAAAAAGATGCATAACTAAAAACAAAATAAAAATTTATCTTTGCATTAGTTATCTATAGTAATAACGTGCGATCTAGAAATAAAAACAAAATAAAAAGAGTGTGTCTAGCTTTAAGTTTGATTTTTAAGAGCAGAATAAATAAAGAGGACTCTGAATAATTTGTTAGATGGAAATGATGAATAGTTGCTCTGCTATAATTCCTTTCAAGTACCTAGTTTTCAGCCGTGAATTCTCCCGAGTTTTGGATAAAACTGTTTTAAAATAAAGATTTACTCTGAACTTGAAACTCGTGGGTAGCATATGCATGATCTAAGTCTAGGTAATTGACGGATATGATATGAGAAGGTCTGAGCTGCTATTTATGTTGTTCCAAGTCACACTAAAGTTCTAGAGATTAACTTTTTGAAGAAAAATAAAAATGCTACATGATGAGTTTTGTTGTGTAGGCTAGGAAAACTTCCACATATATGCTGCTTGCTTTTGCATTGAGTTTTGTTAAGATTTGTTGAGCCTTATGAGAGGTTTATCATGTTCTTAAAATTAAGATCATGTACACACCACCCAAATATGCACTACTCCTACACTGGAGGTAGGTGCAAAAACATGTCTTCCATCTAGATCCACCAAAAAATGTTCTACTCCTATACTAGGGGTGAACACAAAAACAAGCTTATTAGGTTTTCCATCCACCAAATAAATACTCCAAGTTCTTATTTGTATCTCTCTAAAGTTTTGTTGTAGAAAAGAGGCATGGGGCTATGCAAAAGTTATTCAAGTAAAAAAGAGAGAGAAAAAATGGACACAAATATTTTTGAAATAATGAAAATAATGGGTACTTAGATGCCCGCCTGAAAAAAATAGAAAGATGAATAAGATAGCCCCTGCTCTCTAGCAAATGTTTCCAAGTTTCAAAAGAGAGATGTTTTCAAGGAGCAAAGTAGAATTAGGTTAGTCACCATATATATCCACACACATGCACATCTTGATTTGATTGTATGACTCATTTCTCTTTGGATCCGTTGTTTGACTTTACAATATATGAATTACATGTATGCTCTAGCTTTCTCCCTACCTATGAACTCTACATAACCCTTAGTGGTAGGAAGAGAAAAGGCATAACATCTTTATTGCCTTGGTGAGGATCCACAAATACCACATATATTGAGAGACTTGAGAGTGTCATACAATAGAATCTCTGAGTTTTATTTTGAAAACTTATAAAAACTCTAGAATAATGGTGGAACAAAGAACTTGAGATATAGTGCTTGACTTGATCGTTCTGTTCTTCAATTGCTTAAGACCCAAGTGAAGGCTGAGAAGCCCCATGGTTGAAGGTAATATGGGTAAGTTTGAAAGTCAGATCGGTTTATTCTAATTCGGAGAAAAATTCTTGATTGAACACATGTGTACTTTTGAGGCGTGAAAGCAATGTAGCAACTCCTGATCCATTGATGAGTTTAGCTTTGCTCAAGGACTGGCAAAGGTTAAGCTTGGAGGAGCTTGTTGATGGTTGTTGGTATTTCTTAACGTGTCACTTGTTTGAAGTACTTAGCCACCTATCACAAACCTATATCCCTAGCTTTACTAGGTTGTCATCCCTAGTGTTGATGTAGAGATATTTGTTGGTACTACATAGTATTACTACTAGAATAACACTAAGCAGTTCTTTATTAATTATGTGACTAGAGAGAATATATAAATCTATGAATCAAAAGTATCCGCAAGCGCACAAATAATATACCATTGTAGCATTTTACCTAAGAGTATTCCAGGTATCGTTATTTATATTTTTACCACTGGAAAGGTCTAGCATGGATATGTATTGATAACTTATACTATTGAAAGAGAAATAACCAATAACCAATGTTCTACTCATAATAGGGATAAGTCATAGAATAAGATATGTATATAATAAATAATAATAATGATAAATCACTTAGAGCACTCCTTTCTATAGCATTAGCATAGTTAGGTAGAATATTAGAGGAATAATTCCTAAGTCATTCTTAATTACAAATCAAAGCATACATTTGATTAGTGAAATTACACCTAGTAATCATGGCTAAGATCATCATAATATCTACACCTAAGGGATATTACTAAGGAAGATTGAGGGCAGAGCTTGTTCTACCTTCATAATCGAACCCTATGTGCACCTATATTTGGGGAGTGGACTACAAAGGACTCAATGGGAGTGTCACATCTATGATCTACCATATGACCCAGAATATATGGTGTATCCATAGGTAAACAACGTGTAAGCACCACGCTTACACAATGTCGACCACCCACCCCGTGTACATCAAAGTGAGCGCTATACGAACTTATGCATAAACACAATGATAAACTAGCCATACTAAGTATATAATCAAAGTATATGCTAAACATCATAATGAACATGAATAAGATGAACACTGATATTGTCATAACAATGGTAACTAGCATATAAAAATAATGGAGAAACAAAAGAGAGAGGGGTACAAAGTTTATACCAAACCACGCTCTTGACAAGATCAAGAATTCCAAGTGAAGTCCTGCTTGCCTCCCTTTAGATCTATCCTAACTAGCTATGCTATGGAGGAGGAGGAGCTCTGAGGAGATTAGGGTTTCTGTCTTCTCAAATGACTTGATGACTTCTAATGCCTGGGGGAAGGCAGGGGCTAGATTATATAGCCCTAAGGGTCCAACGCAAGCCCTTGGATCAAACCGACTTAAGCAACGGCCTAGATGCATCCTCAAAGGCGGTGGGAGGCCGACATACGAAGTTGGCTAACAGGTGGACCTAGGGGGGTGGGTGGCCCCACCTATCAGGGGGTGGCCCTCTGCTTTGCTGACATGGCTTCTGAACCCTTCTAGAGTCTTGCCATGTAGGTACCATAGCGGAACTCTATATTTTTCTTTGATGATTAGGTCCTCCTTAGCGGTTTTCTGATTAAACACTGCTAGAAACACAAATTCACCAAACTTGTGGAATTTATTAGTTTAAATCCCTAAACATTCATTGGTGATTATATTTATGCCCTTATGCATGTTTAATTGATAGTTTATATTGGTTATTAACTACCATCAACAACGGTCATTAACATCAATCATAAACCATCAACATATCCTATATATACTTAATTCCATCACCAAACATAGGAATAGAGGTTTAAACTAATGAATTCCATAAGCTTTGGTGAATATATGAATGCAGAAGGATTTATCCAGAAGTCAGCCCTTGGGACCACCATCATACACTCCAAATAAGCAAACCAACATTAGAAAGAGATTCGACTCGCGAAACCTATGGAAAACAACTCAAGACGGAGTCTAAAAGCTTCCACCGGAGGGACAGGCCCACCTATCATAGACACAGGCCAGCTGGCCCCACCTATAGGCTAGCCAGCCTATGGGGTCCACCCATTAGCCTTCGCTTCATACATTAGTTTCCCACCGCCATGGAGGTCCAATCTACACCGCTGTTTTAAGTCGGTTTGATCCAAGGGCTCAAAATTGATAGCTCCCCCTATATATAGCATCCCCTACCCCTCTCCCTGAAGCAATCCAAAAACCCTAATTCATATCCTTCTCATCAGGATCAGAGCCAGCAATCAAGAGAAGATTAATCCTCCATAGGATCTAGTCTTATAATTAGAAATAGTAAGATAGAGAGTGAAGGAATAGTTTGGAGGTAGTACCGGCCTATCGGTTCTTTCTCTATGGCTTGTACCTTGGTGGATTCAAGTTCTACCTGAGCTTGCGTCTGAGATTTCTCTAGTAATCAACTTCTAATTCAAGTAAGTATCGTGTTTATATTGTTCTTCAGGTTTGCGACACCTTTAAGTGCTTTAATCTATTGGCCATAGGTTAAAGTAGTATTCCTAGTGTAAGCATGGTGCTTAGACTCAGTTATTCATGGATGTACCCTATATTCTAGATCGGTGGTAGCTCGCAATGGTGACTCTTATAGCCTCATTGAATCCTTTGTAGTCCACCTCCCATTTGTAGGCCGAGCAGGACCTAGTTACTATAGGAAACATACTCTGCTTGTGTTTCCCTTAGTAACATCCCTAGAATTAAACAATAGAAGACATAGCTTACCGACATTAGAACTAGAAGACCTTTGTGACCTCCTCTATACTCCTGTTATCTTAAGTCTTGTTGTTACTCCTAGTTAAGTTAGATTGTAGTTAATCTCACATGTTTCTCTATGGATATGATACTTGGAATACTTCCAGGTGAAAGCTACAGCGGTATCTATGCGCTTGCGGATCTTTTTCTATGTGCGTTAATAAATACCAACATTCTTCTAACCATTCATTGCTTATTATAGACACTAGCTCATTCATAGTCTTTTTAAGGAAACCTTCCTCAGAAGGGTCAAAGATTTCTTCATGGGGTGATAAATTCCGAGGCTTCTGGGGTTTCCTCATAGTATGATAATTCAAGGTATTTCTATATTAGGCAAAAAGTTCATCCTCAAATTCAAGCATAAAATCCAAAATTAGAGTTTCTTCCTTTTTTGGTGGTTCAAGATTTAGGATAGCTAAAGTATGTGATGGGTTAGGCAAAGATTCAGGTTCAGCTATCTGGGATTCTACCTCTAATAGCTTCTCTTCCCCTTCTTTAGGTAATGGGGTGTTCTCTAAAACTTTATCAAGAATGCTTCTCCCCAAATTGGTAGAGACATGCAAGAACAAACCTCCTAAAGCTATGTCAAGAAACTATGAGGTTTCCCTATTAAGACCCATATAAAAGTGTTGAAGAAGAATGGGGTCCTGAATGGCAAGGTCAGGGCCAGTATTAATCAATTCATTAAATCGATCCCATGATGTGCCAAGAGATTCTTTCTCTTTTTGTTTAAAACATAGAACCACTAAATGAAAGCTGACTACTCTAGAGATGGGAAAGAAATTCAAGCAAAAGCTAGAGCACAAGGCTTCCTAATCTCCTTGCCTACTTCCTATGGTCTGATTATACCAATGTTTAGCCCTTCCCGTCAAAGAGAACAGAAAAAGCTTCCATCATAAGATTTCATCTGTCATGTCCACAATGTGTAAGCATGCACATGTCTACTCAAACTCACATAGGTGGAAGCATGAATTTTTATCATCTTCACCCAAAAAGGATTGTTCCCAGAACATGTTAATTAAATACGGGCGCAACTCATAGCCAGGTGTTAGGATAGGCTTTGAAGATTTTTGTGGCTCTAAGCGTGCACTTGTGGGTGCAGCGTACTGGTGGATAGTAGTGGATTCCAAATCCATAGTAAAAGAAAGGGAAAATAAAAGAATAAAGATACAAGGTTAAGCTAGGTTCAAAGTTAACAACCACTTTCCTAGCAACGGTGCCATAAATGCTTGTTGGTATATTTAAACGCACACAAATAAATCCGCAAGCGCACGCATACCGATGTAGCACTTCACCAAAAAGTATTTTAGAATATCGAACTCAAGGAAACATGCATGAATTTAACTAAGTCTAACTTAACCAAGATTAGTAACAAGGCTTAAGATAAATAGGAGCGTAGAGAGGATCACTAGGGTTTTTTAGTTCTAACTTCAGTAAGCTATGTCTTCTACTATTCAACTAGGGATATTACTATGGAGAAACACAAGTAGAGTATGTTTTCCTAGTGACCAGATCCTACTCAGTCTACAAACGGGAGATGGTCTACGAAGGACTCAACAATGCTATATAGTCACCCTTGCAATCTACCATCAATCCAGAATATAGGGTACATCCACGAGTAACCGAGTGTAAGCACCACACTTACACTATGAATACTACTCTAACCCAAGACTGACAAGGATTAAAGTACTCAAAAAGAGTTGCTAACCTGATGAACAATATAAACAAGATACTTACTTGAATCAGAAGTTGATTACCAGAGAAATCTTAGAAGCAAGCTCAAATAGAACTTGATTCCGCCATGGTACAAGCCATAGAGAGAGCACTACTAGGCTGGCACTTCCTCCAAACTCTTTCCTCACTCTCTATCTCTTTATTTCTAATTACAAAGACTAGATCCTATCATGAAGGACTAATCTTCTCTTGATTGCTGGCTCTAATCCTAATGGAGAGGATATGAATTGTGGCTCAGGGTTTTTGAATTTAGTATGCTCTACTAGAGGAGGTACAGAGGCATATATATAGGAGGATACATCAAATCTAGACCCTCGGATTAAACCAACCTTGAGCAATGGCATAGATTTGACCTTTAAGGCGGTGGAGAACTGACATTTGAAGGAGGGACTGACATGTGGGGCCCAAAGGTCGGGCGGCCTACAAGTGGGGCTAGCCAGCCCCACATGTCAGTGACACAGGCTTTATCATGGTGGTTTGCCTTCTAGAATCTTCTAGAGTCAATTTTGTTGAGGATAACTGTGATTTACTTCGACGAATAGGTCCACCTTGATGATTTTCTGATTAAATCCTCCTATGGTTATAAAATCAGCAAAACTCATGGAAATCATTAGTTTAAAACATTATACTATGTTGGTGATCCATTTTAATCATTTATGTAGGGTATATTGATGGTTTATAATTGACATTAAATACCATCAACAAACTCCCCCATATTTAGGCTTTTACTCATCCTCGATAAAAGGATGGATTACTTAAGACATAACCTTAGGACAAGACATCAACATAAAATTATTCCTAGTCATGCATGCTATGCATGATTCAAAATGTCTACCATGAAACTTTGGATGATTGAAGAATAGAACAACTTGAAATAGATCATCATCTTCCTTCAGTCAAGTCAATTGGAGAAACATTTTATGATTTTTGAAAACAAAACATAGCTTACCTTCTCCTTTTGTGGCACTCTCAAATCACTCAATATATGTGGTATTTTTGGATCCTCACCAAGGCATAGATGACTTTTCCTTCTTTTTACCTACTTCTAAAAGTTTATGTGGAGCTCAGGTAGGAATAAATATAAAAACATACTTGCATTGCATATATTGTAAAGTTAAAACAAGGATCCAAGGAGAAAAATATCATACTCTTAGATCAAGATGTGCATGTGTGTGGATGAATATATATGGTGGCTAACCAAAGTCTACTATGCTCCTTGAAACATATCTCTCTTGTTTAAAACATGAAACACTTTGCAAGAAATCATGGCATATCTTATTCATTCTTTCTTTTCTTCTTCTTTTTTTAGGTGGGCATCTAAGTACCCATGGCTTATTCAACTCTTTTCTTATGAATAACTTTTGTATTGCCCATGCTTCTTTTCTACAACAGAGATTTTTCAAGAGAGATACTTACAAGAACTTGGAGCATTTATTCGGTGAAATCCTAACAAACATATTTTTGTGTTTACCCCCAGTGTAGAAGTACAACATTTTTGGGTGGATAGAAAGCATGTTTTTGCATACTCCTAGTGTAGGAGCAGTAGGTATATGTGGAGTGTACGTGATCTTGATCTTGAGAGCATGATAAGTTTCTCAACAAGGGTCACAAGGTTTGACCAAACTCAATATAATAACAAGTAGTATATGTAGAAGGTTTTCCTAGTCTATCATGTATTTGCCTTTTTCTTTCACACATTCTCCACCATCATCTTTGAATCCAGTGAGTTTCAACAGCCCAGATCTCTCAAGTATGTTGTTTTATAGAAGTTTAGGTATAGTTTCAAAACACAAGGTATACAATGTAGAAGCAAAATATTAACTTTATGAGCTAGTGGTAATGTAAGAGAAGCAAGCAATAGTTGGGTGGTTAGCAAATGTGGTGGTACTTCTTGTTCACCAGATGAAATACCTTAGGTGTCTTGTCATCCTTGTGATCTCTTCTAGTGGTAGGCGACAGTGATATGCCATGGTGACTCCAACAATCTCAAAATCTGAGCAAGCTCGATCTCATGCAAGTGTTCATAAGGATGTCCATTACTTCATGGTCATTCAATCAATCAACATACTAATAAACATTCATTTTAATTCAATCAACAAATATGCTCCACAATTATTCATTGGTTTATTACATCATTCATAAAAGTAAGAAACACATTAAAAGCATAGATTCCACGAGGCCTGATGGTTCTTGTCTTGGTTGATGGTAAACTTTGGTAGCATGTCGATGTCCAGATACATTTGTCTTACACTACTATAGATTGATATATCGTTGTCACCACTTTTACTGCCGTAGCGATAGAAGCGATGGTGTCATACTTCCACCGTCGGTTGGAATGATAGCGAGGCCTCTTAGGACTAAAACTGGTAGTTCAGATTTCTACTACCGACGGGTTAACGATAAATGCAGCAGTGGTATTGGGTTTGCATTTGCTCTGTTGCATGAAAAGCCGAGCCAACTAGGATATGCATTTAGCCCGGCGGCCCTAAAGTAGCATTTGGTCAACTGGCAGTAAATTTAGCATGAGTGTTGAATTGCCTCAACTTCCAAGGCCATCAAAATCTAGCTTCGATGATAGAATTCTCCTATGAATGTGATTCTATGTTGCATAATGCTTGGTTGAATATACCTTATGTTTTCCTTCTTTTTATTAAAATGATTAGTGACAAACATACTTGAAGGATACTTGTCTGATGTACCTATCAATGAGGGCTTCATGGCTTTAGGTCCATTGAGCTCGACCTCTTCTTGCCTTTAGCTTTTCTTTGCACCATCCAATCCTAGAGATGAGGATACAGACAATTGCATGCTCTTCTTCCATCAACCTTTCTTGATTTTTATTGATCCTTGGTTGGCAAGTTGGGGTCCATTGGAGATGCAAACTCAAGTTCCTCCTTAATTATCTTTATCTTCTAGCAGCATGGCAGAGAGTTGTTCTTTTTAAGTGATACATCAACCATCTTGATTGTCAAGGAAGGAACCTTATTGGTACTTGCATAGAAGCTTTATATTCAATGACTTAGGGATGTTATCTCATGACCATGGTTGTAGCCTTACAACACACCATCAACAGACCTCCATTGATTTCTGACGTCTATTAGTGTGAGAATGTACACCATGATGTAGTGTCATCTCGATGTCTTGTCCTTGTTAACGATGTGCGAGATGGTGTCTTCAAAGGTGATGAAAGCAAGCATTGGATTAGCTAATATGAGGTGAGTTGCATCCTGCTTCTCATTAGCCTCCTAGCTTGAGTCCTGGAAAGGCTCAATGCTAGGTTGCCTTCAACGTTACTAATGACTAGTTGATTTGTCTATCCAGTTCCACAGCTATAGTGGTGGTTTGGTTTAGGGTTTGTGGATTCATACCAAACCTTGAACAGGCATAACTTCTATTCATTTTTTCCTACAAAACGTTAATAGACACATACCCGAGGGAAAATAATGAATTTGAAACACGAGTTGTTGTCCATAATTTTTGTGATTTTCCTCTATGCTAATGAAAGGATGGTTTTAGGATTACTTTAGCATAGATTTTGTTTTGTCATGTTTTATGTGTTTGTTGCATTCTAGCATGGTCTAAGGCAAAGATAACTTGTAACAAAAGATAAGTGAATAAACTTTAATACTCAGTATTCTTCCTTCCATGAAGAATGAGTTGGGTCTTCTTTGTGCAAAGTTATTGGAGTTCATCACTTGCCTTGATTTATCTCTGATGTGAATTCATCTCTTGACTTACCCAAATTGAATTTAAAAGTTTCCTCCAGAGATCAATCCAATAAAATATCCAATATCTACTAAAGCATACTATCGGCTCAAAAATCAACCTAGACACCATGTCTAATTTGATTTAGAAAGGCATCTTAACCTAAGCACCATGCTTCATTTCAAAAAGCCTTTGGAAGTAAGATCAACACACCTTTTGGTTTGAAAATCAAACTAAACACCTCGTCTAATTTGATTTAAGAAAATGGTTTAGACTAAGCACCATGCCTAATTTAAAAGGTGTATGAGGATACTTCAAAACCTTAAGCATACTATAGCAAACAAAGGTAGCATGAAAGCATTATAGAGATTTATTCAAATATAGATGAAAGAGCACGATCATGGTGAGACAGATTTTCTTTTTTTAATAAAAGATCCAAGTGGTATAAATGTATGCAAGGAATTAAATATGATGTGGATTTGATATGAGAGAATTTAAACTAAATGGAGTGGATGCATGAATAATTGAAAATAAACATGTAATGGAATGAAAAAATTAAAAGATAACTACTCATCAAGTTTAAAGTCCATGAGCAAGACTATCTCACCTTTCTTGATCATACTTACCTTGACTCACATGATGGAATTTGTGAGTAGTGCAGCATCTGTATTCATCACTTGAGATGTGATTTGTATTCTTGTGATGTTGACCTTTTTCTCCAATCTACACATGGTTAGAGAATAATATTTTTGTGTATACAAACTTGTGAGATGGCAGAGTTCCAATGTTGATGGATCTTGAATGTTCAGGCACCCTAGGGTTCTTTAATGTTTCTTCTTTTCTTGTGGAAGCTTACCAGAAGGTCAAAACAACATCTGTTGTCCTGTCTTATTCCACAATTCAACAAAATAGGGGTAATCCTACTAAAGCTAGTGGCATGTTAATGATCTAAATCTTTATGCTAATTGTTTCCCTAGCAATGACACAAAAAATGCTTGTTGGTATTTATTGACACAAATAGAAAATAAAGGATTCCGCAAGCGCATAGAATACCATTGTAGCATTTTACCGGGAGTATTTTAGGTATCATTATTTATATTTTACCATAGGGAAACAATGGAATAAAAATTTATTGGGTAACAAAGGAGTATCTGTTAGCATACCAACATAGCTAGGGCAGGGGATAAATGTAATGATAGGAGTAATGCTTAATGACACTTAGGGGATAAATCTATAAGATAATGTAAACTAGTCACCTCGGGAGAACAGTGGGTGAGGTAGATTCATATGATATTCTTATTATAGGATCAAAGTATGTAAATATCTAACTATAGCTAAGACTAACTCTACTCTTGTGCACTTTGGGACGCCGCTTAGATGGTAGAGCACCCACAATAGATAACTCTACCGACGTGACTATGGTCCTACAATTTAAGAACCTGCTTGATTAGGAGTGGACTACAAAGGATATATGGGGTTGTCACCTCCTGCTGTTACCACCCAACTATAGAACAGGGTGCACTCATAGGCTTAGCATTGTATAAGCACCATGCCTCCATGAGACTCGGCTACTTAGCCTAACAGATAAACTAGTAGGCTAAGCACTCTATGAACCCGCACACAAAAGTAATGATAACCATAACTAAGCAAGATATATATTCAAAGTAAGCATAGCCATATAGATAGGAATATGATGAATTGATAATAAGTCTTACAAGATGTAGAAGTGAAGATACAAGGCTTTGTCAAGCCTTTAAGACTAGATCTGGAACTTGAGCATAAGCTCAACTCAACCCTCACTCCCGAGCTACTAATCTACTATATTGGAGAGTCTTGACCTAATCCTCCTGGTGTATCTTGATCTTTGAATGAGAGATATGAATTAGGGTTTTAGGGATGCTCTAGGGAGGGGGGTAGGGGCTACTATATATAGGCCAGAGCATCAATTCTAGACCCTCAAATCAAACTAACTTGAAAGAATGACATAGATGCAATCTAGGAGGTGGTGGAGAACTAACATTCGAAGGAGGGGCTGACAGGTGGGCCTAGGAGGCCGAGTGGCCTATAGGTGGGGCCAGCCGGCCCCACATGGCAGCCACCTACCCTTTGCTTTGGTGGTTTGCCTTCTAGAGTCTTCTAGAGTCTTCCCATGTCGGTTTCGCTGTGGATAAATGTGATTTGCTTTGATGAATAGGCCCTCCTTGATGGTTTTCTGAGTAAATCCTCCTGTAAACACAAATTCACCAAAACTTGTGGAACTTATGAGTTTAAATCCCTAGACCTATGTTGGTGATCCTTTTTATGCATTTATATAAGTTATATTGATGGTTTATGATGAACGTTAACTACCATCAAGTCAACAAGCTCCCCCACACTTAACCTTTGCTAGTCCCTGAGCAAAGCCAAACTCAGGAATGGATCAGGAGTTGCTACAATGCTTTCACTCCTCAAAAGTACATAGGTGATCGGATTTGGTGATCTTACTTAGTAGGAGCTAAAGTTATTATTTACACTGATCATGCTGCTCTTCAATATCTCCTCACTAAGAAAGATGCTAAGCCTCAACTTATAAGATGGATCCCTTTGCTTCAAGAATTTGATTTAGAAATTAAAGATAAAAAAGGAATAGAAAATTCTATAGCCGATCACTTGTCAAGAATGTAGTTCAAGAATCCACAGGAGCTGCCCCATCAACGATTTTCTGTGGGACAACATGCTCCTAAAGGTCATAGGATCTGACCCCTGGTGCGCGAATATTGTTAATTTTATGGTTGCATGTTATGTACCACCAGGAGAAAACAAGTAGAAGCTCATTCATGAAAGTCGCCTCCTCCTATGGGATGAACCGTACCTCTTCCGAGTTTGCTCCGATGGACTGCTCAAGAGGTGTGTTCCTACTGAGGAAGCAATCAAGATCATTGAAAGATGCCACTCATCACAGTATGGAGGACATTATGGGGCATTCCACACTAATGCTGAGATCTGAAAAAGTGGATTCTTCTAGCCAACCATGTACGATGACACCAAAGAATTCATACGGAGGTGCATCCCGTGTCAGAAACATGGGAATATCAATGCTAGAGACGCTATGCCACTCACCACCAACCTCTAGTTTGAACTCTTTGATGTTTGGGGAATTGACTACATGGGGCCATTTCCAAAATGTTGATAGTGAGAATACATCCTAGTGGCAGTCGACTATGTCTCAAAGTGGGTTGAAGCCTTACCATGTCAAGTTGCAGATTCCAATAACGCTAAGAGGATGTTCTCGAAACCATCTTTCCACGCTTCGAAGTTCCACGCATGGTAATTAGTGATGGAGATCCTCGCTTCATTGATAGCAGGTTCCAATGATTCTTATCTAACAATGGGGTCTGTCATAATGTCGTGACACCATATCATCCTCAAACTAGTGGACAAGCAGAAACATCAAACAAGCAAATCAAGAACATTCTGCAAAAGACTATCATTGAGATGGGGGACAGCATGGAAAGATAAGTTACATGGGACACTATGGGCTTACATGATAGCTTATAAAACACCTCTTGGAATGTCACCATACCAACTCGTCTGCGGGAAGACATGTCACTTACCTGTTGAGTTGGAATTCAAAGCTCATGGGCCACAAAAAGGTGGAACATGGACTTTGAAGCGGCTGGGAAGAAGAGAAAGATGCAACTCTCTGAGCTAGAGGAATGGTGAGAAAAGGCATATCATAATGTAAAACTCTATAAGGAGAGGACAAAGAGGTGGCATGACAAAAGATTAAAAAAAGAAGGAATTCAAACTAGGTGACAAGGTGTTTGTTGATAGAATATTGTCGGTAGTCCTCTGAGGGGTATCCCACGAAGGTAGATCGATCGACAGAGATGCGTGTAATCGAGAACAAGAAGGCAACAGAGACACAAGAGTTAGACAGGTTTGGGCCATCAGCATGACATAATACCCTACTCCTATGGTCTGTTGGAATATATTGGCTATCATATGATATTGTGTGTGTTTGGAGGGGGTCCCTGCCCACCTTATATAGGCTGGGGGATAGGGTTACAAGTCGGTTAGATCTAGGAGATAACCAAAAAGTAATAATAGAATATAGGAATCATGGGATCATACGTATCCTAACAGATCTCGTAGTATCTTCAGGATATATTCTTGGTGTCTTGCGAGATGCGCCAAGCAGTGCCATGCCCCTCAAGGCTTTGTCTTATGGGCTGGGCCACCCCTAGGAGCATAGCCCATGTGGTCTGTCATGGGTATTCGGGGTCGTACCCCCCACAGCTAGTCCCCGAGCGCCTTGTATTCGTTGTGCAATGCCGTCTTGAGATTGTTCGAGCAGGTGTGAACAAAGCCAAGCAGTCAAACTCATGGTCTAACCACTGTGATGAGTTGCTGAGTAGTTGTGAACCATCGCCAAGCAGTGTGAACCATCGCCGAGCAGCTATGAACCATCGCCGAGTAGTGTGAACCATCGTCGAGCAGCTGTGAACCATTGCCGAGCAGTGTGAACCATCGTTGAGCAGTGTATCCCAAGTTAGGCTTATCATAAGGATGTAAGAAGCTCAAGGAAGGAGAGCAGTTCATAGCCGACAGTGGAGTCTACAACCTCATCTATCCGAGGCAAACCGAAGAGGTCTTTAGGGCTGTGTTTGTTAATATTAGTATAATCAATGCACATTCTCCATTCCTTATTCTTTTTTTTGAACGAGAATAGGGTTTGCTAACCACTTAGGATGACACACTTCTTTTATAAATCTTGTAGCTAAGAGTCATTTTATTTCTACCCTAATAGCCTCCTTGTCTAGCACGAATCGGCGAAGTTTCTGCTTGATCGGTTTGGTGGTCGACGAGACATTTAAGGAGTGCTCGATCTTCTCCCGTGGTACCCCCAGCATGTATGTAGGTTTCCAAGCAAACACATCAGCATTGGTACATAGGAAGGAGATGAGCGCGCCTTCCTATTTTGGGTCAAGGTGAGCCCTAATCTTCATGGTCTTGGAAGGGTCGTCGAGGCTGAGGCCGACCTCCTTTATTTCCTTGGACTTGGAGGAGGCATGGGGAGGCTCCACCTCTAGGATCTCCATGTCGTTGGTGAGCAACATCTTGGCTTCAGTGACCACGCTGGCCATCTAGATGGAGAGGTCGGTGGCTTCGACGAGAGTGAGACTCTCTGTCTCGCAGGCGTAGGTGATGGAGAGGTTAGCCCGTAGGGCCAGAACTCCTGTAGGTGAAGGCATCTTCAGCACCAGATAAGTGTAGTGTGGTATAGCCATGAACTTGGCCAGAGCTGGCCGACCAAGTATGGTGTGGTAGGTGGTGTTGAAGTCGGTGACATAGAAGTTGATGTGTTCGATGCGGTAGTTTCTTGCCGTGCTAAACTGTACTGGTAGGGTGATCTCCCCAAGCAGTTTGGGGGCCCTGCCAGGTACCACACCCCAAAAGGAGGAGTCAGAGGGTGTGAGATCTAATAACCCAAGGCCCAGCTCCTTTAGGGCTCCAGTGAAGAGGAGATTCAGGGCGCTCCTACCGTCCACGAGCACCTGTCTAAACAGCACCACTGGACAGTTGCATCAAGGACAAGGGGGAAACACCCTATGTAGGGGATGTCTACCCACTAATCAGCCCTACTGAAGGTGATGGGTACCTCGGACCATGGCGATAACTGGGGTTGGTGGTGTCATCTTCCATAGTGATGGAGAGCACCCACCGTGCGGTGAGCTTCTGTTCTCTTCTGCTTTCGGAGGTGGCGAGGCCCCCAAAGATGGTGGCGACCACCTTGTCATGGTCCTAGAAGGCATTGTTGTTACCCCTAGGTGGTCGGTGGTCTCCAACTCTGTCGTTGGCGTCGTCTTCTAGCTTTTTGTCCTGAAATTCCTTAGCCAAGCCGAGGTAGTTCTTCATCTTGTGTTTGGCGTTCTTGTGAAGAGGGCATGGGCCATTGAGGATCTTTTGGTACTACTCA